>NC_041719.1:8508233-8863233 GCF_900700375.1 Denticeps clupeoides | reverse complement strand
TGTTTACAGACCGTTTCACAGCCCTTTACCTGCAACATCACTTGTGTCAGGCCCATAAATACCCCTGGATATATAATGGTTGAATTAGCATAATGGTTAAAACACCGGCAGTCTGAGCACAAAAGGAAATGTCAACATGTTCTCCTCACCAAAGCAATTAGAGCCCCATTATGCTGCCTCACTGGAAACATCATCAAGGTTAAAGACAACCCATACACCCCTCTAACCTTTTTTATTCCGGAAACTGAAGTGTTTGTAAACAGCAGCACCGGCTCCCTGGTCCAGGATCACGTCTAATCAGCCCCCCTTTTCTTTCCGCCATTCCGTATATTAGCCAACATATTGGCCAACTGCTCACGCGAGGGAAACTCGGCCTTCCGCTGTCTGCATTAACAAGCATGCTATATATGATCATCAAGCTGGTAATATGTTCCTTTCTTTCAGTAGGTCGGTACAATTTGACATGCTTGCTTACACACCTCCAATCGATAGATTTGCTGATATTTAGGGGTGGGGGTGGGGTTGCTTGTTATTGCAAATTAAGACCTGTCAATAATATGCGGTGCACATGTGTTTGTACTGCATTGCAGATTTTTTAAAAATGTTGTATTTTACATGATTATATTTTGTGTATGAACAGTATGAAATTGTTCTTTAATGCTAGTGAAGGAACATCTTAGTATTGTGGAACAGATTTACTATGTAAATGTACAGTTAGGTACAGTTAATGCACAACATATTACACACACACGTCAGCACATCATTTAACGAAAAGTTATCTCAAGTTCGTTAAATTCTTTACTGTTCCAAAGGCCATGAAACTGCTAAAAATCAAAGGACCTTGTAAGTACTGCCACAAAACTGCAGAGGCAAGCAAGGGCAGCGAATGATGGTTCACAACCGCATTTCATTCTGTGAATCCTGCAAACTGCACGTGTGTGTGTGTGTGTGTGTGTGTGTGTAGGGCAGCACAAGACACCGGTCTTCATATGAACAACCCCAATCAGGAACCTGCTTCTGGGAATTGTGCTCCTATATGTGCTCATGACCAACATAAATATAGTGGGAACTTTCAAGAAATTATAAGGCAAATAAAATGTATTATATATTTTAAGGTGGCTAGGTTATATACAGTAACATTTAACTTAAATCAAAAACATTACATGCATACAATGATTTTTAAATATTAATCTCAAATACAGCATCATTATTCATAATTGTTCATTTCTATTTTTTGGTAAGAATGAATCTAATACTTTTACCTGCCTTTGGCCCACACAACATTCATTAAGTTATACCAGCGTGACAATTGCTCTCTCTGACCTCCGTTTCTTGCATTTAAAATGCCGCCCCCAATGTGCGACGCAAAGACACCCTCACATGGACACACACTGTGTCCAGCGCTGGATGATAAGTCACCAAGCCATGCCGTATTGATTGGGGTCTGGGAGACTTACCTAAAGAGGAGGCGGGGGTGAGTGATTGTGTTTTACAGAGAACATTATCACTTCAGTCCACAATACAGAGTCCTCTCTTCCGACACAGACAGAGACCACCAGGCCCGGACTATGAGACTTGACTCACTGAAGCGCTCAGTCCAATTTGAAAGCCAAATTGTGAGCTGAAGTAAAAAGCGAATGGTTACCGCGTGTCCGTGCAATTTTTCATTCTTACCGTGGACCAGATTTACAATACAATCTCTTCCCATTGCAGCCGTGGCAATAATCCTAATGGGTTCGGCAGCGGGCGGGGAAAGTTGCAGAAATACGTGCACTGCATGCACAGGCAAAGATCATGCCTTTTTTTATCTCAATCATGTGCTCTGCATTTTTTATCCACACGGATGAAATACAAGAGTCTGTCACCAGGATTGGTGCTGGGCATTGACTGAGCGCGTACGGCTCAGATGGATAAATCTGCCCGTTACGAGAATTTAAAGAACTTTTACTGTTTTATCTTGGTCTATTTGTTAGGTGGGAGATTTATGCCCCCGGCTCTGGCCTCCTGCCGGCAGATTAAATCTGGATCAGCTGACGAGGAGCACAGGCTGACTGCCATAATGCAAAATCGGAGATGATCTTGTCTGTTAAAAAATACCCCCCCCCCCCCCGAGTCAATGGCGGAGCCAAATGAAATCTCCTCTCGCCCCCTGTCCTCTTCCTCTCCTCCTTTCTGTCTGAAGAGGAGCGGCGCCGTACATATGGCAAGCCTGGGTAATCAGCGAGGATATCAGGCACTGATAGACTCTCGGAAGCCTTGTTATCAGCCAGGTGCAATCTGGGCCTGTGTTCTTAACAAGGAATTAAACATTTCTTCATGCTGCTGCCGCCACTTTAATTGATTGATGCTAAAAGTTTAGAAAATACAAGCTAGCCAGCTATTACAGAGCTCCAGCCGGGGGCCTGTGGGGCCACTCAGAGAGCAGCCGGCTCTATTGGAAGTGGCAGCTCACATTTTCGGCTTCAGCCGGTTCTGTCATCTCGGCCCTGGGTGTGTGTGTGCCTGCCACTTTATTCCAGAAGCAGGCTGAAAGACACATGTACTTGGAATCAGGGAATCAATAGAACACTTAATGAACAATTAGGAGAACAGCTGTAGGCCTGTCAAAGACCCATCTGTACATAGCTGGAAGTGGAGCGAGGAGGGGTGGAGTGGACATGGAGGAAAACACTGGGCTTCTTGCTTCTAGACATCAGGCAACCCCCCCCCCGCTTTCACCGGACTCTTCCCTCCCCGAAAACCCCGTCAACTCATTTTCACCCTTTCCTGATCCAGCAGCATCTTTCCACCAACAACGAGGCGTATTTATCCTCCAGCGCGTCCTATCGCCCGTTCCCTCAGCACACATTACACAGCTGCCCTGGAAATGTCCCCTCCCGTGCCATCCATCAGTCCCCTCGTCACAAAAACGGATCAATAAATTTGACAAAAACTCTGGCGTTTAATTAAAGCGGGCGTGAGAAGCGGGGCAGTTTGTTTTTTCTCCGCATGCATGGCCCCCGGCTCTTATTATTGCTTAAATGAATACATAATTGTATGCATTAGGAAATGGCCACTAAATCAAGCTGGCTTCAAGACAAAGGGCCAAGTGTGTCAACTCCGGCACACCACCCCGCTACCGGTGGATGACACGACTTTACCTCCGTCCTAACATATTCTGTGCGCATAAAGAGATATTCTCAGAAGCTGACAAATGAACTGATAGACGGGGGAACCAGGGCTGTCGGCCTGTCAGAGCCAGTGGCGACCTTACGTGCCAATCGGGTGGAAAAATAATCAACATCCATGCATGTACACAGTGAGATGTTGGATCGCTTTAACCTTCGCCTGCCATGGCAGACACATACATATGAAATACTTGGCCTGTGACTGACACGTCCCGCAGTTAACTAAGCACGGCGCACCAGCACCAAATGTGGGCCGACTTTCATAATTGACCTTGGACACCCTCGGTTGTGCTTTATTTAAACTTCATTTAAGCAGGACAAACCGTAGGCAAGGTGAAGAATACGGCCATAATAGATTAGACGGGAATCCATTATGCATTGCATATGAGAAAAGGGCCCTGGACCTGCTTAAAACTATATTTTTAGTACTGAAAATGAATGTGTTCACACAATCCGTTTCATCATTTTAAATGGCCTTTTTTAGTATATTAGGTATATGTGTTGAGAAGGCCTATATTTCAGCTGTGCGGCAGACTAATGGGTCATTAACAGATTAATGTGCTTTTATCTATCTAGTTGCTGGATACTATTTCTAGTGCACTGTACATGCTATTCTGTTTAAAGATTATGCCTTTCTACTGTGTTTTGAAAGCAAAAATGATCTGTAAATTTCATATATGCATAAACGACACCACACATGAACAGACAACAGGGACACCCACCATGTTATACTTCTCCATCTTTTCACGCTGTTATTTGCTTAATATTTATCTATGACGATGGTCCACTAAAAGCACAGGCAACGATGAGGAATATAATTTTTTATCATTGTAATTTCGGGCATAATTAAAAAGGGTTAGATTGTAACATCAGGTTTATTCTTTTTAACACGGGCACTGATTAAGCTGATTCACCAGTGCAATTATAGCAGAATCCCTGTTAATTACCCAGGGTTTTATTGGGCCTTGGTTCGTTACATAAAGCCTGCAGTTATAGGGTAAGAGGCCGAGGTATGACTTGCCCAGAGGAGATGTAGGAGAGACGTGAGTATATATATCTTTATATATATGAATCTTTACAGTCCAAGGAAAAGATGTCCCCTATCCAGACCCAAATCATTTCACATGTGATAAAGGCCCAAACTCACCATGGATTCTGCTTGCATGGGAGGTAATGATGCACAGGCCAACGACAGAACCCACAAATACATGGGCAGAACCCCATTCTAACACATACTGCTACTTCTATTATAGCTCTAAAAAACACACTTATTAATGACCGATCCTAAATAAATTAAGCTTGGCTTAGACAGTCAACTAAATGAATTAATAAAAATGTTCTGTTTTAGACATCTGAAAGAGTTCCTGATGATTATCAATGACTATCAGCATAAATAAATGAATGAAACTGCTCAGCACAATCAACTTCAGTGTTGTGTAAGGAAGCACCACTAGATGTCACTGTCTGAAATGAGATGTCAGGTGGAATAACAGTTGCAGATATCACACTAATTAGAATTGACACTGATCACTCAGAAATAAAAATGTACATTTAACAGTTAGCGAAAATATAAGTTGGCTCAATATATTGTGTCGGTGAGGACCAAGGTAAAGTCAACCAATGTGTGTGTGTGTGTGTGTGTGTGTTTGTGCACATGACACACCAACCCCCTCCTCCACTGGCCCTGTCCCATTTCGACACGAGAGCACACAGAGCTGACTCGACAGCCCAACAGCAGGTAATATCCTGCGCCTTCAGGCCCACCCGTGTGTTGCTGCTGGATGTATTTGGTTAGTAAAACATGACAGAGGGTCGGCCATGCCTGAGAGGAGAGGGGAATGAGGAAGCCCTTGCTTCCCTGCACCGCCTGGGAGCTGTAGAGGAACGCCAGCAAGATTTCCTGTCACTGAGAGGAAATGGGAACAGGCACATACATCTGTTATCCAAATGTTAACTTCAGGGCCCACCATGTTGTCACAGTGGGCGGGGGTTTGCAAACAACAGCAAAGGCCTTCACCTGTTTATTTATTTGCTTTCAGTGACATCACAAAATATATGAAGGGTTCCAACATTTTTTCAAATCCATGGGTCATAATTCAGCAAACCTGTTTATCTCAGATTATGTTGGGCATGGATCATCGGATCCTTCCATATTGACACAAGCCTTTCCACACCCCCTTTTCACTTAATTCGTATTTGTTTTTTAATAATGCAAAAGAGTGGTCATCAGATCCTATATGTCATTTTTAATAATAACACATATCAAAAAGCTGGTAAAATACAATTTCTAAGGAAAAAAAATGTTAAGGCTGAAATTCGTAAGGACGGAGCATTAAATAGCTGAGGACAGAAGATGCCACACGTGTTAGCAAGTAAGTATGTTTGCAAGTGCAGACGTTCCTCAGCCCCAGACGTATGTACTGTATGCATACGTGTTTGCTACTTACATTCTGTCGTCGGCTACAAATAAACTAGTTTGTGCCAGGATGAGATTTCAAAGTGGGGTGACTCCTTCAGCACTCTCAGTAGTGCCAGAAACATTCAGCAGGAGCAGTGACAGTGTAACACACACACACACACACACACACACACACACACACACACACACCAGTTTACTGTTTAAATCAGACACTGATGTTCAACACCCTGGCTTGAGTAATGGTATCAAGTGGTAAGTGGAGACTGGGAACCTGCGAGTTTGTGACTTACAGATCCCTGCTCCGGTAACAGGGACCAGGCCAGGTTTAATTCCCCGGTACATGCCCTGCGTTATCCATCATGCCCCCTGGCCATACTAGACAGAGTGGGTGCGAGGTGGCCTCCACTAATTGAGAGGCTCTCTGCATTATAAATGCAACTGTTTCGAACGAGCTTCCATCAGCGAGGGGTGGTCGAAGGATTGCACCACACACATCCGGGGTGTAGAGATGACTGCTTTCACACCATGTTGACATAGCCTGTGCCCCCAGATGCTTGTAAAATATATCCAGGCACTTCTGTACCCCTCTTATGAGGGGTACAATATCTATAGAACAGTAGGAGCCAGATAATACATTAAAACTAACATTAAAATGAACAGTGATGGAAAACAAAAGTTGAATAGTAGCTTCAAAGCTCATTGGAACAGATTGCCAAAACTGAACTTGAGGTATAACCCTGTCTTCTGAAAGAAATTTCATGATGGTTGGAAAGAGCATATCATAATTTTTTCTGTTCTAATTAATCACTCAGTTACACTTGTATCATTTGCAGAATGGGACTGTCATGAAAGGTTTCGTGTTACAACAGTATTCTATGATCAGGGACAAACTTAGTCTCCCCACATTCTTCCAATTTCCTTCTCAAAAACAATTTTCTGTCATTAGATTATGGAGGGCAAAGCCTGGTTCGAGATCTGTGTTCTTGATGGCAGCATCTTCTGCCGGCGCCGCCAGGATCATGCTCCTAAGCTGTCACATCCCATTTCCTCTGCATGACCCGCACATACAAAGGAGGTGCAGAAAAAGAGCAGAACTGTCCAAACAGTGGACAGAAAGATGCCTCTCTCACAGGCCACTTCCCTTTCATCGCTGGAATTTTTGCTGGGATTTGATTAGATTTGCAGGAATCTGGCCCCATCAATGCGGCTATTGGCAGCTGTGCTTAACATGGTGTCGGGGAGGGGGGCCGGTGCAGCACAGCCGCTGCTCTTTCGCAGCGCTTTTCCTCCCCTCAGGGCCATGGCTCATTAATCAAATATTCATAGGGGAGCCTTGTAAATACGGGATGAACACGGCTTCACCCCCCACTACCCCACGGCACAAACGTCCTTTCATGTGGCGCTGACATAAACGTTGGCATGTTACTGCATTCTTAATGTGCCATGCACCCCCACCCACCCCCTTCTGCACCCGCGCATCCTAAAAACAGCCCCGTATGAATTTACCGATCAGACGCGAGGCCTGGAAAACGCTGCTAAATCACGGCATTGTCAGGGACTCCACAGAAGAACAGAAACTTCCTTTCTCGTGCGGAGAACAGTCCTCATCACAGAGAGGAAGCTTGTTCTCAGTCTCCCGCCAATGATGCTTCCAGTCAGACACTCTGCTCCTATTACAAAAATTTGTATTTAATATGAAAATAACCAGACATTGTTTGAACGCTGCAGCAACATAGGCATTACCCATGACAACGCTGACCCCGTTCCACTGTCAGTGGAACAAGGAGCAACTGTCTCAACTTCCTGTCCTAATAGCCTATGGAAAAATGATGGGCACTTAACACTACAGCGTGAGAAACCTCAGAAGACACATACACTCAAAACATTTTTCCTTTAAAAATATATAGATCATTTTTTTATTGTTCTTCACTGTAAAAACCCCAACAAGACTAACTTTGACAACATTTAAAAAGTTAATATTGTTTAAATATATAATAATGCTGGGTCATTAGTGACATCCTTTTGATCATAGAATTTAAAAAATGAATGGTGTATTACTGAGCTAGAACCCTGGCAATGAACAATAAATGTAGTCTCACACACACACACACACACACACACACACACACAAACACACACATACACACATTCAGTGACATAAACCACATTAACAGCACAGACACCAGTGCTTACACCTTGACAAGTTAACAGAACTTCATCAGTGCGAGAACAAGGAAGTGCTGCTGTTTGTCCTTTTGCAGTTAATTAGCAAATTAGCTCTTTCTTGTGTATGTGTGTTAATTTTGGGGGGAAAAAAAACAGAAGTCATGCTTGTCTTAATTAGTACCATTAAAATTTTGCCCTGCATCACTATAAATATTTTCTTTAGAAAGTGAGATACATGGTTTGGACATAATGACTTAAAATGCTAAATCATTTTAGCAAAGTCAAATGAACTTTGTTAATAACAGCAATTAATAACTAAAATATTACTGTGGTTAAAGTCCAGAAAATTTGAGAATAGCAGAAGGTTGTTTTCTAAAAAACCAATTAACGTCACACTAAAAATGAATCCAGACACAAAAAATGTACACATTGGCAGCAGTTGTACAGTTTCAGTGCAGGCTGAACTTACTAATCAACACAGATCTTAGCAGTTCTGTACTTGTTAAGTGCAACCCGAGGAATTGGCACTACATTTGCTGCCAATTGAATTCAGCTTGGCCCCGGCAGTGTTTCTACATTACAGTCTATCCACTGTCAAATGCATTTAACTAGCAGCAAGTGTCTTTTTCTTTTTTATTTTGGCAGAGCACTTTGCTTTTTGTACTGACACCCATCCATCTCACTTAACTAAAAGAACAATAAGACTCCACCAACTGCCTATAAAAGTCTTGCATTAAAATACAGCACAGAAATCAGCCGTTTTAAAACACAAAAGCCCACGTAGTTCACAATTAGTCCATAGAATCCATAGCAACCAACTATTTAAATCGAACTGTCGAATTTCAGAGCGGGGTAAGTCAGTCCTGAAAATCTGTGTGAAAGTGTGAGTAAGGTGTGTGAAGAGTTTCTCTCACAGTGACTCACAGCAGCACAAAATCGCCGGCTGTGGCCCCTGCACGGCGTGTATCCCTGATAAAGGGCCACTCCCTCTTCTCAGCCGGGCCGCTGAGATCGTAGTCCCGCCCATGGCCGTTCATGAAGGTAAAGGCAGGGTACTTTTCCTTCTCCGAGGGCTTTAGTATCTGTTGCACATGAAAACACAGAAATGATGAAAAGAAAAAACTACAGTGCACTGATTATTAACAATGCGACCACATAAAAATCCTTAGACTTATGAATTCAACCACCTAAATAAAAAAAAAAAGTTACATTTATTTCGCTGGAATTATTCCTTTTTGACTTATGTTGGTGGTGAGCATGGTATCCACAGTGGTGATCAGAGACAGAAGCACGGGGGTGGGGGGATTGATGACTGTGGGATTCACAGCTCAATGCTGCCACCTGCTGGCCAGCATTATCACTGCAGTATTACTGAACACTACTTTCTGCCACCTACATTTACATTACATTTACAGCATTTATCAGACGCCCTTATCCAGAGCGACTTACAATCAGTAGTTACAGGGACAGTCCCCCTGGAGCAACTTTGGGTTAAGTGTCTTGCTCAGGGACACAATGGTAGTAAGCGGGATTTGAACCCGGGTCTTCTAGTTCATAGGCGAGTGTGTTACCCACTAGGCTACTACCACCTGGACATTTCTGTCTCCCCTACTCTCCTCACTTACCTTTGACAGCTCTTTGCTAATTCTATCATAGTCTTGGACACTTTTGGAGTAGAAGCCTATTGTGCAGCTGGGGTCCATTTTGTTGAAAGGCATCTTCTTTGGCGATGGGCAATGAAATGACTAAAAGAGTTTTTATAAATACAGTTATTAGCATTATATTCCCTGTACAGTGCCATTATTCACATAATACTCATTGCACTACATATGTTATAGGTATCAGTCATTCATTAATTCATACATGAAAACAAATATGGTGAAAATGGTCAATATTTAAAATTTAAGCAAAATATAAACTCCAGGATGAATCTAAACAAGTAGCACATACCACACACAACACAGAGACACTGAAGATATGATATGTTGAATGTGTCTGAAGATAAGATATGTGTGTCTGATATATAACAGGTGGGTACAAGCAGGGATGAGTTATTCGTGTATATATTTTAACTCCCTCCACACTGACACAGGCTCTCACATGGGAGAGCAAAGAGTAAATCAGGCTCAGTTGCATCCCATAATTGAGTAGGGGGGCTGCTTTAAGATTCATGCCCTTAAGTACTAACAGACACTATTAAATTCCCATTGCTGTAACACGGTCAGCTCTTTGTAATTTCACATTACCTGGAGAGGAAAATCACTTTTGCTGACGTCCACAAAAGACTGACAGTAATGAGGATCCATGTAAATCAAGCTGTCATCTGCAAGGACAAAACAAAAGACAAGTTATTCAGAAAAAAACATTATTAGAATGCATATGCTCCCAATTTCTATGCAGAGCAGCTCAAAGTCACAGAGCCCACTTCCTCTCGCTTAGATGTTCACACTGAGCATTTTTTTTCTTCAGACAACCCCCCCCCCCCGCAGTACCCTTCATTCCTTACCCACCATCGCACAAGGATGGATTAAATTCCCCACAAAATCAAATCTGGTTGTGTAAGCACATTCTTTATGTCGCAAAAAGGAGGCTGTCATTTAATTTTGGTGGTGGGAAATTACTTTTACAAACACGCAATTATATTCCCCCTATTTACATATGATGAATGCCAGGGCAAGGTGCCGCCTGGCAGGGAGAATGTATTGCTTGTCATTTAGCTATCATCCGGCACTGTGCTTCAAATTGGTAAAATGTAAATGGGTAAATATTGACTGCCAAGATGTACAACTGAAGGTTCCCGCTGCCCTGTGAGGGTGATGGAGAGCAGGCCACTTTTTTGGGGGGCCTGCAGATGAAATTTTATGCATGCCTCTCGTATGGAAATCAATTACATAGCATGGGCGGCCCACATGTGATGAATGAGAGCCATTTTGATGGGTCCAAGAAAATAAAACGGATAAAAAGAGATGGTGTAAAAAGCACTGTTGAAACCCTCCCCTCCCCAACGAGTGGAATACATTACCTTACATTGTCTTCTTTAAAAAATGAAGAATTATGCCAAATGAACTACTCTACTAGGGCACTGGGAGCACTAACCTTGAAATCCAACAAAGTAGTAGGCCTGTTTAGGCTTCCCCCCAATGATCCCAATGCAGTACTCGACACTCAGTATGCCCTGCAAAGGTTTCAAACCATGCCATTTACACAAGAGCATTAGGGCTTTCACACTTAAAAGCAGCTAATATGTTGGTCTGCATGTTCTTTAAAAGTGCTCTCCATTTCAATTCAATATAAAACAAGAAAAGCAAACAACTGCTGAATAAATAACTTTTTATACATAACTGTTTATATTCCTTCATGAACAAGGATAGAAATCTCTATAACCTCTATATATAATGTGTACTCTGTTCCTGCCAGAGTCAGAATTGATAGCACACACACAAGAAGTTTTGAACTGGCCCTTGGTGTCTGTCAAGCAACACAATAAAACATAATACAATACATTGCACAGTAGGGCACAATATACACAATATGGTTTTATTCATTAGATTTTGGGTGCCTATGGTACCATGAAAGTTTAGACATTTACCTTGACAAAGTTGAAGTAGTCTGGGTTGATCTTCTCACCACCAAGACGGATAGGAATGAGGATGATGACGGCCCTGCAATTCATGGGAAAGTCTGCATCTGGTCCCTGTGCCCTTTGTCGAGCCATATGGCTGTCAATAACATCTGCACTGTACACTGTGAGAAAATCAATACCAGAGAGGTCGGCCATGGGTTATCAGTCTGTTTGTCTCCCTCTTGGTCTGCATGTGTCACTGTAGAAGTCATATTGGTAAAAGTACACAAACCAATAACAATACAGACAGAACATAACCAAATATAGAAAAATAACAAAAATAAAAACTAAACTGAATTGACATTTATCAGAAATTATAATAAATACCCTTCAAATCCTGTCCTTTCACAATGCTCAAAATGATAATTTCAATAATGATTGATTTATGTAATTCCTGCATGTAGTCAATAGATTTATTACTAATTGATACATTATATTATCAATTGAAGGGCAGTGGTGGAAGCAAAACCGTAATCAGAAGGTTGCTGCCAAAGTGCCACTGAGGTCACCTTGAGGAAGATACTGTACCCACACACTGCTCCCCAGGCACCTTTCATGGCTGCCAACTGCTCACTAAGGGTGATATACAGCAATATTGTGCTGTAGTTCTCAAGACTGGTCTTGGTTTCTAGACCAATTTTCTGTGGTCTTGATCTCAACACTATTTGGTCTCGGACATAGTGATCTTTTTGGGATGAGGGTGAAAAAAAGAGAAAACAGTGCATCCTCACAGAAAAGTATCATTATTTTATGCCTAAATTTATATGCAACCAGTTTTTGCATGCAAACGCAGTTTTCTTTTGCCTATTAGTGAGGTGTGCCCGCTGCTGGCTGCAGATCGAGGAGACGGTGGGGTGCTGAGCGGCTGAACGGCACCTGATAATCGCTGATAATCCTCTTGTTACTATGAGAAAAAAAAACTCCTTAATTCTGACAAAGAACGTCGTGTATGCACGCATAGTACAGTCATTTGTTCAGGGGGAGATATTTTGTGTTTTGAAAGCAGCTAGATCACCACTACACAGCCACTTAAGTACCATGAAATTATCTTGTGCACACAAGTTTATGTACCATTGTACATAAGTTTAGGACAGTTGTTTTGTAGGAATTCAGACAAATTATTTTTCATGAGAAGCCGTCGATACACCCATTAATACACACACCAAAAGGTCCTAACTTGTCATATGAATCAATGTGCCAAATATAATTAGGTCCTTTTGAGAAGTACTGTCTCCTGTGAAATGTTCACTGGACCTTGTAATTGTTCTGTGTAGTCCTTCCGTCAGCTGAGCCTGTTATTTTTCGGTATGTGCAGAAAATGATTCCAGCTGATTAGAATCTCATGTCTATGTGAAAGAGCAGCCATAATTTCATCATTATATGACATTCCAAAATGAAAATTAACTTGAAAAAAAAAAGAAAATAAACTCTCCATCATGAAGTGTTTAAAATTAATGTAATTAATTAATTTTAAAATAAATTTTTTCCAGTTCATGGTTCTTTGGGGGCTCAGTAAACTACCGTTTATTAAGTCACTAACTGTAGATTATTGAACCAGAACTGTCTTACTAATGTTAATTGGACAAATTTTCTCAAAAATGTATTTAAGAGTTTGAGAGCCAAATGTCTATTGTCTTCAATTCAAAGCAAAGGATAATTACATAACCATATTGATAGCACACCCAAGACCTCTGTTCCTGGTATAAGAGCCTTGATATGAACATCTCTCTGCTACATCCCATCGCTTTCCCTTGATAAGGTCTGATAAAATGGTTCTAGGAGAAGATTGCTGAGAATATTATTTTCCATCAGGTTTTGTAACTATTACAAATGTGGGAGATTTCAAACGAGAGAAATATGGAAAAAATAATTGAAAAGATGACATAATGGCACTGCACAACAAAACTTTTTTACTCTACAGTTGATCTGAGTAATGTGATGTCGATTCTAGCCCCAGACTGTTTTCGATCTTGGTCTCGGTTTCGACCAGCTTTGGTCTTGGTCTCGCCTTAGTTTTTCTTTGTCTCAGTCTCGATACCCTCATGTCTGGGCAGTGTCTTGGTTTTGATACCCTCTGGTGTCTGCAATGTCTTGGTCTCCGTTTAGGAGGTCTTGACTACAACACTAGTGATGAGCTAAAAACAGAGGACACATTTTGTTGTGTGCACCGTGTGCTGTGCTATTATGTTTCTCAATGTCAATAATAGATATGCTTCCTTTTTTGGCATGAAATATAATTTTTTTCATAATATAGCGATATAGTGAGCAACATAAAATCCATTGTTTTTTTACCCTGTTCAACAAGCAACTCTTTTGCATGGTCACAATCATGCAACTTCATCTAGTGGTGCTTCCTCCTTAGACACTAAATACTGATTAACCTCTACAAATTACAATTAGGGTCATACTATTTATTCATACCTATTTTTATCAATTGTCATTAGAATGTTAATTATCATAAGAAAATGTATAAACGTAGGATTAATCATGATACATTACTTCATCATACCAATATCAATTACAATAGATCAATATCAATGGTGAAAAATATGGCATTTCTTACCAGTGCAGTCCTGTGCTACATAAACAGCTACGCCTTCCAGCTCAGGAATCGTTGCTTCATCTACTGCTTTTCTAAAGGAAGAAAGGAAAGCTTGCATTCAAACTAAATATATGTTCTTTCAAAATGTACAATTATGGAAATTCATTTAATTAATGAAGCATAAGACCCACCTTAAAATATGTGCGACCAATGCAGGACCATACCAGTCTCCTGCCCGTTTCCCAAATATTCTCCCCATTTCCACCAGCCGCTGCACACCAAGCAGGGCATCAGGCCCATCCCCAAACCAGGACACCACAGTTCGGTGATACACCTCTTTCAGGTGGCTGTGTGCTTCATCTGCCCCTCCCTGGGCCTCATAAAAAGGCAAGGGTGCCACAGGCCTCTCCCCCTGCAGAGAGACCTCCAATGTAGCCACCAGTTTGCGTGCTGCCATGCTGGTCCAGGTTTCAGCATCCAGGCTCTGCAGGGTCAGTGCCTTGGACCATGCCCAGTCTGAAACATATTTTGATCAAAAAATAAAAATAACTGCAAATAAACATATTATAATGACACATTTTTGTTGCCATAAGTAAGAAGCAAGACTTCCGAAACTCACATCTGAAGTTGAAAGTGGACAAGCTAAAAGTGACCCTTTAAGAAATAAAATGTACTTTAAGCTGCATCAAATCTCCTGAAATGGTTAAGATTTTAATGAAAATGAAAGAGGTCATCTTTCTCGAACAAAAGTCCAATTATAGTATTCAGTATCGCCAATAATTCATTTTAAAGACAATTTCACCTTACAAACAGGGTGGGAACCAGTGATGGTGGAGGTAGGAGTGGACAGGACTGTAAAAGGGCCTACCTACGGACAGCGGTATTAACATAATGACCTTCCAAAGTGTCAGAAGTTAAGTGATCAATAAATAACTTTAAGTGACCATGAGTCATTTTATGGAGAAAGACTTCTTTAATGACATATTTCATATTCATCCGAAGGACCAAAGCTCAGTTAAATATTGTTTTCCAAGTGGTAACATAAAACTTCGGAATGTGGCACATTTTATTGCTTATCAGGCAGCTAATTCTAAGTAGAGAAACACAGCTCTCAATGCTGTTCGAGTAAAGTTCGATTTAAGATGGAAGAAGCTACATTCTTCCCCCAAGCAGTCAGAGCTCTCAATGCACTGCCATCACCAAAAAAAATTATAAACTCAACAACAAAACATTTCCAGCCTTATGCACCTGATAACATACTGACCATTTTGCACATGTTTGTCTTGTGTGTCCTGTTTGAAATATCCAACATATCCACTTACAAGCATCCTGCATGATGTTCTCCAGTTATGTCCTGTTCATTGTACAGAAATGTTGGACTTTTCTCTTATAGAGATCTGCACAGTATTTAGGTTTTAGTTGTAGTTAGTATGAAACATTGTTTCAGTACATGGTATAAGAGCATTCTGGTGTTCAAACAAGAACATTAAGCATTTCGCGGTCTCCAGTAAGTGCTGTTAGAGGACGCCAAATGCCTGAGACATTACTGGATTATATTCCACATACAGTAGACAAAGAGCAACGCTTGGGGACATGAATTAGGGAAAAGCTTTGAATTATCCTGCAGCACAAACTAACCTCTGCCCAGAAAGTGGACGATCAAGGCTTGAGCAAGCATCATTTGCCCTGCCCGCAGAGTGCAGCCCCATCCACAATCTGAAGTGAGCGCAGAGTCCGGGAGCGCCGGAAAGTCTTCTCTGTACGTCAGCCATAATCGGGAGGCAAAGTCTTTCCGGAATTCCTCCACATTTCCCATGACAATCTCATCGTCTGTTGACTCAATGCTACGGTTCTCGGCGGGGTTTTCATCATCTGCGGAGATAACTCAGATTTCAGATGCAGGCAACTTATACGGCATTACGTCTTGTACACGTGTTCTTTACACGTTTACCTTCAGCTTTAAAATGGTAGCACCTTCCGAGTAGGAAAACCGGTGAATTTCTGCTAAAGGAGGTTTTAGATTTCAGAGCCCAACCTGAAACAGATGAAAAATAGAGTGCTTTATAAGAAAAAAAAAGTTGGGTTTTTCATTAAAAAACATATATATAATTTCTACAGATAATATATGTTTAAAAAATAGGAATGTATGAATATAGTGGGAAGAAAAGAAGACTTCAAAGTCATTTAAGTAAGATGACCTTTCAAGAAAATATTGAATATCTTGCTGGTTTGCCGTTTTTTCTCGCCCCAAGCCACCAAAACCCGGGGAGACGCCTGGTCCTGAGCTTACTGTATTTCACGTTGTGCCATGCGGACACAAACTTGGACTTCAGCTTCTCCACCTCGTCGTTCCCGTTCTCCATGTTGGCCGCCGCGGAGCACCCATCCCAGCTGCTGTGAACACCGGGAGGTCCTGCGGCGAATCCTGCAAGCGCGGACGTGTCGCGGACCAAATTAACTCGTGAAAATCAGGGATCTTTTGAAACCTGGGAGCGTCACGCGCCGACGAACGACCGTGCAATTTGTGTAACCGGGTCCTCGGTCGGTAAACGGGGATGTGGACTTATCTGTAAATAGCAAATGTGACACACAGCCGTCAGACGTCGCAAACCAGGAAGAACGAGGCACGAAGATCTTTAGTTAGTAGAAGCAGTCGAGTCACTGAAATGTGTAAATGGTACTGGCGTAAATGGTACTTTAGGAAATATGTGGAAAATCCTGCGTTAATCGGTCGTACTTACGGGACCGAATACTGCTCCACTGTTTACATTTTCAGGAAGCCCAGACAGACGTCCTCCCGGCGCCTACGTCACCACGTATGACCAATGGGCGTGGTTTTTGGACGCGCGCCGCGCCCCTTGATTTAAAATCCCACTATTTAATCAACATATTAACCATAAACATTTAATGTTTTTTTTAATTAACATCAATGATAGGCAATGACTGACTGATTTGCATATATATATATATATATATAATCATAAACATTAGCTTTAATATTATTTTTTGTTGAAAAGTATAACAATTTATTTCTCTACAATGTAGGATAACCATAAAATATCATATACGCAAACGGATGCACTTCACACCATTTGCTTGTCTGATGGCTTCCTCTCTTTCCTATTGTAGGAAAAGCTTTCCTACAGCACAGGATGTGAATCATACTCGACAATCCATATCCTGAAAGACAATGGTGTTACGGGGTTGAAAGAGCTCAGTTCAAAACTGCTGCTGTAGATGCATTTAAACAGTTTCCATACAATTGCAAACAGTTGCATTTAAGAGGTTTATTGTGTAGTCATCATAAATATCAATAAATATTTTAAGATGATAAACTCTATTGCACTTTTTTTATAAGCCTTACGGTAGCTGGCTGTCACACGCTGTTGTGTTGCCAGACACGGTTTGTTTAGGTGATTTCACCGCCCATTATTGTTTATATGCATGGTGTTTATTCTGAAGCTCAGTCAGAAGTAAAGTTTTTTAATTACTAGTAACAGTTTAACTAGATTTTTGTCCATTTTGAAGTGCCAACGCATGTTGCACATTTTGGATTTGCAGTGCATTCCATAAATATTTGACAATTTACGATATTAAAGGCAAATGTTTATGCGACAGAAATCTCGCGCCAAACCTTGATTGTTTCCGAATTAAAATGAAAGCGCAAAATAAAAAAAAAAAACAAAGTTAGATTTCCCTAGCGACTAGATTCTCCGGCGAGATCTGGCAACCCCCCAGCCTCAGCCTGCCTTTTCTCTCTCTGCTGCAGCCAGCGGAGATTGGAGACTGAGGTTTTTTTTTGGAGGGTGGGGGGACTCCAGCGATTCAGCCGCCGCCGCTATGGCTGAACGCCGCGCCTTCGCCCAGAAAATCAGCAGGTAAGTGTAAAAAAAAAAAAACCTACCCTCGCGTCGTTCCCCGCCGCCCGGCGTGTACTCGCCGCGGCGAATAATAATATCCGCAGCCCTTTTCCCCGGCGACCGCCGCAGGAAGAAACCCTTCCCAAATAAGGCCTCGCCTGCTAGGAGTTAGCCTGTTAGCCGAACCTAAGATGCCCCGGGCGACCCGCCCTGCGCTCCCGGTCAGCGCTCTTCCGCGTAAACCCTTGTTACCGGACTAGGTGCCGGCCGTAAAGCCCGGCGGTGTAAACCACGAGCTGGGTGGGTTCCCGTGTTTACCCCCCTGATCTCGGAGGGATTGTCCGCCAGACGAGGATGACATACTGGGACTAGCTGGTGTCCCGCACAGTAACACAGACGTGGGGTGTCCGACGTCCAGGCACCGAGGTTCCTTTATTGTTACTATTGTACATGTATAAAACTCTCTTTGGCGTTTAAACCGCAGCGAAATTGTTCATTTTAAGCACATTTGAAACTGTCAAAGCGGACGAACGAACAAAGGATTGCTTTATCCATATGTGCTTAAAGCCTCGACCTGTCCTTGCTGTGTTTTGTAAGCAGTAAATTGGACCATATATATATATATATATATGCATTATCAGCAGAGTTATACCGCCTCTCAGTTGGTAGCTGAAGTCTGAACTGGTTGTTTAGGTTTTTTCTGAGCCATAGCTTGCTTGTCATTTTCTTTATTTGCTTGTGAAGTGCCGCCTACTTTAGATATTCCTGGCTCAGTCCTGGCATTCTTTTGCAGTAGTTCCTGTTTTTTTAATTTTATTTTGATGAATATAGCAACTGATTGCATCCATGATCTTGTGGGATGAGAGGTCCTTGGTCTTTGACGGCCTTGAGGATGGGACTGGGGGCTCTTGACACACCGTGTTCAGTTTTCCCCCTACGTCCTGTTACATTGAAGTGCTGCGGATCAGGTGGAACCAGAGTGTTCCTTCAGCGCTTATTCATGGCCATTGCAGGATCAGATTCACTTGCGATAGAAAGTACTTGTTCTGCAACTGGCTGAGTTCAGTGGAAGGCGTTTATCAGTTGATGAGTGATAAAATGGATGGCTTCATTGGCTGAGAACTTTATTTAGAATTACATTCCTTTCATATCCTTAGTTGCAGGGTTAAACTTTTATTCGTGTGTGTGTGTGTGTGTTTGATTTCCCCAAAGCGGTAAAGTTTCCTCTTTGTCATTTTTCCTTCAGGTGCCAATTGCATTGAGTATGTCTCTTTAGTTCATTTTAGTCCATTCTGTTATCTGGAATAGCTTTCCTGTTAAAAATCCATCCATTCTCTTCACGTTCCTGACAAAAAGCCAAATCAGCCAGATCCCCTGACTACTTCCCTGAACCACTGCCGGACCGCTTCTAAAAAGATGTCACTTCTGACATGAGTGACCAATTTAAAGGTCTGCGAAGAACTGGCAGGTCCACAGACGCTTTCCAACTGAGTGCTGCCACTGATGACGTGCTCTTTGTGTCTCTAATTAAGAGGAGTGGACCGTGCAGGCTGTCCCTGATTATGCTTTTGAAGTGTTGTCTCTAAGGCAGTGCTGGCCTTACTCATTATGGCTGCCTGTTTGAAGTTAAAAAAGTAACGATGATGCAAGACTTAATATTTTTTCTTATTTCAAGCACATGCATCCTGTTAGTTAAAGTAAATTAAGCTGCAAAGAAAATGGCTTGTTAAATATTTCTCTTACGCTCTCGTCACTTCACTTCTCTAGGACCGTTGCAGCGGAGGTGAGAAAGCAGATTGCTGGCCAGTATGGAGGTTCCCCTCAGCTACTCAAAAACCTTAACGTTGGTGCCAACGCTGCCAGCAACGCTGTGAGTAAACCTCCCAGGAGGAAACCGGTGTTACCACTGGCGTGACTGATAAATGAAAATCAAAATCCTAGACAACTGTAACTTGTGGCACATTGTTGTAGTATTATAGCCAGCCTCTGTCTATTTACTCCTCAGGTGCCCCTCACAGAAGCTGTGGAGCCAGTGGACTTTGAGGAATACCTCATCACACACCCTTCTGTCATTGAATCAGGGCCATTGAGAGACCTCATTGAGTTCCCTCCTGATGACATAGAAGTGCTCTATGTCCCACGTGAATGCCGCACAATGGGACAGGCTGTGCCTGAGGAAGGGTGTGCTCATTTTATATAATAGAATTTATGCCTCTGACAAGCTATTGGTTTTCAGTTTAAATATCGAGCTGAATGTCCACATGTTCATTAGTGTTTTTAGTTTAAGTTCCATGCTTAATCATGCTGTTTTATTATTGTATTACATACTTCATTGTAATTGTTTGATTAACTTCATTTCCTCTCTATTTGTAGCGATAACGATGCTCATGTCAGAGACTGTGTAAGGTCCTATACAGAGGACTGGGCCATAGTCAACCGCAAGTAAGAAAAATAACATTTTAACTGTACCTTGATTTTCTATTGTCTGATCCCACTTTTGTCAATTGTACCTCTTGCTGTATCACATTTTATCTCTGTGTCTTATTTTTTTTCTCCTGACAAAATAAGGAATAAATGGTGAATGGGTTGCCCAAAGCATATACCCATTGAAACCTGTCTTTTTAGACTCTTCAGGCAAATTGTTCTTCCAAAAATTGGACTGGTCATTTGCAGACACTAGTCTAACAAAGCAGCTTATTGTTTATGTGTGGAGTTCTTGTAGTGCTTTTTATGAGCCTGTTCTTGTTGTGTTTTTTTATGAGAATTTTTCAAGTGTAGAGCACTGTGGCTTACACTTTTTTTTTTTTTTGTTCTGCACATTCAGGTACCATAAACTGGGCACAGGATTTAATCCAAACACTCTGGACAAACAGAAAGAAAGACAGAAAGGGCTTCCCAAGCAAGTGTTTGAGTCTGATGAAATGCCCGACAGTAGCAGCTACCAAGATGATCAGGTAAGGCATGGCTAACAGCATCACAGCTGATACACTAAACATTTGTCACAATTTCAGCTGAACTGATCGATCTTGTGTGTTTTATACTAGGACGATCTGAAGCGGAGATCCATGTCCATTGACGACACACCACGGGGCAGCTGGGCTTGTAGCATCTTCGACCTGAAAAACTCCCAGCCTGATGCCCTGTTGCCACACTTGTTAGACAGGGCTCCAAATGAGGAGATCGACAGGCACAATGAGGATCAGAGGAAGGCGAACCGGCATAGAGAGTTGTTCGCCCTGCACCCGGCCCTCGATGAGGTGCTGGACCCTAAAGGAACGGAGCTAGATTGCTTTACTCCTGTTGAATGACAATTTATTCATTTACTGTATGTGTGCCAAAATACTTAGCAAGCAGTACTTTAAATAGTACTGGCTGGTCTTATTTCAGATTTAGAACTTATTTACATATCTACCAGACCTTGAGTCATTGGCAAGCCAAATATATACAATTTTAAGAACATTTTTCTTCTCTCAGGAGGAACCCATTGAGCGCCACTGTGTGCCTGAGGTGCCTAAAGAGCATTTTGGCCAGCGGCTGCTTGTGAAATGCTTGTCGTTGAAGTAAGCTGAGCCTGGTTGAAGCATTGGACTGTTTACTGCTTCTTTCTGCTGACCCTGTGCCCTTTCTGTTTGAAGGTTTGAGATTGAAATAGAGCCAATATTTGCAAGTTTAGCCTTGTATGATGTCAAAGAGAAAAAAAAGGTGAGCTTTTCTGCTGTTCTCTTCCTGTTGAGATTTATGACTAATGGCCCTATTTAATGGAAGTCGTTACGTTGAAGCGACACTGTAACTTGTTAACATTACATATGCAAGATAAGTGGTCTAATCTATTAAGACTATTAAATTGAGCATTGTTTTAATGCTTCTCCACCAACACTAGAGGGAAGCAATAACCCGAACAAATGAACGTTGCAATTTGAACTTTTTTTTTTTTTTTTTTTTTTTTTTTTTTTTTCCCTCCTTCTGCTTGCAGATATCTGAGAATTTTTTCTTTGACTTGAACTCGGAGCAGACAAAGGCAATGCTTAAGCCTCATATCCAGTCTGCAGCCATCTCCACTCTAGCCCGATCTGCCATATTCTCTATCACATACCCCTCACAAGATGTCTTCCTGGTCATTCGGGTAAGTGACCACTCACACACACAGAACAATATCTATTGTTAAATAGTCTAATTATGTTTACGCCATTCCAACATTTCATTGCTGTTGATCCTTCAATAAAGTACATTGCAATCTTTTACATCAGCTGGAGAAAGTGTTACAACAAGGAGACATTGGCGAATGTGCTGAACCATATATGGTTTTCAAAGAATCTGATGCAGCTAAAGTAAGATATTTTACCATTTAAGCCACAGTTTCACAAAGAAAGAACTCTTTAATAGCCACAAAACATTTTAACTGTTTGGTTGTAATTGTCTTAGAATAAGGAGAAACTGGAGAAGCTGCGAAGCCAATCAGATCAGTTCTGTCAGCGGCTGGGTCGATACCGCATGCCTTTTGCCTGGACTGCCATCCACTTGATGAACATAGTGAACAGTGCTGGCAGCCTGGAGAGAGACACCGAATTGGAGATGGGGCTTCCAGGTTACCAGACTTTTCCTTTTTTCCACCTTAAAGTGTGTCCGAGGCAATGTTTCCCACAAAATATAGTCCTTCCATTGTGGTAGTTGACCTGACTGGTGAAGGGGTTGAATAGCTGTCGGTTTAAGGGATTTAATTGCTTTTGCCATGATATTCAAAGGTAAACCTACATTTGTACTACAATGACAAACAATATGCATCTATATTTAGTTTTGTAATACAGGCTGGTGAAATTTACATTCATGCCATCGATAGTGAGCAGCGCTGTTTGGTTAAACAGATTATTTTACTAGCTGCATTTAATAGCTGCATTTAAATTTTACAGAAAGGAAAGGTTCCTGGTCCGAGCGTCGAAACTCCAGCATTGTTGGCAGGCGTACACTGGAAAGGACCACCAGTGGGGATGAATCATGCAACCTAACCAGCTTTAGACCAGCCACCTTGACTGTCACCAACTTCTTCAAACAAGTAAGGGATAAATCAAATCACCACCAAATATGATTGACGTTATACTGTATAATTTAAACTTAATGTAATGCAAATGGATTCATCTTATATTCCATTATATTTGATTCTTTTTCTCCGTGTGTGTGTGTGTGTGTGTGTGTGTGTTAGGAGGGGGATCGACTTAGTGATGAAGATCTTTATAAGTTTTTAGCTGACATGAGGAGGCCTACTTCTGTGCTCCGTAGACTGAGACCAATAACAGGTGAGCTCTTCCAGACCCATTTCGAAAATACATGTTGTATGCTCTGACTTGAATTAAAAAAAAAAATGCACAGAAAACTGTCCATGCTACTTGCTAACTTTTTTTGGCCATATATTGCGGGTTGCAACAAACAATAAATCTGTTCTTGAAATGAAAACAAAAGTGGCTTTGAAATGAAGTCATTCTAATTTTACAATCCAAAGATTAAGTTTTTTTTTCTTGTCTGCGTTCAGCAGTAGAACTATTTGCTTTCCTATTTCACCTCCACAGCCCAGCTTAAGATCGACATTTCTCCAGCCCCTGAGAACCCCCATTACTGTCTGACCCCAGAGCTTCTCCAGGTTAAGCCTTACCCAGACAGCAGGGTGCGCCCCACCAAGGAGATTCTGGAGTTCCCAGCTAAAGATGTCTATGTTCCTAACACGACTTACAGGTAAGATCATGGACCATTATTCTCATATTATCCTAGTCATATACACAAACATTTTTGATTCCATAGGTGGGTGTTCTGCTTAACAGTCTCTTTTTAGTGTTGTGTTTTTTTTTTTTTTGTTTTTTTTTTGTTTTTTTTTATTAAAACAAAAAAACAAAAACACTTGTTCTTGGTTAATTTGCATCATCCGTCATATGGCTGTAGAGTCATGTGTTGCTGCTATCAACCTCTGACCCCTGAAATGCCTATGCTACTATTTTAGTCAAGGTCTCCAGGGCTCAGGTCCTTATCAGTTTTTTGTGTTGACATGGTACAGATAACACCGTGTTTGTCTGGTACAGATAACACAGTGATCCTGTTTTAACCAGCTTCAGCCTGACTGTCTGTGACTATTATGATATAAAAAAATTACAAAATTGCCAATTTTCTTATACTCTGTGATGCTATTCTGAAACTTTCCCAAAAGTGAAGGCATCTGGCAAGTGAATGCATTTAAAGGGGTTTCACCCTTTGCTACAAAAGATCTTGGCATTTGAAACTATTTATAGCTTGAAAATAAAGTAGCAATCTGATACAATTCATTCTCTAAATTGTGTATTAATGCCGGAATGTTCATCAACTTACGCAGTGTTTTGTTTGATACCAATTACTGAGATATGAACCAAAATCACTCACACAGATGTTTTTTTTTTGTTTCTTTCATTTATTAGTTTTGAGGTCCAAATAAGGCTACATAAATATGATTGGACTGTGGGGGGGGAAAAAGTGTCTTGGTAAACAGAACTCATACAGTACAGAGATTTATGCTGATCTTCACCAGGAGTCAATATGACTCAGTAACACAAAAATAAATGTAATCCTGTACAACACAACATTGGTATATAGCATGCAGTAGATTATTAAAATGTAAGTTCTTGTCAAACAATCGTTCAATACTGGGGTGAACCAGTTCTATAAGGAAATGGCTCTTTTCCCTATCCAGTACATCAAGTGTAAAACAAACATCAATCTTCATGGACTTCACTTGTCCATTACTATTCAGATTGCCCCTAATTTCATATCGAATCCTACATGTAGCTGTTCCTCTGGCACCTGTATATCTGGTCAATGTTTTTACAAAATCCAGGTAATATGTTGAGTCATCTTATGTGAGCATGTTATGTAAGGTATATTTAGACATAGAACTCAATGACAGACAGTGTTGGCGACTCCAGCTGCAGGTTAGTGGCTCAGTGGAAATGGGGTGATGGTCGAATGGTGATCTTGGTAAATTTAAGGCTGTAGGAGCCGCCTCTTCCCGGCTTCCAGTAGATTCCTTTCTTCTTCATGTTCCGACCTCGGGATTTTTGCCACAAATATTTCCCATTCAGGTTGCTCTCTCCACAGGCATCAAACCACCAGCCACCTTTTAATACAGCAAGCATTTTTTTTTTTTTTACAATAGCATAGGTCAGATATACCCTCCTGTTATTTTTCAGAGAGCAAGCATACTTACCACTGTATATACGAGCACAGTTGGACTCCTCATGTTTGTCATTGTCCTGGTCCTTGGTGGAGAACTTAGTTGCAGTGTGGTTACTCATGGCATCAGGTAGGTTCCCAGTGAGATGGCTAAGGTGGAGGCTGTATTTGGATGATGGTCCGTCCAACTTAAACAGGTACTCAATGAAACGCTTCTCATGCCGCCAGTCCTCCAGCTCAAGGTGCATGATGTGCTCACCCTGGTTGGCAATCGAGTAGATCTTCTCCAGGCCCAGCCAGAATTCCTCTGAAGCACACATGCATTATCATATATTACTGTAATATAAACCTAAAAATAGATATGTAGATGCATATGTAACCAACTCTTTTGTCTGCTTAGCTGGGAAATAAATTTACTTTGTTTAACTTCTTCGCAACCCAGATATCTGTCTCTAGCTGTTAAGAAGGAATTCTCATCCTGCGAACATGCCACTTTTTTTTTTTTTTTTTAAATGGTCTGTGATTTGGCTCATGTCTTAATAATAGGGCTGTCATTTAGTCTCCACTAGGCATGTTTTAACTGTGCTGTGCTAAGTAGCCCTGCTGCTTTCTGCTAGTGATGGTAATTTGTCTTACATAATTGCCTGTCAGTCAAATCCATGACGGAAGTTTAGTTTTGTCTGTTGATTTTGAACTGGGCCAGTATTGTTCACTTACTCTCCAGGTTGCCAAATCCTTTTTCGTACTTGTCCCATTCCTGATCGAAATCCACAGAACCATCCTCTCTGCGCTGGATCACAACAGCCCCACCATCTGCAGGACAGGAACAGATAAACAAATGATGAAGGCATGTCCGATGTTAAAAGACAAGGTTTTGCTCTCATCTCAGATTGTTCACTGCCCCCATAACTACACTTTAGAATTTGTTTCTACATCCGTAGGTTTGTTGAAGTCCACAGAGGCCTTTGTATAATAGTCTCTATTAGTTGCCACTACCTTACCAGAGGTCATCTCACAGAACACGTTGAATGGCTCTGATTGATTTGGTTTAATGGGATAAACTCCACTCTCCCTTTGGCCTTGGTTGAAAGCATCACTGCAGTCCACCGGAAAGCCTGCAAGTTAATATCAGCATTATACTTGGAATAACCCAGCAGTATTCAGATGTACTGACTTATTGATTTTAAATTATTACGTTAAAAAAAATAAATAACTGATGCTCTTACTGGTGGGGTTAATGCTCCCATTGGTTCTTAGATAGTGGAATATTTCAGGACTCTCAACTTCTGCATAATTTTTTTCTGCAGTTTCCTGGTCATAGACAAGCTAAGGAAAACAAACTCACATTAATTTTCTCATGGAACCTCAATGGTATAAAACTGACCCTGCTGTTACAATGACACACCTCATGTGGTGACACATAATATGCAGCAACTGAGTCAGTCTTTTTATTCTCAAGTGTTTAGGGGTTTGATTCTGGCCTCCAATGTGTCCAGTTCACAAATCAGTTTAAGGTTTGTAGGATGTTTGTTTCATTTAGTGAACCCTTCTTGAGTACCTCCAGATACCACAGGACCCCTTTAGAGGGCTCAAATGAAGTTTTGAGGGCTGGTATCTTCTGGCTTCTTTGTGTAAAATGAGCTGATTTACCTTCTCCTCTAGGCTCTTGATTTTGCTCTTTTGGTGGTTGAGTTGTTCATTTTGCCCTCTCACAGCTTTAAGCAGGTCTGTTATTGTTTTCTCTTGCGACTCAATCATGTCCTAAAACGGAACACCAGCATGTCATAGAAGGTATCATCCAGTGTTTTTTTTTTTTTTTTTGGATTTAGTCTGTGTAATCGTGAGCATTAATCTAATAAGTAAGGAATATGTAAATTGTAAGTAAGGTAACAGAAATGATTGTTTTTGTTTCCTTCGAAATTGTATTTATTACAGGCTTTTTGCAATCGGATATCAAAGGATATATTTTTGGCCCTCAGATAGAGGGGCAAAACGGGGTGCTATGAGCATTATTATGGACAATCTTACCTTCAGTGTTGTGATCTCCTTGAGTTGCTCCACAGGCATCATGCTCTCAGAAATACCCTTCAGCTTTTCTTCGAGTCCCCCAACTTGACTATGCAACTGCACACGTTCCTGCATGATGCTGTTGATTTTTGAATTGATCTCCAGAGACAAATTGCGGATCTCCTCATTGTTGGTCTTCAGAAAGTTGGTGGTCTTCTTTAGCTCTCTCTCTTCCTCCTTGATCTCGTTGGTGACCTCTGAGAGCTGGTTAAAGGAATGGTCGAAGATGTTAAGCTTCTGGAAGATGTCGTTGATCTGACCCTTTGTCTTAGTTACAAAATCCTTGAGGCTCTGGCCTAGCTGGAGCAGGCCATTAGCCAGCAGACGCACATCGTCCAGCATAGCAAAACGGGACTTGCTTTCAGCAGGAGGATGGATGGAGGGTGGCGCTTCCGTAGTGGAACGTAACTTGGTTTTGAGAGCAGCAGTACTGCTGAGACCGATCAGTAGAATCAGACCGATCAACTTCATTTTAATTCCCTCGTTTTTCCTACAGTCTACCGCAGTATGTTCTTTCCCTGACTCTTGCCGAATTACTTCAGCCTCTCCCTCCACTCCCTCTTCTTTCCGTCCCACTCACCAGTTTCCCAGTTCCACCCTCTCTCTCCCTTTTTGCAAGGATGTCCAAGCAGTTAGGAAGGCTTCCAATATATACTATTGCCCACTAAGGGGAGGGAGCATGCGTTGATCATTAAAAGGTCAGAGACTGAGCGAATCCCAGAGAATATATATATTTTTATAAAGATACTTCTAACAGCAAACAAATAAGATCAGCATGCACATTCGTGGTGACACCCCATACTTCTTGTGCCACATACATCAATTTATAAGGTATATAATCAGATTTCAAATGCTGCAGTTTTTGCTGATGTGCAGAAATTATAAATGCTTTCACAATCTGCATCGATTAAATCATTTCATGGAATTCAACTGTTGATGTGTGGTGGAGAAATAATCATAAAGGAAGCCATTTATGTCCCTGTGTGTGATTTAATGACCTGTCGAATCAGTGTTGCATAGTCTCACTGATCACATATTGACAAAATCCTTTTACTGTTCTGGCTGTGGGCATCTGCTTTAGTTTACTTTAGTTTCGATCTAAGCTTAGTTTGACGTAGCTGTTAATTCCTAATCTTTTTAAATAACATTTTAAGATTAACTAAATGTTTTAGATGCCATTTTCAGTGTGCATTGTTTTATACCTTATTGTTAGAAAATTGCTGACAGACTAAGTTTGTATGCCTTCAAAAACATTTTTCAATGGAGACTGCAGCAAAAAAAAAGAAAAACCTCCGATTTGTGTGAACTGATGAGTGAAACACCAGGGTTTTTGATTAGTGTTAAAGCAGCTTCATTTTGTTTACTCTACACTCACATATATGCATTGTGAAGAACCTATCATTGTTTCTCACACGCGTTTGAGGAAAATTGCATAAATGGATTAGAATGGCTGGAGCTTGTTCCGCTGTCCAACATTCAACAGTTCAATGTTCTGCTGCAAGCACTTCACGCGATATAAAGTGATGGGCCCACAATTAGGTTTTGTGGCACATCACGTCACTCTAATCAAATTGAATGGGAAGTGCCTACGCTGACAGCTTCAGCAATTTCGTATGAGCTGTGTTCATCCAGCATGGTAAAGCTTAGTACTTCAAAATTGCTGTATAATTTTAATAATCGTTAGGCTGTATGAATTTATTGATTATTGATTAATGTCGACACACGGACATGTTTTATTACTGTTTTTTTCACTGAACATAAACATTACAGTGACATTCATTCAGGTTTAATTGATCTTGTGCTTTAGTTACATGTGCATATGATTTCCATAAATAGCTCTACCATGTGGTCCTTGCATGATTACCCTTGTCCTGGTGTTGGACTGTGCCTATAGACTCTGTAAACATTTTCGCCACAGTATTGTGTACAAAGGGGTCGTGTATGGTGTGTGAGTGAGAAACATGTGCACTGATCCATTTCAGTGCAGGCTCTGTTCTTTTAGAAATTTATCTCATGTCCAGTGAGGGGAACTGACCAGTAAAGAATGAGCATCTAGAACCAAATCTTTTTTTTTTTTTTTTTTTGCCAAGCTCGCATAATAACTGTTCATTTCATTAACCGACTATCAAATATTCCATACATTTTATTAAAAGTTAACACTGAGCATTTACTCGGTAAATCCACTGTCGAATCCCCTGAGGGCACATGAGGTGGTACAGAGAGCATGAGAAAGACTGCGGGGTAAGTGACATGGAAGGAAAGAGCAGGAGCGAAGGAAGAAGATTGTGAGACAGAGAGTGTGTGGGAGACCTCTCCTTCCTCTTTTTTTCCATCTCTGTGAGGTCTGTTGTTTTAAAGAGATCCCTCTGGATATCATCTCACGTCACAGTGGTCTTTGTACTGTGACATCTCTCTCTAACCCCTCGTGCTTATTCTGAATGAGTTAAAAGGCTAGCTTTGGCTCACAAGAGCCATCCAGGTGTGCATCTATATGTGTGTGTTTTTCCACCATGATGCAATAGTGAGGTAACCATTTTATCATGTTTGAGTTTTTAGCTTAAGTGTTTAGGAATTCACATTTTATATATTCGGGGGTTGTTGGCCCAAAAACTGATTTGACTGCTGCAGTCAAAACAGGATCTTTTGGGCCAACGGCACTTTGATCTGAAGGGCACAAGTAAAGCTGCTGTGTTTGTTGATAGTTCCCTTGCATTTGTCTGCAAGCCAAAACAGTGACACTCACATGCACCAGTCAGAAAATTTAGGTCAGTGCAATGTCTCTGGAAAAGTGCAGTAATATGACAAGTCCCCCCACACCCTACCAATCCTGAGCAGATTGTACCTCTCATATCCTCCTGCCCCCCGCATTCATTTAGTCCAGTCAAGGATGCCCATTAGACAATTTTATTTATTGTGGTTTTAAAGTGAAACTTTGGTTGCTGAAAAGTTACGTAATTACTTGGCAGCATGCCATAAGTGGTGTAGATGTTGTTTAGTTTAGTTCACTATAAAAAAAGTTCCCTATTATGAACATTTCACTTTGTGAGAGAATTTAACATCAATACTAGTTTCCTTAGCCTGTCTATGTTCCTGCAGTGACTAGAAATGGTGATGGTGTAAAGAGTGCTTTGGCCATTCAGCTTTGTTCAGAGAGCAGCAGCTCAGAAGGTCAGATCTGGAATTTGTCCCCTTATGTCGTCATAAGGGGAAAAGTTACCTCCCAATTCTCATGCTTTGTCCACCCAGAGATTTTCCCACCCCTCCCCTTAAAAAGGATCTTCACCCACTGACATGGCTTCCAAACATGCAAGGCAATCCAATTACTCGCGATTGCTTGTGAAAATGAGAACAAATGTGTTTGGAAAGAGACTTCAGATACATTATTAGTGGACCACCTAGACCTATATAAAAGCAAAGAACATTTTCCTAATAGGTTGAAGTTGACTGTATTGTCATTTCAGCTATATACATGTCAGACTGTAGATAGTGAAACGAAATAACGTTACTCTGGAACCTGCCATGCATAAAGTGCATACAGGGCACACAAGCAATGTAAGAGAAACATTTAGACAAGAATGGGACAGCCATTGCTAAACTATTGAAATGAGTAATAAATGTGCAAAGTAAAATACTGCTGTACATTTAATAGATAATATTACAGACAGTTAATATTATTCAATATAACAAAGGTGTGTGTGTGTGTGTCAGTCCAGAGTGGAAAGTTCCTGAGGTGTCTATTGCAGGAAAGAAGGATTTTAAAGGGGACCTTTAATAAAATGCTTGCCTTTTATTGCAATAGTTTGCGTTAGTACAAAGTAAACCACCCATCTGTTCCATCCATTTCATCCCTTTTCTAATTGTACCTTTTTTTATCTTAGCATGTTTCTTTCTGTAGCTTTGACCTTTCTTTAATGTTAATCAGTTTTCATAATTGGTCATATATGTGCCTCTTTCTACCCCTCACACTACCCTGCCCTCACCAGCAACTCAAAATGAACTGTTTTGCCAAATACATGCAATAGTAAAACTAGAAACACTCTTTCTTCTTCTGTTTTTGCAGGAACCTGTTATATGTAAATCCTCAGAGCCTTAACTTTGCCAACCGTCAGGGTTCTGCCCGCAACATCACTGTGAAAGTGCAGTTCATGAACGGAGAGGACCCCAGCAATGCTATGCCTGTAAGATGTTCTTCATATCCCATCTTAATCTGAAGAAACCTTTGTGACTCGTGCACCTGTACTTTTTCACTTGAATATTTTGATAAGAAACTGTCATCCCTGTCACCTAGGTGATTTTTGGAAAGTCCAGCTGTGCAGAGTTCTCCAAAGAGGCATATACGTCAGTAGTATATCATAACAGGTGAGCCCTGTATTGAGATTGGGTAGTGTTCTTGGAAAATGGATGTTTAGCAATTACCTGTTTTTGATGAATGTAATGGGTTTCGGTTCTCAGGTCCCCAGATTTCCATGATGAGGTTAAGATCAAGCTGCCGGCTTCACTGACCGATCATCACCACATCCTTTTCACTTTCTATCATGTGAGCTGCCAACAGAAACAGAACACCCCCCTGGAGACACCCGTCGGGTATACAGTATGTATTGAAGGCACACAGACCCACACATGTACAAGTCATTATTTTGCCATATATATGTTGTACATTTTAACATTCCTTATCAAACCACCTGTGCATCTGAACTGTGTGTCTTTCTGCTCAGTGGATTCCCATGCTTCAGAATGGCCGAGTACGAACAGGAAACTTCTGTCTCCCAGTGTCACTAGAAAAGCCACCACAGTCCTACTCTGTCCTCTCTCCAGACGTATGTCCCTGGCATTTATCCCCACTGTAACACTATCAGTGGTGAAGAGAGCACATTTTAAATTGGACTTGTTTTCTCTTTTTAATAGGTTCCTCTTCCTGGAATGAAATGGGTGGATAACCACAGAGGCGTATTCAATGTTGAAGTGATTTCGGCCTCCACCATCCATACACAGGTAGATGGTAGATTTCATAATGCTCTTTTAGAAAAATTATGAATGTAAATGCATTTTTCCTGTGGAATTCTTATACAGGCGTCAGATGCATTAGTGGATCTATGCTGTTGCTTTTGACAAATTTTTTAATTAGCAACATAATCATCATCCCTTCAAACATGCAACCTTTTCTATACTTATATATTGATGCTTTGACTGACTGTTTCTTTGTAATGTATTTTAAAGCTCTTTCACCACTCTTTCGCACAATAATCTGGTTCTTTAAGGATCAGTACCTGGATAAATTCTTTGCACTGGTGCACGCTCTGGATGAGCACATGTTCCCTGTGCGAATTGGGGACATGCGGATCATGGAGAATAATCTGGAAGCAGAGCTGAAGTCAAGCATTGCAGCCCTCAACTCCTCTCAGCTGGAGCCGGTAGTTCACTTTCTCCACCTACTGCTGGACAAGTTGGTTCTTCTGGTGGTGCGACCACCTGTCATTGCAGGCCAGATAGGTACGAAACAAATTATTGATAGTATTGATTGTGATTAGGTCTGAAAAATTTGTGTTTATGTCTTCTCTGAATTTGTCATTTTGTCTGCAAATTCAGTTGAAATGTTTTGCATCAGAGATGCTTTCTTTTAATTGAAATCTAATTTTTTGTAGTGAATCTTGGGCAAGCATCTTTTGAAGTCATGGCCTCTGTAGTGAACCGACTTCATAAGTACCTGGACAGCAGCCAAGACCAGCATGGCCGCAACAGTCTCCTGTCTTCGTACATACACTACGTCTTCCGTCTGCCCAACATGGACCCCAACTCCCCTTCTCCGGGTGCCTATTTTTGTAATTACTTTCAATTTTTTTTTCAATGTTTCAATTTTTATGAAGCATTTATTGGGAACACAGTTGCTTTAAAGTTAAAAACTAGCTGTCCTTAAACATATTGGACTCTTGGGATCTTTTTTTTTCTCTCTTTATCTCCATACTTTAAGGCCCCGGAGGCTTGGGTGGCTCAGTGCATTACGCTACCATGGCACGTTCCGCTGTGAGGCCGGCCAGCCTCAACCTCAACCGCTCCCGTAGCCTCAGCAACAGTAATCCAGATATCTCAGGCACACCCACATCACCAGATGATGAAGTACGGTCAATCATTGGGAGCAAGGTAAGGAGACCTCGGTATTTGGATTAGTGTCTGTATCAAAGCCTTGAGATTCATGGACAAGTAACAGGCTGAAAATGTTAAGAACAGACTTTTTTTTCTTTTTTTTTTTTTTGTATTTAAGTTATGTAACAGTAAGTAAATGCATATATTGACTCTTCGTTAATGCAGTTTTCCATCAACTATTGATTTTAGCCAGTCTTACATAAAAAGGTATTTGGGTCACAGCTGCCTTTTAGACACAGGTGACAATATGGTTGCAGATGAAAAGGACTTGGTACAGCATCTCTTTCTTTACATTTACATTTCAACCCAGCTCACAGGTAAACATCCACTGGAACATCTTATCTATATAACCCCTGTCAGACCATCCGGCCAAAATCCTTACAGGAATAATGGAGTAATTCATGATCACTCAACATATGTGCATACATTATGTTACTGATATACATTCTGAATGTAATTTCTTTGAATTTTATGTAATCCTGTCGTGGCTGATTGAACAACTCTTGTAACCAAAATTATAATTTTTCTGTTTCCACATCTGTATGGTTCAGTAATTTACTGCATTATTGGATGTTTGTCCAATACCTCATACATCTTTTGAAGCTAAATTGTTATAGTTGCATGCTTCTTCTATGAGCAGTGGATCTATTTCTGGATGTTTTCTTCAGAATCTGAAATGAATTTCTCTCTGTCTGTGATCCAGGGCTCCTTAAACACTTTATTTCCTCATCCAATCCTGTGCTTTGATTGGGTACCTTAATAACACCTTTTAAATTGCTTGGCGTGTATGTTTCATATGCTAAAACCAAACATTCTTGCTTATTTGACTGATGTGATCTTTGATCCGTTTGATCATAATCTGTAGTATTTCTGAAACAAGTGTCCTGAAATGATTGTCATTCAAGCTTACCAATGTACTCTCACTGACCTGCTGTGGTGATCTTTAACCTTTGACTATTCCCTCCCCTGTGCTGCTGCTCACTTGCTCGCTCTCGCCTGTGACCCTGTGACCCCTGGTCCCTTGGCAGGGCTTAGATCGCTCCAACTCCTGGGTGCACACGATGGGGTGTAAGAGTGCCCCCTGGGGAACCAGCCCCAGCTCCACATCTGACACCATGCAGGTGGTTCAAGTATTCCGACCACAAAAAAAAAACCTCTCCCAGCACTCAGCTCTCCAGCATTCACAAAACCCACCCACCACAACCCCACTGCTTAAACTGTATCATGAGATCTTTCCTTTCCCTGCCAAACAAGCTCCTCTGCAAAATCCCCCTCAGCCTCCTTGCGCCACTGGCCACCTTCATTGGAGTTGGCACCCATTTTAACCCCTCAACTGCCAACCCTTTCACAGACTAGTCTTATTGGCCAGCCTATGCCTTGTGGTACAATACATGAAAACCGAACTAAGACTGAATGAATGATTCACTTTCAGTTATTACTTACTTATTGATTTAGATCTTAGGGCAGTTCAGGGGTTAATTCAAGAACCCATTCATTATTTTATTTGGTTTTATTCATTATCATACAAATCCTTGACCCCATATCCATTAGTCACCTTACCCCTGCAGGCTTTGCCTTGTATTTTAATCTCTATTGCATGGCTTCCCCCTCACTAACACATCTTGCTGTGCTTTAGGCATGGTGGGATGCTGCATGTTTAAGTGTGTGTGTCTGCTTGTGTGTGCCTTCTTGTGCGTGGGTTTTGGATAAAATGGGCTGTTGTGTTATTGTCTTTGTTGTCCTTGTCTGTGCTGCTTGGGTTGTGCAGTGCAGCTTGTTTGTCTTGTGACTAATGATTGTGGCCTTGGGTTGCCATGACTTTGGTGTGGTTACATTGGATGCGGCCATTGTTTACTTTTGCTAACATTTTAACCAAATAAATAGTAAACATTAAATGGCTTGAGAGCCACATCTTAATGAGCTACTCTAATGTGCATTATAAAGGTACAAAAATTCATTTTGGTTTTGGTTCAATTAATGGTTAAATTAAGAAGAAATAGGTCACTTATTAAAGAGCAGAACCAGAAATTAATATTTAGTAGTTTATTTATCTTAATAAAAATAAAGATTAGGTCTTGTACCATACAGGAAGAGGTTGTTTTGGGGAGTGCAGATTTGTGTTGTATTTGAGTCTTTTGTCTGTAATGTGTGTATCTGTGTGTGTTTTGTGTGTGTGTGTGTGTGTGTGTCTGTGTGTGTGTCTGGCAGAGGATGGCACTACACACTCCACAATCTCTTCCTCACTAATCTGTTGTCACCCTTCCATTCATCCCCACTCATAGGCCATGGAGCGCAGTGGCAATCGCATGTCATCGCACACTGAGAGCGCCAGTTTCTTGCAAACATTAACAGGACGGTTACCAACCAAAAAGGTAGAGACCCCGCACAGGGAGGGTGGAGCCACCCCCCTCCTTTCACCAATGCCTGTCTGTCTGTAGATGTCTGCCCCTTCACTGGATGGTTTTGGTATGGTGGTTGTGTGGTTCTGTTGGATGCCAAGTATGTCCTGCTTTTATGTGAATGCATTATTTTTGATTGTGTTGTGATGGAATGGAATGATGTAACACATTTTTTGTGTGTGAAAAGCACCATGCTTGACACCGGTTTTGACAGTTGAAAAAATGACACATGTGTCTCCACTCATGTTAATGAAACCTCTACAGATACAGCAGGTGAAATGTTGAAGTGATTATTTTTTCTTTTTCCTCCATGTTGGGTCTCAGACACTACTGTGATGAGAGGAGCCTTTCTTTTTAAAAAAAAAAAAAAAACATTGAACGGGTCTCTAATTCTGCTTTTTTTCTTGTAGCTCTTTCATGAAGAGCTGGCACTACAGTGGGTGGTCAGCAGTGGCAGTGTGCGTGAAGGGGCACTGCAGCAAGCCTGGTTCTTCTTTGAACTCATGGTGAGAACAACCACCACTATGTCCACCTCAAAAAATGTCATTCACCATTCAAATGAAAAAAAAAAACAGGACTGACCACACCATTTGACCATTTTAAACATCAATAGTAAGATTTCCTATCTAATTGTGTAATGCTTGCTTCTACTTGTATGTATAAATGTCCATTGTAGACAACATGGGTCATAAACAGGTGCACTAATAATGGTGAAAAATATGCTATGTATAATGCTTCTTGCCTAATAAATACAAAGTCTTTCTTGCTCAGAAAAGTTATAAATTTACCAATTTTAGAATTTCTGGTTTTAAAAACTGCCTTGCCTCTGTAGGTTAAGAGCATCATCCACCACCTGTATTTCACTGACCGACTAGAATCTCCCAGGAAAAACCGTTTCCCTGAGCGCTTCATGGATGACATCACTGCTTTGGTCAGCACAATTGCTGGTGATATTGTCTCACGCTTCCAGAAGGTGGGTGCAGTGTTTAATGCTGATTGTTCATCTGCCTCCTCAGCAAATCAGATGACCTACAGATTATTGCATTTTCTGTCTACAGGACCTGGAACTGGTTGAACGTCTCAACATGAGTCTGGCCTTCTTCCTTAATGATTTGCTCTCCGTCATGGACCGTGGTTTTGTCTTCAGCCTCATCAAAACGTATTGGAAGCAGGTACCGTGAATAATACTGGACACTGTGCATGCTTTTTGGTGGTTATGAGTCCGATTAATTTATTTATGTATTTATTTTTCTGACCTTCAGGTTTCCACCAAGCTTTATGCTCTACAGAACCCCACTCTAGAGTCCCTGCGACTGGACTTCCTGCGTATTGTGTGTAGCCATGAGCACTATGTGACCCTCAACCTTCCCTGCAGCCTGCTTACGCCACCTGCATCCCCCTCACCATCTGTGTCATCGGCTACATCACAGGTTAATAAACACTTTTATTAACATTATTTGAGTTTTCTCCCTTCTATGTTTAATCAAGCAACAATTTCATTATTTTGTACATTTCAGAGCTCTGGCTTCTCTACGCATGTCCAGGACCAGAAGATTGCCAATATGTTTGAGCTCTCGGTACCCTTCAGAGAGCAGCACTACCTGGCTGGCCTGGTTCTGACAGAGCTGGCTGTCATCCTGGACCCAGAGGCTGAAGGGTCAGTGCCAAGTTGAGTTCCACAGCCTGTGTGTTTGTGCGTTGTCTTTTGTAATTGACTGATTGCTGCTCTGCTCTCTCCAGGATGTTTGGGCTTCATAAGAAAGTGATCAGTGTGGTGCATAATCTGCTGTCCAGCCACGACTCTGACCCCCGCTATGCTGACCCTGAGGTGAAGGCCAGGGTTGCGATGCTCTACCTGCCGCTCATTGGAATCATTATGGAAACGCTGCCACAGCTGCATGATTTCACTGGTGATTTTGGTTTATCTAAGTAGGATTTGAAATGAAATGCATATTTAATCTTGACTAATTCTGTAATGGTCTGTAACTCCTAACCTCAGAGTTGCACAACCAGTGGGGTCGGACAGGTGGCACGGGCGGGGAAGAGCAGGAATCTGAGGGGCTGATTAATCAGACGGTTGCTATGGCCATCGCTGGTACATCAGTCCCCCAGATGTCTCGGCCAAGCAGTTTCCTCCTCAACCCACAGGTACAATTTAGCACTTTAAAATTGGCTAATTAATGGAGATTTCAGAGTCCTAGAATATCTTTCTGTGCTTTCCGTCTTCCCCTATTCCCCCAGGCCACCCGACAGCATGGCACATTTTCGGCAGAGTCCAGTCGCAGCCTGCTGATCTGCCTGCTGTGGGTGCTTAAGAATGCTGATGAGATGGTTCTGCAGAAATGGTTCACAGACCTGTCTGTCTCTCAGCTCAACCGGCTTTTGGACATGCTGTACCTCTGTGTCTCCTGCTTTGAGTACAAGGTGAACATGTTCAACATATTATTTTTGAAAAGCTACGTGGCATTAGACACAACCTTTTTTTTTTTTTTTTTTTTTTTTTATGTAGCCCAAAATTATGATTAGTCTAAAATTAACTAAGAAGATTTCCCATACAGAAGACTCACCCATCCCTCAGAGCTACTCTTAATCTGGGTTTTAGTAAACAGTCTGTTTATTTGCCTCCTGTTTGAATTAACTCCCTCTTCTTTTTTTCCTCTGTCCATCTACATCTATTCACAACCCCCATAAAAGGCCCATGTTATGTTCACCATGCAGGGTAAGAAGGCATTTGAGCGGATGAACAGCCTGACCTTTAAAAAGTCCAAAGACATGAAGGCCAAGCTGGAGGAGGCCATTCTGGGCAGCATCGGCGCGAGACAGGAGATGGTACGACGCAGCAGGGGGCAGCTTGGTAAGTACACACATATTAACTTACACCGTCTTTCAGCTGCTGAACCTATACCCTGATAGGCACTATTTACATAAATTCTCTCTGTGCTCACATAGAGAGGAGTCCATCGGGCAGTGCATTTGGTAGCCAGGAAAACCTACGATGGAGGAAGGACATGACACACTGGAGGCAGAATAGTGAAAAGATGGACAAGTATGATTTTAATTGTCATATTGTTTGTTCTATTTCTGTTCACACACCATAATTGTCTCTGGAAGCTGGGTTTTATGTTCCCTTCCCAATGTTCCAATGTATTTGTTCTGTTCAAAACACTTTTTAAAAAATACATTGTTTTTTTGCCATTATAGTTTGCAGAGACATTTACACAGGCTAGTTTAGTTTCACTAACTAGTATTAGTTACAGAAAATAGATCTAAAATGTAGTCATGGGAGTGCCACTAGATAAATTCTAAATATAGACATCTGAATGAAATATTTTCTGGCTTTCATTTTTGTTTCTTCATTTTTGGGCCTTCATAATTAAGGATATAGCAGCATTTTCAAAATGGACATCTGATGTCTATTTAATTTTATTATTATAATTGATATTTTTTACAGCTACTAGGTTTATGTGCTTCACATCATGCCTCTGTAATTGCATGTCTAGTGCTTGTTTTGTGGAAGCATTGTGAAATGTCTGCCCCTTAAATTAAATTACATTTTAATTAGCCAGGATCTCTGAGATGAGATGGTTTTTCCGCAGTTCACAGATGGTCAACACTTTTTTTTAATTTATTTTTTATTTATGAGTAGAAGCTGCCTGGGCTTATAGACAGACGATTCAATAAATTAATAATTTCTTTCATTAATCCATGACATAACTTTGAAAAATATTTTTTGACACTTCTAATGAGCCACCCATCTGACTGCACTTTTTCATGTGTTGTGTAGGAGCCTCAGATATGTCAGGTATCGTACACCCAACATCTGTCTCCCCCTCCCTATGCTGCTGCCTGGGTTGGTTTGCTGTTAGCTGTGCTGTGCTTCATTGTAACTGACCTTCTAAATACTCTACCGACTCTCGTTTGGAGTTGGGTGTGGTGCTTGGGCATCTGGGTTGTGATGCAGTATGTGATTCTGTTGTAGGTCTAATGTTGAGTCTGTGCAGGGTATGTTTTCCAGCTGGACAGAGTATGGTATTTAAATTAACCAGACTGTTCTTTGATGTGAAACTGTATAGCCCCAAAAACATTTCCCGACTAGCCTTATCCCTTAAGACCATTATATTGTTCTAATATTGTACAAATAGATTACATGTATAACTGCATAAGGATGACTGGTGTAATGTCCTACAATGCCTCTCTGCCCAAAAATATATTATGTGTATTAAAAACCATACAATAACTGTACATTGAAATATGAACTGTGCTGTAACTAGCATAGCACGAGTTGGTTGCGTTTAAGTGGGTGTAGCTTTAACATGGGACACATCTGATTGGTGAGCATGACTATTACACTGGGACATCAGCACAACGTGATCGGACACTAAAGGTGGCACTAAATTATTTTAGTGTGTTGAGTTGAAGCAGCTCAGGTCCACTTCTACAGTAATCACATCTCTTGTTTGCAGTGTGCTGGTGTGTGGAGTAACAGGCTTGCTCTTACCCCTATTGCTTAACCTCTGATGACCCCTTTCAAAGGGCCTGGGTGCATGATAGGAACTGGACTGTCCTGTAACAGGTTAAAATGTGTGTGTGCGCGCGGTTGAGTGTGTCAACTTGCAGATTCTTGCCCCTTGCATATTTGTCCCTCAGAGGTCTATGTCTAGCAGTGTCCCATACTTTAGAAGCCCCAGAAATGTCTATTTATACACAGCCACTCTGCTGGAATGGAGATGGTCTTTACTTTCCCAGACATCTTCATTTTTGTTATCCTGGCTTTTTCTGCTTTAATCTCCCCTCCCTCTCTGGTCCATGGGATCTGCTATTTATTGGTGGTTCTTTCAAGCATTTCAAGACATCCTCTTTCCTTTTGGACTCCTCCGGTTTGGTATTGTCTGTGTGTATGTGTGATTTTGTGTTTTGAATGAACCAGGTTTAGAGAAAGCCTACTACGCAATGGTGGAATCAAGGAGCGTTTTCTAGCTAGGTGTGTAAGCAAGCTCGTGTATTGTCATGTTTCTAATCCCTCTCCTCACCTTGTGACCCCCAAGCCATAGCTTTCTGGCCCAGCCCGCCTGTGGATGCCCGCAGACATTTCAAGTCGAGTACTGTCTTTACACTGAGGTTTTTAAGTGGGCTAAAATCATATATTCTGAGGTTTTACAAGGGTTTCATCGCTATCCAGGGACAATCAGTACAAACAATGCAGTAATACACATTTACAAGGTGCCTAAAGTCACTTTACCCCATCTCTCTGTGATAGGACCAGAGCAGAACTGGAACACGAGGCCCTTATTGATGGCAACCTGGCTACTGAAGCCAACCTTATTATCCTTGACACGCTGGAAATTATTGTTCAGGTAACTTTCTCTCGAAAGTGTTGTCAGATCATCATTTTCTGTGTTGTTGTTTAATTCTGCTGAACTTTCCTGCGTTTCACTCATGCAGAGCTGTCCTGTTCCCCACCAGACCAGCACCGCATAAGCCTTACTGCTTACCTTTTCCCCACATCAGAACACTGTATCTCCCTTGGGATTCCCTTTTATTGAATAGCTTATTGTTTTCTGCCCTGTAACATTAGCGCTTCATGACGCAGTTGAGATGTTATTCCATCATGACTGCCTTTGCTAAGCGTGTTCTTGTTTTTTGCAGACTGTGTCGGTGACTGAGTCAAAGGAGAGTGTTCTTGGCGGCGTCCTGAAGGTGTTGCTGCACAGTATGGCCTGCAACCAGAGCGCCCTCTATCTGCAGCACTGCTTTGCCACTCAAAGAGCACTAGTGTCTAAGGTTCGGAGTAAAATCCAAACTAAAATAAATTTAATTGTTTGAATCTGAGCTAAATTGCTCCTTTTTGTTGTTTTCCTCTTTCACTCTGTCTGTCTAGTTTCCAGAGCTGCTATTTGAGGAGGAGACAGAGCAATGTGCAGATCTGTGTCTCAGGCTCTTGAGGAACTGTAGCAGCAGCATCGGCACCATTCGCTCTCATGCCAGCGCGTCACTCTACCTGCTCATGAGGCAGAACTTTGAAATCGGAAACGTGAGACACACACATTTAAATAATATTTAAATACATAAAAAGTATGTATTTGTATGCCTTAAGGTAGTATTTGACGGATTTATTTAAAACATCTGTGTTTGTGTGTTCCTGAAGAACTTTGCAAGGGTTAAGATGCAGGTGACCATGTCCCTGTCTTCCCTGGTTGGAACGTCTCAGAACTTCAATGAAGAGTTTCTGCGGCGCTCTTTAAAGACCATCCTGACTTATGCTGAGGAGGATTTGGAGCTCCGAGAGACCACTTTCCCTGACCAGGTTTATCCTGCATACTCATTCTGCACATACATAAAATAATATAATTTTGGGCTCTAGCAAGGACCAGTCTAAATATTTTTTTTGTATGCATGTGCCTTAGGTCCAGGACCTTGTGTTCAACCTGCACATGATTCTATCTGACACTGTGAAGATGAAGGAGCACCAGGAGGACCCAGAGATGCTTATTGACCTCATGTACAGGTTAGGGACACCTCCACTTTATGCCTTGATTTCTCCATCTGGTTTGAGTCCAACCTCTTTTTGATTTAGTTAGATGGTTGGAAACCAAACATGAAGCTTCAGTTGATAATCTTTTGAAATGTTGTTGCCTTATCTGAGAGCAGAATTGCAAAGGGTTACCAGACATCTCCAGACCTCCGCTTGACATGGCTGCAAAACATGGCCGGAAAACATTCTGAGAGGAATAACCATGCAGAGGCTGCTCAGTGCCTTGTGCACAGTGCCGCCCTGGTGGCAGAGTATCTCAGCATGCTGGAGGACCGCAAATACCTGCCAGTGGGCTGTGTCACATTTCAGGTGGGTACCCAAATACACTTTATATATGATGTATAGATGTCCTTTTGGTAATGATATTAAATATTAATTGGAGATATGATACTATGAAAAGCTACTGAATAGTATCTAGATACGTTGTTTAGTAAGGTTTGACTGTCCTTTTTTCTCAGAATATCTCATCCAACGTCCTGGAAGAGTCTGCTGTGTCTGATGACGTGGTCTCTCCTGATGAGGAGGGGATCTGCTCGGGGAAATATTTCACAGAGGCTGGTCTTGTGGGTTTGCTGGAGCAGGCGGCTGCCTCCTTTTCCATGGTAAGCTGCTTTTTGAATAGAAATTAAACAGTGATCACTGGAAAAAAAAGGCAGAACTGAAGTATAATTTCACAACCAAGCTATATTGTGGGTAGTGTAATGTTATGCATCATGGTATTGGTTTAATTGCAGTATGAACAGTATTTGTCTGTTTGTGTGGTCTCGTCTACAGGCTGGAATGTACGAGGCTGTGAATGAGGTCTATAAGGTCCTGATTCCCATCCATGAAGCCAACAGAGATGCCAAGAAACTAGCCACCATACATGGTAAACTGCAGGAAGCCTTTGGCAAAATAGTTCACCAGGTAAGTACTCCTCTGTACATGTGATGTGAATGTGTGTGTGTGCGTGTGTATATAATTATTTTCTTTTGGCTCACACTGTGGGACGGCCCAGATTGGAGTCATAGCAGGGACTTACCTGACCACAATCATTTAACATTCGTTTGAGTGTACAGACATCTATATATCTACATCTACACTATAGGCCAGAGGCTTATGCACACCCTCAGATATTTAAAATGGTAAAATTATATTTTGGCTCAAAACCAATTATTTGATCAGCTTCATTTTAAGAATTTTAATTTAAAAAGCAAAATATAATTTTTATCCAAAATAATTAGGCCTGTCGTGTATTTGTATAGATATATTTAATATTGCCCCCACACAGGCACACATCAAAGCAAGTAAAATATATTTATAGTCCCATTTATTAATACCTTTTTTGCATGCCTCCCCTCATTCTTTTATACCTTGTATCCTCAAATCTTATTTTCAAGTGTAGACTAGTTGTACCGGAGTAGAAAGGGTTTGCATGTCCTCCGGACGTTTAGCTGTCGTGGATAACTGGCTGCATGGGGAAGTGGCGAGCCGATCAGACCTGTCCTGCAGTGCTGTGGGCTCCGGCAAGGCTGGTGTGTCCTGCTGACTGACTGACGTGTGTGTTGATTTGTGCTGTATTCTCTCTGTCACACAGAGCACTGGCTGGGAGGTAGGTGGCCCTCGTGGTCCTGCTTGGCCCATATGTGCTAGCTCTGGGCACCTCTTTCTGTGGCTCTCTACCTTTCCAGTTTGATCCATTAACCTTCTTCTTTTCTTTTTTTTTTTTTTATTTTAAACGGACATTTTTTTTGCCGTCTGTTCCATCTCTCAGTATGTGTGTGGGACTGCTGCTGACCGTATGCAAGCAGCAAACCCTTCTTTGTCCTCCTCCTTTTCTCCCTCTCTTCTCCTGGAGGAAAGACAAATGTTAACATGTTGGATTTTGCAGGCCATGCATGGGAACCACCGTGTGACACTAATGACCATTCTTGGTGAATGCACCACCAACCCTTCTGTCTCCACCTCACCCTTCTCTCATCAGCACTGGCATCATCCGCACTCATCTTCATTCTCCACCACAGGGTTCGATTTAAGCACCAAGGAGTTCAGTAGTACAGGGGACTAAAGACTAAAAACTAAACCTTAAAAAGCAGATGAAGTTCAGTATTAGTTACACTGTTGGAGCACATAACTACTATTATCTTGATGTGTTCCATTATGAGTGTAATCATGTTCCTCCCCTCCCTCTTTTCTTTCTTTTGGAGAGTGAATCGACCCCTGCATTTTCATTTGTTCATTTTTATGCACGTGCATTAATCTTCTGTTTTGTTTTTTTTTGTTAAATTGCATGATAGGGTCTCCCTGAAAACTTGGGGGGCTCCTGAAGCTTTTGTTCTGCCGCCCCCCCAAACTCTTTACATTTCAGCCTGCTGTTTGCTCTCCTGCTTCCCACCCCTTTCCCCTGCCTGCATGTTTTTTGGGTGCACTAAGTTTGTCTGTCTTCTTTGGTGTTCTTGGGGAAATGGTTGATTTACACCATGGATAGTGGTGCTGTTTTTGTTTGTCTTTGTCTTTTGGAAGTACCTGGCCATGATTAAAATATGTTCTGTTTTTCTCCTCTTGATTTCCCTGGTTGCTGACCCCCTCCTCCCACTTTATTATTGTGTGTTGTGGTAAGTTCCTAGTTTGAGGGATTCTTTTTTTTTTTTTTTTTCTGTTTTTAATGGCAAAACCAAAAAGCAGTAAGTCAGTTCAGAGCTGAGTCAAATCGTCCAAAACTCTGAATAACTCGTTCACTGGTTAAAGTGTGCTTTTACATGAATGCTGACTGGTGTAAGAGTTGTAGCGCTTTGGCTCAGTTCTCACGTGATGCACATGACATTCACCCCTTCCTCACTACAAACTTTTTATTTTCCCCTCCTTATTTTTCCTCCCAATCACACCACATACCCTTCCCCTGTGCCAGGCCTTTGCAACTTAACCCTTTCTTTTCTACTGTAAATTCCACCTCCTTCTCTAAACCCAAATGCCAGTGTATTAGAAATGAGGGATCACGGTGCTGTTCTCCCACATGGCGTGAGAGAGAATTTGCCACCTGTGAGCAACATAAAGACTGCTCATCTTTGCAGCCAAGTTCATTTTCCGCTTTCCTCGCTCTCTCTTTCACTTTTTTTTTTTTTTTTTTTTGCTAATATTTTTTGAAATATTAATGGATTTATTTTTCTGTTGAAATTCAGTCTTCTGAATGCCTGCTCAAGTAATCAGGTGTACATGGTGATCTTTGGTTCCGATTTTTTTTAAGTGACATTTATTGCCATGCACGTTTCTAGAATGGCTGAACGCGATGTCAGTGACCTGAAATATTGTTGTGAAAATGGGAAGGTCACTGGGGAGCAGAGACTTAACCTCAGTTTCATAATTCAAGGGCTGTGTTTCCATTGCATGTGTAAAATTGGTTTGATATGAGTCGTTGTCAGGTCATTGCAAAGGTTTGGACAAATGGGACGAACAAACAAAAAAGAATATTTCACTGCCTCTGGATATGGATGTTACCACATTCTGAGGGTTACATCCACAGCCTGTGTAAACATTTGCATTCATTCATCAGATAGAGGTTCTTATCATTTGTTTGTCTTATTTTTTGCAATTTGTTGCTGAACAAACATGTTCCCCTCATTTCCTTTTATCCCATTAGAAAGAATATATGGTGGATGTTGGTTTAAAACATATTTTTTGGAAAAGTATTTTCAGTTTATGTGACCAAGTGACTAAGAAAAGTCTCCGTATTGTGTAGTTTGTTTTTAAGGTTTTTTTCCTAATCATCCTTCCTTGTATGTTGTAGGATGGAAAGCGAATGTTTGGTACATACTTTAGAGTTGGATTTTACGGCTCTAAATTTGGAGACCTGGATGAGCAGGAGTTTGTGTACAAAGAGCCTGCCATCACCAAGTTGGCAGAAATCTCACACAGACTAGAGGTAAATAATCATAAAGAGTCATGAAGTGTGTGCCTGGAGTGTTCCCTAGCTTCAAGAAACATGCCTGGATATGACACAAACAGGAATGAGAGTATAGACACCTGCATCACCCCCAACGTTGTGACCACTGGAAGGAAAAGTGAATAACAAGCGCCAGGCAGTGGGAGAGAATAGAGAGAATAGGGTGAACATATTTCCTAATTTCAGTGTTAAAGCAGAAAATATGGGCAAGCGCAAGGATCTGAGCAACTTTATCTAATTATAAGAGCTAGATGACTGGGCATCTTCAAAGCTGTAGCTCTGGTGATAAGGCACAAAGATCCACTGTGGGAAATGACCTTCAAGTCTAAGCCTCAACAAATTTTAGTGGAAAAAGAGAGACCTACTTAACATTAGGCAGGTCATCAAAATGTGGTGTCTGTCTTGAGTATGCTTTTGTAGGGCCCTGACACTCCATACTGCCCAAGCAACAAATGATAATGTATGATCAAATGGGTGATGCAATCATTCTTCTATCAATGGTTTGGTCTATTGAATGAATATCAGCTATATCAAAATATGTATTTTTTTTTCTGTATACGTTCAGGGCTTCTATGGGGAACGGTTTGGAGAAGACCAAGTGGAAGTCATTAAGGACTCAAATCCTGTGGACAAATGCAAGCTGGACCCAAATAAGGCAAGCACCAGGACTGACTATCAAACTTGCTTTTTTGCTGTGCCTCTGCAGTATAACACAGATTTTATTTTTTTAAGAAATGGAGAGATAACCTGCTCTCCCTCCATCTCAGGCATTCATTCAGATCACATACGTGGAGCCATACTTTGACACGTACGAGATGAAAGACCGCATCACATACTTCGACAAGAACTACAACCTGCGACGGTTTGTGTACTGCACGCCCTTCACTCTGGACGGCAGGGCTCACGGTGACCTCCACGAGCAGTACAAACGCAAGACCATCCTGACCACCTCCCACGCCTTCCCGTACATCAAGACCCGCATTAACATCATACATAAGGAAGAGGTGTGCTACAATACTTCAGGGTCTTCATGTCGGAACAGAGCAGAGTAACATTGGTGTAACATGCTGACCTGGCACCTCTTCCCCAGATAATATCCATGCCTATTGAGGTGGCTATAGAGGACATGCAGAAGAAGACGCAGGAGCTGGCATTCGCCACCCATCAGGACCCAGCTGATGCCAAGATGTTACAAATGGTGTTGCAAGGATCAGTGGGCACCACTGTGAACCAGGTAACTTTTGGCGGTTTGTGTTTAGGTAGATAAACCATATTTTGAGGAAGTCCTGAAATGCAGATTATACCTTCATGAATATTTTTTTTTCTAGGGACCCCTAGAGGTGGCCCAAGTGTTCCTGTCTGAAATTCCAAGTGATCCTAAGCTTTACCGACACCATAACAAACTCCGCTTGTGCTTTAAAGACTTCACAAAGAGGTAAGAAGTTTTAGAAGTCATAAATACGAAGTGGCAGAAAGTAGCGTCATGTTTAGGTTAGCAGTATGAAATTCAAGTTACATAGCCTAGCACAGTGTTGTCATGACAAGGATGAGTTTGAGGTCTTACCAGTTGGTGGGAGCCATACGTGTCGATCATTTTTCCATGATGAGGCTATCCCTTACTCATTTGGAATGTTAAGTAATTCTCTGTTTGCATTGTTTTGGCAGATGTTTCCTAATTTCTCTCATCAAACACTTGTTCATTGGTTTGCAGACAGCAGAGAAGGGGGTGGGTCTTCGTGAGAGGTGTCGCGTGGAAAGAAATTCACATGTAAAAATGTCTTGCAGACCTCTAGGACTTCATTTTTTTTGCGATAGAAAATCTTGGTAATTCCCATGCAAGGTCTACATAGGCCTAGTAAGACAACTTACTGAATAACAAAACTGACAGGCAGACAGATATATCGTGTAAATCGCATTTGTTGCCCCCACAGGTGTGACTTTACAAATTTGAGTAATTTTGGTAAAATTAAGCAATAGGATTGAAAATATGATGGTAAATTGCTGGTTTTGTGGGTGCTCTTAAGACATGCTCAACATTGCATCAGAATTTTAATTTTACCCATCTCCTGTGTAACTAAACCACAGATGTGAGGATGCCCTGCGCAAAAACAAGAGTCTGATTGGCCCCGACCAAAAGGAGTATCAGAGAGAATTAGAGAGAAACTACCATCGATTAAAGGAGGCCTTGCAGCCCCTCATCAACAGGAAGATCCCCCAGCTCTACAAACCAGTATTGCAAGTCAACTCACACAGGTCAGTAGTGCTGGAGCCAGGGTGTCATGGTTTTGAATTATTTTATGTTTGCTTTTTTTTTTTTTTTTTTTTTAAATAGATGATTGTCAATGAAAAGTCAGATTACTACAGCTATGAACATAGTAATGATCATTCTTTAATCCAATAATCTATAATTTACCATGGTAATCAGTTGTATGATGTAATATCCCTCCTCTCACATATTTAACATGCAGCAAAAGGACAACCTGACAAGGTATAGATGCTTGACACGCAGTTATCCAATCCAGTATTGTCCAGCTTTGCCTCTACAATTCAATTTTTTTTTCTTCCTACAGAGACTCTTTCAGCAGAATGAGCCTTCGGAAGCTTGACCTGTGATCATGAACACATGGGGCAAAAAAAGGTTAATTTATTTGTATGTATATATCAGAAGCTCTACAGAGAGGTCAGTGTTTGTGACAAAAAAAAACAACTCATTTTGCCATTTCAGTACCTTACCTTTTTACATAATGGCCTGTTATGTAATCGTTGGAACTTGAGATGAATCTTACTGTGTACATACAGTGTTTGTTTAAGCTGTATTCAACTTGTGTGCACTTTTTTTTTTTACTGTTCCAATGCATTTTTGAACGTTTCCTATTTAACCTAAAACAAGCAAGCAAAAAAAAAAAAACTATTTATCATGACTGTTCAGTTTTTTGTTACAGGTACTATTGTTTTTAATAGGGAAACATTTTGAACATCAATTTTATGTAGCTTTTGTTTATTTTACTAAATAAATTTTAATGCCTGTACCAATGTATTGTTATAACACTGGTCAATGGAAGCACATGCACACAGGTGAAGTTAAAGGATAATGCTGGTGTTTAATGACTGGTACAAGAGAATATACAAAAAAAAAGTGAATTCACTTACAAATCAACAAATGTCACATATCCACAAAAGGCCTTTTTTTGTGAAGGGAAAAAAAAAAAAACACTATGAAAAGAGAATCACAGAAATAGTCTCTTCAAATTACACAGCTTGGATAAAACTAGCTTGTTCTGTTGGGTAAGAGGTACAGTTGAGAGAAATTTTATCCCTGCAATCATATTCACCACATTTTCACACCAAACATTTCTAGGTTAAATTACTTTCTTGTGGAAAAGACCAACTGTGGAATGAGAGCTGGTTTTACATGGCTGTAGGTGAAATAAAATCTCAGGGTTTTAAGTCTTCTGTAAATACATCTAATCCCCTTAGTTATACTTTATAATGAGTGTGGTACCATTTGTGACCTAAAACTCTAGAAGTACAAGAATATATTCTGCTCTTTGCATATATTTATAAAAAAAAAACTAAAAACACAAATGGGAGAATTAGAAAAATTTATATCTGGGTTTTTCACAATGCAAACTCATAATGGTGAACGAGTTGTAAGATGCACTGCCAATAAGTGCCAACGTGCGTTTTGCAAGTAGAGTTCAAGTGTGATTTGCTCACTGGGAATGATCCATGAGTGAGAGAGTTGCTTTCATAACTGGTTTATGGCAGTTACCACTGATGAGAGAACACATAGACATCTAATTTTTAAAAACAACAAAATGGGCATGGTTAGAAGAAATAGTTCATGTCACTTCTGCTGCTGCTGGGTTTTTCTGTAGAAGAGGAGGTAGGGCGTGGAGGTGCTGGAGGTTTCAGGAGAGCAGGCACGCAGGAAGTCCTCCTCCATATACAGCCTCACTTCAGAGTCGTCAAAAAGCATCCACTTCCCCTCATAGTCCAGAAGGTTCTGCAGAGCCTGGTGATTGGTGTTTGGGCCCTGGTCCTTAGCAGTGCCAACATCTTTCTTTATCCCTCCATTGTGGAGCTGGCTGTCTGAGGAGCAGGAAGGGGGCACGGTGGCAGTCTTATCATGGGTGGTCTGCTTACCAGCCCCTAATTCATAGCTGGTCAAGCTCCTCTGCCCTCCCAGAAGCCCAACTCCTTCAAGCAACTTCTTCCCTGCTGCTTTAGAGCTGGTCGTGACTGAAACAGCAGCTGTATTGGCATTCTGGCCCCTCCCACCAACGCTGAATGATACCTCCCCATCATCATAGTCCTGGAGCTCCTCCCTCTTTAGAGATTTTGCCTTCTGTCCTGCCTCCACTTCCTCTTCTTCCCTCAGCTGAGTGTTGTGGAGGCCCATCATGCGAATGTAAGTGGTGTAATGGCCACTGCTGATGGTAACACCACTGTGCATGACCACAGCAAAGAGCTCATACTGATGGCCTCCAGCCACCGGCCCTGTGCTCCACTCATCCAGGGACAGCTTGAGTGGTGTCCGCAGGGGTGTGTTTACTTTGGAAAGGCCGGCATATGGGTCCAGTCTGTAGGTAAAGGGTTGGAAAAAAAAAAAGTTAATTCATTGAAGGTTTATCTTGATGGCAAATTGCAGGCTGGTAAATAAAATCTTGAGTCTGTGTAAGTGGCACTCTTAAATGACAAGCCAAAGGTGTCAAAGATGCAGACAAAATTAGGTAAAAGAAAGTAAGAGACCATACTGACAACAAATTTTACTCACTTACTTAAAATGTCCATAGTTACTTATTCCGTTTATGAGGGAATTTAAAGGAGTAATTACTCACTCTGTGCTGTTGGCAGCAAAGCACTTCAGGTGGATGGTGATGACCTCTGGCATTTTGTCAAACAAGAGGCTTCTCTCTGCCTCCGTGTAATGCTGGCAGGTCTCACAGAAGTACTTGTCTTCCCCAACAATCCGCTCCACTGAAGCAAACTGGGAGATGGCCCAGTTCAGTGTCTTCAGCTCAGACTTGGGCTCCGGAGAAACTGAAGAGAATGGTGGAAAAAAGTGTCAACAGACAGCTAGAAGGTTTGGAAATACAGTCTGTGGGTGTGCGTTTGGGAAATACAGAGAGACTCACTCTCATAGCTCGTCTCAGGCTTCTCAGCTTCATCCTCCTGGACCGGAACACTGATATCCTGAAAGTCCTCTCTGCGCTCCGTGTAGCACTCACACTCCAGACAGCGCGTTCGCAATACCAGTTGACCCTGGAAGAGGTGCTTTAACATGTCCAAACCCAGGTCTTCTGAGGGCAAGAGAGTATACATACATATATTACAGTTTTACATAGTTATTACATTCAATGGAGACATTGATTTCTTCAGTTTGTTGCTATAACATACCTTCACTTAGAACTTTGCTCTGGTTCTCAACTACTGTAGGCTTTTTTTTGTCTGGCCCAACTTCACTCTTCTCCTTTATCTCCTGATGCTCTCCATTCACCTTCTCATGATCTTGCCTGCCTTCTGTCTTGCTTCCTGTGTGAGAACTGAGGCGACCCATGCTGCAGAACTTTGAGAAGATGCTGGGCTGCTTCCCGGATGGCTTCAGCCAACTCAGTCTTGCCCGCTTCTTAGTCTTCCCCACCTCTTCTGTGCAGTCCTTTCCTTCTGTGTCACTCACCTGTTCCTTCTCTTTCTCCACCTTGTCTGTCGGCTGTTCAGTTGGACTACTAGGCTCTACTGTTATGTCACCACATGACTTTCTTTTGGAACGAGTAAAGTGTTGTTGTTCCTCAACTCTTTTCTTGGTCCTGCTCTGGGATTTGGGTCTCTTCTTTGCATTTCCAGCCTCTGTGTCACTCTTCCTCTTTCCACTGAGTGGGCCATCACCACCATCGTCATCTTCCGTTAAGCTCTTATCTGCATCTCCCTGTGCCCTCTGACCAGCAGCTTCTGAGTTCTGTTCCTTGCCTATTGTCTCACAAGCCTCCTGAATGTATCCCAGGATGCATTGAAGGACTTCCTGGGCATCATGCTGCAGGTAGCCCTCATACATGGGGTTCAGCTGCCTGCACAGGGCCAATATTAGTTAATTATTTGTTATGAATATATTAATGGGTATAAGCAAGATATATATGGCACAAATCAAAGAACCTGAGTGTATGTAGCACCCTCCTTGGTGGTGTGGCCAGATCCCCCTCACTGTATTTGTCAGGGTTGCGCAGAAAGCTGGACTGCAGCAGCTCCACAGAGGTAATGAGATTGTAAAAGCTGCCTAACAGCTCCATGTGTGCAGGGTCCTGTTCATCCAGGTCAGCCCCCTCCTGGTATAACACATGCACACAATCTAAACTACAAGCAGCAGACTCAGTAAAAGTAAACGACATGACTTCAAACCAACCTCTTCATCCCTGACACTCCTCTCTGTCTGCTTCTCTCTGGATTTGGACAACTTGTACAGTTTTTTGATGACATCTTTAAATCCAGGGCAGTAGTACAACACCTGAGTAAACAGTAATGAACAAAAATTGTCAACGATTTAGTATGATTTTACATATTAATATATAGATTTTTTTTTTTTTTTTTTAATTTGTTCATGCTTGGTTTCAGTTGTAACCCTTTATGAGCTTAAAATGTTAGGACTACGACCTCTCTATTCTTTGTCCCTAGTTTTTCCATGAAATAATGGTTTTGTTACAAGGCCAAGTTCTGATAAACAATGTGTAACCTAGACGTGCTGGCTACAGCCATTCGGCCTTCGGACCCGCACAGTAGATTGCACGGTATAAGAACATGGTGTGTATGTGGAGCTTAGTGAGGAGTGTGAGAGGCACTGACCGGCCGATTGTAACTTTTGCAAAAACAGCTTTTTTCCTCTAAATAAACTATGCCTAAGCGATGAATCACCTGAACCTCGGATTTCACCCCAAGAATCTAACAAGGGTTTGGATGTGCGCCCACCTGCAGGATGCTATTCAGGTAGCAAGTGTTTCCCAGATTGTTGAAGCCAACAAAGGGCACCAAGTCCTCTTTCTTTTCACAACCAGACGGTGATGGTGAACACAATGCAGGCACAGACTGGTCACAACTGCTGAAGAAATTAGTTAAGCATATTAATAATGCATCGTCTCAACTGTTCATAGAAACAGAAAAAGCAAAAAAATAAAATTGTCCCACTCTTACCTGGCAGGCTCCTCACATCCCACTGGGTTTGCAGCCTGCTCCTCCACTTGCGTCTCAGAGAAATCTAGCGCTCGCTTGGTTTCTTTCTTCTGGAAAAACTTGAGGGACAGCTTGCTCTTCTTAATGGGACTGCCGAGAGCAGCCATGACGGTATCGCCCTGTAGTCCTGGCATGTTCCTACTGCAGTTCTACTCACTGTGGGGAGGAAGCGTGAAAGCCTTTGTTAAAATCCTACACATCTTAGTATTTAGTTTGTTACACCATTTGCAGGGATAGACATTAGATTACAAATCCTAATTATTCATGTAATCCCAGCATGATTAGTTACCGGTAATTCATTAATTGACAAACCAACGCCCACTTAGATTAAAACATTTTTCTGGAGAATATAGTCATTTGTTTGTGCATTTAGTTTAAATGCAAATTATTTCCATTACAAACTAAACCGTATAGAAACCAAGCACTTAAAATTATAAAAGTGACTGCACACATTAAAACCAACAAAGATCCGACGAGGAAGCTTAGACACTCTTTGTTTACATGCATTAATTATGTATTTATTTACAGTCATCCAGTTACACTGTGCAAGGCTGCATATCGTGCATTTTCAACGCAAACCAATTTTTGCATAAGTTAATTAAAGTTTTTACTTTAATTAAAATACATTGGACCATAAAAAGTGATCAGTTGAAAGACGTTGGACAAATGTACATGTGCAGAGAACCATAATAAAAAAAAACTCGGTAATAAAATTAATATCGAGAGTTAAAACGTGACGTCAAGTGTTTCCAACACCACCTGGCGCCTGAGCGACAATCCCCCCCAAAAACGAGCCCGCTCAAACTTTCACGCCCTTCCAGACCGGGGCGCAAAAAGCCCCACGCACCGAAGCTAAAGCTAACGGCCAGCCGGAGCAAACTTCCCGGTGGGCCCCGCGCCTCCTTCCGCGGATGACCGGCGGGGGGAAAAAAATTCACCAGCAAACAGCAGCCGCGCGATCACACCGACTTCAGCCCCCGGAGAGCCGGAGCACGTCGGCAAGCCGCGCCCGGCGCACGGCCGCCGGTTGTAGCGCGTTAGCAGCTAGCCCGCGTCTGCGGGAGGGGTGCGCGGAGCACGCCGGTTAACTCTGTGGGTGACCAAAGCAGCCGTTCACACGCGAGCGGCCCGAGGCGGGCGAACTCACCAGCTGACGGACGCCGGACATGTTAAGCGGGGATTCGGTCCGCGGCCGAACGTTGTTAGTCGTCCGCTTCGGTTAGTAAACAGTCCGACGCGCGCCTGTACAACTTGCCGCTTTTTCGAATGGAGGCTCCCAAGGCGGTGCCTGCGCGGGGTCCTGAACGAGGTGCGAGTCCAGTCTACGGCAGAATGTGCAAAAAGACGGGTGTTGGTTGCAATGCAGCGGTGCAAATGAGACCGCCTGCGGGAGTATGTGAAATATGAAATAATTTAAAGCGTCGAGTATTGATTTCAGGCATTATCTTGGGCCGTCTAAGCAAACCACGTGATAGAAGCTGTGCCGGCGAAGGCGATGATGCGCGAGTTTCTAATGCTTTAAAACATTTTGCCATTTGGAATGGCAAAAACAAAAACGAATTTTTTAGAATTTGGAAACGACTTATCCACATTTCAAAGTATCAATATCATCAACCATTTACCAAAACATTTACTACATCTCAATTTTTTTGTTAAAATGTGTTTATTTCTTAAATAATACCCAATACGTAGCAGACATGCTGCCTTGCTGTGCATTTTTCGTGAACTAATAGATTTTTTTATGTTACTCTTTGTCTTCATTTTACATTAAAAGACATGTGGAATAAGTTCTTTGATTTGCCAGCAGGTGGACATCTTTTCATGTCAGATGGTGATGGTAACAGCCACTGCCATAATAAACTCCGCTTATTCAGATTATGCGGGCTCTTTATCTGAATTTGAATAAAGCCTTTTTCATTTTTTGAACCCTATCGTTAACTGGATGTACCGGCCATGCGGCACGATTTATTAAATAACCAGCCGACCCGTCCTTATAATAAAGTGGCGCTGTTTTCAAGCCGCAGTGGCGGCATTTTGGTACAATGCATCCAGGCCAGGCTGCATCGAGAAGACCCCCGTCTCGAAACGCAGGGTAAGACACAGACAGTCTCGCAGTGCGTGATTGTCGCCTTACAATGCACGCAGGACCGCACTCGTGACCGGGGAACGCGGTATTATTGCACGGTGCCGAATCACACGTGTCTGCACGTCACTGTGTTATCCTGTGTGAGGGAACACACACCCCTTCCCACCAGAAGTAAACAGCCAGCATCTGGGATCTACGTGACCTGTGCAACACGGAGAAATACTGAGACGAGAGGCATGTCCTGAACCCCCCAACCCCCAAACTCTTCTGTGCTGTTTTTCTAATCAGTGCTGCCAATATGTGTTAGAAACACAGGCCACTAACAGTGAGCCGGTGCCAAGCAAACCCACACCACGTGGGCCACGGTACCCCACCCTACATCTCCATCTTTTTGTTTCTGTCTGTAGTGTGAATGTTTTTGCCCCCTCTACTCCATCTTAATCCCCAAGCATTGACTGATGCATGCTGTGTGTGTGTGTGTGTGTGTGTGTGAGAGAGAGAGAGAGAGATCTTCCATTGGACGTGGCTTCGGGGGAAGGGGGTGTGTCCAGGCGCAGTGCTGGTGCTGCTGAGGGCTCCGCCATCGACTCCACGTTCGGCTCCAGATGCTGCTGCCGCTGCCAGGGGGAGTGGGAGAGGAGGACTGGCCACGGCCGCTGTGCGTCGCGTTTAAATGAAGCGCTGTGCGGCAGACAGACAGGGAAACGAGGTAAGAAGTAATGCGCTGCCCTCGCCTCCGTTCCTCTCTTGTGCTTTTTCATGTGCTTCCTTCATCTTCTGGATGGCAGCTCGCCACTCGTCTCGTCTTTCGTTGCCTGCCCCCCCCCCCATCACCACATTTCTCAGGTTCTGCCTGTCCTCTCCTCCTTTTATCTCCTGCATATTTTATTTAATGTGGCTATCTTAAAGACCATTCGGCATTTTAGGGGTGTAGTGGGTATGTTTTAAAAAGAATTGAAACACACAGAGACTCTCCCAGGTGCCTGCATGGTACACTGCAGCATGTCTGCATCTCTCCTTGCTGTGGCCGGGTCCCTGCATTTCACTACATTCCATGTCTACGTACACCACGGTTCTGTTTGCTTGCCACCAGACGGGTCGGATAATGTACCAGCTGGAAAAAATGCCACAGTCATGTGCACCGTCTGATTTCGATCCTCGCTCATTTAAGCCAAGATGCGCTCTGGCAGATCCCTGCTCGGCGGGCATGCTGCAGCAGTCACCTTTTTACCTGACTGCACAGTTCCAGGAGAGAGTGGCCACCCCCACACTGTGGTACAGACATTAAAGACTGGGATCCCTGTTTTGATTTACAAATAGGCCTGTGATCCAGCACTGGCATGAACGGGAGCCTTTCGGATTGTGGGTCTGGTCCCAAATCATCTGCTGCACCCATTAAGAAAGTGTGCATTGAGTGGATTTGATGAGGTGAAGAGCTGGAATTTAATTCTTCAAAGCAGCCAGTCACCTGACATGGTCTCTTTTCCCTCTCGCTGCAGGTTGTTCTGTAGGTGAATGGGACACTTGGGAATTAGGGAGGGGGCTAGAGACACGGCGGAGGGTGGGACACCCCACTGGGGCTCACCCAGGATCAGTGGGCCCTCCGCCGAGACTGTATCTCACACATGGAATGTTCATACACATTTGACTAAACACACCAGACATTCTTTTGCTCACACGTTTATTGAATGTTACCTCTAATTCTTCAGAAATCAATCTGGTTGCATGGTTTACCAGGAACTGGGGTAAAAACCTATTGTATCCAGCCTACCACCCATACATAATATTCATAAACAAGTTCCTTGTGCTGCTTGAACTAAGTTGATTCAGACCTTCACACTGTTTTTACCGCCAGGATTTATTTTTGTAGTCTACATTTCGCACCTTTCAGCCTTTTTGCGAACTGCAAGTGTGAAATGCAGCCCTGATGGCAGGTGGAGCAGGAGGACCTGATAATCTTCTTCAGTGTTGCCAAAGCTTGGTTCCCTCATCCTACCCCATGATGCTTAGTGTTTGTTTTTCCACCAAATTATAATGCAAAGGCATGTACAGATGCATGTGCACTCAGAGCACATCTACATGGGATTATCTCTTGCCGTAATGCCACGTCTGCCTGATTTCAGCTCATTCATTCATTCTTCCCCCACTCTGGACAAGAAGATGAAAAAATACATTTATTAATCTCTTTTTCGTCACGTGGTAAGAAGTAAAACTGTTTGTATACTATGATGAGCTACACGTAATCGAAGCCACGTGTTTCCGAATCCTATTCAGAGCTGTCGGAATAGTCCTATACACATCATGTTTTATTTGTCAGATTTTGCTGCCTCTCGAAGTCTGAGTTCTTTTGAGATCACTTTAGACTGTGATTTAGCCTGAGGACTGGTCATCTCTCAATGTCTCTCTCAGTCAGAGATCCACTACACATCTGCTGGAAGGAAGGAAATGGCCAGTGGAGATATGCGCCTGCCACTATTGTTGCTGCAGGAACAATACAAATATCTCTGTGGAGATTCCCATGGAGACAATATGGAAAGGTGCTTGGATCTTGAAATGTTCCAGAGAAGGGGTATGGTGTATGGGAGCCTGGCTGTAGGGGGAGGCGGTCTGAGGTGCTCCCTTTTCCTGGAATTTTTTCCAGGAGCAGAATGGGAAACAATGGATGAGGTAATTTTGCATGCTGGGGACCGCCCTTCAGAAACCCCAAGACCCCTAACAGCTGAGAAGTGGGGAATAAGACAAGTGGCAGTAAATCAGTGGAACCAGGCCTTTCCCCTACCGGACGTCGGTGGAGCGGCGTTGTCAGTAGAGAAGATGGCTTTTGCCGGCTGACCGGAGCGTGCCACCACTCTCTGGCACAGACACGTCTCTCCGGGTGTGCTGTGCTGGAGTGCGCTGAACGGAGACATTCAGTCTCCCCAGAGAGAGCTGCAGCCAACAGCAAAGTGATCTTATATCTGTTCCATCTATACTGTGCGTACCTTGGCGAGGTATGGCCATTGAGCACATGGAGAATAAGTTAGGATTGTTTTTAAGATACGCTCAGTCAGTCTGAATGGAGCTGATTGTATCACAGTCCGTGGAGACGCACTAGGAGTCTAAGCACCGTTTGCACTCCTGACCTCGGCACGTTCTTGTTCACAGAATTGATGAGACATGTGGAAGCTCTGAAGAAGGTTGATGTGGTGCTGTTGATGTTGAAATGTTCTTGGGATGTGTTTTAGACGCTCCCAAGAGAGCGCTTTCCGTGTAATCCTGATTCTTCCTTGCTGGGAGATTACGCTGGTGACAGACATGCAGGGAGGCATTTGTTTGGGTCTCCAGCTGTCAAGTGATGAAAAAAAGTCTGTGCTGTGAAAATGTGTTAACTCTGCCTGAAGGGAAATATCTAATTCTTCTTTCATCGTCTGCAGCCAGTCTGGACCCAATCATACATATATGTTTGTGTGTAGAAAATTCACAAACATATCAGATACCCCAAACTATTTCAATTCATTTCTTAGAGGTTCAAGAAAAAGTAGAAAAGTTTTGCTTAATTCATTCCCAATCAGTTTATGTAAATACTATTTATACCCTGAAATCTCTTTTTTTCTGTTAAAAAAAAACTATACATATATATATATATATATATATATATATATATATATATGTGTGTGTGTGTGTGTGTGTGTATATATATAAAGCATATATAAAGCTTTTATTTATATATAAATGTATGTATGTGTGTGTGTGTGTGTGCACTTTAGAAAGACAAAAGGCTATACTGGACGAAGTGATATTCCAATATAGATATGGCTGTGTATACCAAAATATTTTCCATGGAATTTAGCAAGCCCCTAGCAATGCTAATTTATATAAATCAAAGGATTTATCTTATCCTACAAAATGAGACAGTAATTTAAATTATCACATTTTTATGAATTCACTTTCCTTTTTCCCAGAAGCTTTAGCCCGCGCTCTCTGTTCTACAGCAGAATGGAGGGGAATATGGCGATTCTCCAGCTGTGCTGAAGCATTCTCTCGATAGGTCTATTTGTGTTTAATAAAAGTTATGTATTTGAGATATTATTAATAACATAACTAATGTGCTCTAATGTGTAGCTTTATATTGTCAAGCAAGGTAGAACGGAATTTTGTTCTTATTGTCACTTGCAGGAGAGGGAAACCTTGTTTTATTTAGATTTTATTTTTTAATTATTGTGCTCATGATACCTCATCTCTATAAATAAATATACTTTTTATATAACTTTTTTGGAGGGGCCAATGTATCTGTACATCCCTTTCTGATTGACTGTTGGTCACAAAAGCCCGTATTATCATATTATAAATGATATAGCCGATACAACTGGCTGTGACATGACTGTTTCCCAGTTTATTCTGGTCACTGGAGGCTTTGCACCGTGTGATCTTCCATCAGAGTGTTGGTGTTTATGTTCGAGTCACAAACTAAAACCGTGAAACCCAAAGTGCTCCGCCAGCTAGCGCTCATACAGCAGTTTGCATGAATTTTAGAACAGGTGACTTGCTGTCTAATGAAAACTTTATGACCTCGCCCTCTGCTCGTGCCGGTGAGGGGTAGCACGTTATTGCCCCCTCCCTCTCGCACCTCTGCACTGACCCGAGACTCATTTTTACACCTCAGCTTGGCGAGAGTGCAGCCGACCCTGTGCTGACGAGTCTGCGAGGCTTGGGTGGGCGTAACGTTAACCCAAAACTCAATGTTCTGGGGTTCGATCCAAAGTCTCCAGTAGAGCCTGGAAACGCAGAGAACCTCCGCAGTATATCAGAATATCAGGTTCTGTGTGAATGAGTGTGGGCTGAGCTTGAAAGGCTTGCAGGTGTGTTTTTGCTTAAGCACTGGTTTCATTTGCACAATCCTTTGTGTGTTTTGTGGACACTTTAAATCACTGACAAATCATTTTTTTTAAATTAAACCGTTGACTGGAGGAACTCTTTTGTCTGTGGATTTTTAGGTGCATTGGCATGAATCCATCCGTTCCTTTAAAGGCATGTGATTGGGTTGGATGACATTCCTATGCAGTTTTCCAAAGTCCTCATTAACTGGGCATGAGCTTCACTGAAGACTAGACCAATGGTATGAAAATTTGTTAAATGCCATGATAAGTAATTTAACAAATAAGTCATAATATGTTAAGTCACCACATCCAAGACACATTAAACACATATGGGACATTTTGGGAAGCTGTTCTGGAGAATATGCCAGAATGGATATTTTATATATTTGTGTGTGGGCATGTGTGTTTTTATGAATACATGATGTTACTGGATGCCACCATTCAACAGGGTTTGTAATAAAAAAATGTTTATGTGCGCAATGACGTTGAGCTAACTGGAATCTAGGCTCTACTGAGGTGTTAACATTCACTAGACAAATTGCACACTGAATAGTGAGCACTCAGTTCCCTACCACAAGGAATACAAATTCAGAAGAATCTTTCGTATAAAAACATAACAAAGGTTCTTTGAGAATATGTGTATGTGTGTGGGGGAGGGGGAGGGGGGTACAAATGGCACACATAGTTCCGGGATGCCAGGGCTGTGAGAGAATGGGGAGAAGAGGCGTTGGCGTTCTCCTCTCCCTCCTCTTTATTCGTTTATTCATCAAAATGTAGGCCTGTCACAAAAATGTAAGTATAAAAAAAAAAGAAATAAAGGTTTTTATTCCTGGCTGCGTACCACCTCCCATCTCTCTGTGTGTCTCTTTCTCTCTCGCTCTCTGTCTGTGAAATGATAGCATTTGTTGAATCTGATATGATTGCTCACATGCTGCATGTATGAACGATGGGGGCAGGAGGCGCAGTGACCGATCCGCCTGTTGTCTCACGTTTTTATCAGTGTCAGCAGTCTCATGCTGACTGCAGCTCCAGCCCTTGGCAGACGGGCCATTTCCTGGCTGGGCTGGATCTTTCATAATGAAAATCTATTATTGAGTGTAGATATGTAGAGTAGTATAAGTAGAGCTGGAGAGCTTCCCACTGATTTCAGATTGTATTTTAACAAATATATGACTACATGGTGTCAAAGAGGACTTGCCTTGTTCATCATTTGTATCTTGGAAACCAGCCATTTTTTTTGTTGAGTGTAAATATTTCTGAACTAAATGATGAGTAGCCCATTTGGATGATTGACAGCTATACTTCTAGCACAGTTTCCTTTCCTTTCTACTCCATTTCCCTCTGTTCTCTACAACCCTAAAGGCTTTTGTGCACAGGGTTATGTCACTGAAGATCATAAACGTGATCTCTGCTGTAGACCATGAGAGCAACAATCCGGTTTTCTGGGCTTTAGGTCAAGCGTTCTGGTGGGTGACCTAGTGAATCTTATTCTGCATGTGGAAAATATAGCCCACTGTATTCAGAGGCCAATAAAGACCCTCATTTTGTACCACTAAAGTGGTAGAAATTGGTCTTAAGAGTTTAAATTTTATAGCATTTGTACTTATTAGGTTAAGTCTAATGCTCATTTCATTAACAGCTGCTGTTGAATGTTCATTAAAGACAAGAAGCAATAATGCTTCTCAGTTTTTATGCTCTACATTTCAGCCTCGCAGACACACCAACCTATTAAATCTTCATCATGCCTGTGGTGTAACTGGATGCACAAAACCCTGAAAATAAATCCGGATCCAATTTGAAGCGGTTCAAAGCTTTCGACCCTATCGCACCTAAGTCTGTTTCAGTATTCAAGTCTGTCCATGTTCCATTTTTGTTGTGTTTTTTATGATAATGCAAGGTGTTGGAAAACATGGCGCATTGCAAATTATGTAACATCTGAGTCAGGAATCCAGATTTCCGTATGAATATTGCATGTTCATGAGCTGTTATCCGATTTTTCTTCAATGGATACCTTGGTTTGCTATTTGTCTGGGGACGTGAATGCAGAATTGGTTTGTTGACTAGCCATTTATCTAATGGCAGTTTGATATCTCTTGCCTTCTGCTGCAATATTTTCTTATTGCAGAGGATTTCAGATTTCCTTTAATCCTCCAACAAAAGAGTTCCTTTAAGATCTTCAGAAGTTACTAAAAAGTAACTTCTCTTCTCCTTTTCTCAGTACCTGCCTGTCTGGCCCTTTCAGATCTTCAAAAGTCTTGTTGATGTACTGAGTGTAGAGGAAACAGTTGTAAGGGAACAGGTATCAGTCAGACTGCGACCCCAAAAACGGACCAGTCACTCCAAAGGAGCTTTTTTAAAAATGGTGGTTTGAGTGTGGTTCATGCAAATGTGTATGTAACTTACCAGTGGGCCTTTCTGATTATTTTAGGGTGGCATGAGTGGGTCTCAGTCTAATGGAAAGTGTGGTCTGTCGTTTGAAGCAGTGACATGTCACCTGTCATTCCACCTGTTTATTATCCATTGCACATCCCATGGTCACACTGCAATAGACATTTATGTTTTGATGGCTCATTTTTCAGTCTTTCAGTCAAACTATAAAGAGATGTATTTTGTTTTACCAAGACAGTCGCACATGGCGTAGTCCCCTGAGTCTCGCTCACTCACTTTCCAAAACTGCTTAGTCGTACTCAGCGTCACAAACTGCCACGCCACCGGGTGGCATCTCCCCTGAGTCTAATCCAGATTAATTCAAATTTAGTGGAGAAATAATTTTTACCAGTGATGTTATTAGTCATGCTTCTCAGATCATGGGTCTATACGCAATATTAGCACGGGATATATAGGAAATGCAGTAATATGCCCATGGAAGGACTGTTGTAAGGTTTCAAAGGCATAACCTTTCAAATTAGGTATGATGAAGAACTGGTAACCAGAGTTGCGTTTAAAAATATATGGTCAGACTAAGTATTTCATTTGATCATTAGGGACTGTTCTGCTGAAGATGATGCTCTGCAGCAACAGAGGAGATAGTTGTGTCATTGTGGTAAAACCCTTTTAAATGACATGGCCACACTTTATGTCACACCATCCCAGAGGATTAATGGGCTGGGACAGCGGCTAAGATTGATTAGAAACCAAATCCAACCCAGTAACCTTGCATGATTAGAGGCATGTGGCTCAAGCCAACACGTCCATGGACTTCCACTAATCTGGCCTCGGTGAGTGAAGAGCTGAACTTCTCCCCCCTTCAGTATCCATATGGTACTGATATTTATTCCTAGAGAAGAACCATGGGAATATATCAGTTTTTTTTTTTCGTCCTCAGAAAGCTCAAAATAGAAGCTGATAGAATAGGAGCTGAGTAGTATTCCCATGACCGTCAGCAGGAAAACACTAAGCTCTGTGGCTGTTACATTTTGGCTCCGATTCTGGGAACAGTTAAGTGCAGCACCGCTGTCCCCGGCCCATTTCGGAGCCAGTGAATGAAAAGAAGCAGAGCGGGAGAGTCTCCACTCCTCCCCAAGTCACTGACAAATGGAAATATACTTGATGCTTTGTTGGTCTAATGTCGTGTCTGCAGGGTAGATTGGCACCAGAACTACATATGCTGCATGAAACTGAAATTTAAGTGACATATATATTAAGCGGCATGTTGCTTGCAACTGCTTCATTTGGCTCAAAAAGAGGATCAGGATGTCACAGTTCTCAAGGGTTTAGCACTGTTACTTAATAGTCCATTTGTTCTGAAAACAAGGGATTATTGAATTTATTTTGCTCCACAGTGTACATTGAGCAACGCTTGACCACACTGCTAATCTCTCCTTCTGTCACTTCCAGAGCATTATATGATTTTTCAGCAGCTCGGGGCCATCGGGGCCTTCGTTGTCATTGGTGAATGGCGGGAAGAAGGGATGAATAGTGTGTTTTTACTTACATCTTTTGAAATGAATATCTTACGGCAAAGGGCCCAGGTTTCACTTAGGCCTTCATCTTAGATCAGACGGATGTGGACCTGAACACAGAGACACACGCTTAAATTAAAGTGAAGTGATTGTCACTTGTGTCACAGCAAACGGTGCACACAGTGAAATTTGTCCTCTGCATTTAACCATCACCCTGTGTGAGCAGTGGGCAGCCATGATAGGTGCCCAGGGAGCAGTGTGTGGGGACGGGGCTTTGCTCAGTGGCACCTCAGGCACCTTGGCGGATCGGGATTCGAACCGTCAACCTTATGATTACGGAGCAGCTTCCTTAACCGCTAGGCCACCACTGCCCACTGCTATTCAGGCCCGCTGAACAACATGTTACTGTGCACATTTACTAAAAGACACCAAAGATGGCTTTTATTTAAATGGATACCGAGATTTATGCGTTGTACGAACGTTTCACAATGCTAGTCTGTATTTGTCCTGGCCGACCGGGGGCATTCGCTGGTTAACAAAATACTGAGATTTTTAGGAGATTTTGTGGGTCACTTCAGGCTCAGTTTCAGACATGGTAAATCATGTCGAATTCAGCCTCTTGATGTTTGGCTGCTGTGAGGAATGCTCTGGTTGCGCTCTGGTTGTAGTTGACCTCTCTGGTCTGAAACGATGGTGTCCCTGCTGAGCAGTCTGAGGGCTCCAGACTGACCGTAAAACCCAGTATAGATTATAGTTATCTGACTCTGTATTTCTGGGTGTAATGATAAGTATAAATAAGCATTTATTTCTTTCATGTGTGAACACAATACGTTCAGCGAGTTATTCTGTTAAAATAATGTAGCTGGGAGCCAATGACTCTGCTGAGGTAGAAAAAGACAAACTACTCCAAAGTCTGACTATTCCTTTCTTTAGAAAGTAATTATAGCTCAGAAGAAGCCACAGTGACCTTCACAGAAGAAGCATAAACGTAAATTTCATAGCTAGGTAGACTTGTGTGTTTGTGAGATTGGTGGATGCGAGGGAAAAAGCCACACAGTTCTGGCTCTGCTTTCTTCATTCAGTCCTTTAATCCAGCTGTAGGGAGGTAACGTAGTCTGGAGCAGGAACTGGTTGGATAGGAGAAGGTGAGAAGAGGTGGGGCGAGGTCAGGAGAAGCCGAAATGGAACTGGATCCCACAATCCTCAGAGACTTTAGTGTCTGTCTTTGACCTTGGCATCCCTCCCTCCAGTTCTGTCTTCCCAAGTTGTAAATTTGATATCACTTCTCACAATATAGCAGCCAACTCCTCTCTGGTGCATCTCCATGTGTCTGCTGTGTTCATATTTCTAGTCCCACTGCTAAATGGACATGCTTTGCTACTTCTCTTCCTTTTTATAAATCTGCCCAGCCCATAGCTATCTGTCGGGTCAGCATTAAATAGCAATTGTTCCCATGTTTGAGTATAATGTGGGCATTGTCTCCCTTTATTCCCATGGTTCTTCAAGCAGAATGTTGTTCCAGTTAATCTTCTGATTGCATATAAAGATGGGCAGTGTGTTGGACAGACAGACATATGGGGCCTGATTATAGGGGGGCGTGGCACCATTGCGCTCATGTAATGCTCTTTCCTAATGCCTTCATACTTGCAGAAATAAGCCAATACCAATAAGAAAGGACTGTTTTCTAGTTAGCTGTATGTTGGAGAAGAGGAACTACCGACCCAGGAGCCAATTTCTTACTTACAGAAGATATCTGTTCATATTTTTTATACATGTTTAAAATGGGAGGAGCCCATAGTGATGACAAGCTTGGCACAGGATGCAATCACATCCCTTCCTCCTTTGATTAACAGTTTTAGTTCCCATGTCTCGCCATCCTTGCGATGTCATCATTATCAGCATCTTAATTCTAGCATTCTAATTGAAGGACTAGTAAATGGGACATTCTCAAATAATCACCACACTGCCCATTTATATAGCACATTCAAAATATCCCCATGGGTTCAAAACTCACTCACTCTGTCACTTTTCCATAACTGCAGAATCCAGAACTGGGTCGCGGCTGCCAGAGCCTGTCCTGGGACACTGGGCGGAGGCCAAGGTGCTAGCCCACCACTGGGAACACACACCAGTCATTCCCGCATTCAAACCTATTGCCATTTTAAAGTCCACCTAGTGTGCCTGCCTTTGGGTGGTGGCAGGAAACACGTGGAGTTACACAAATCTATAAAATGTAACAAAATAAGTTATTTTTCTCCCACCGTACTTGCCTCTGTCAGTTTCATCTTGTCTCCTGTAACTCATCAGTGATTCATTTACAACGTTAAAATTTGTCCTTCAAAACGCTAAACAACAAGCAAGACATGCTACTGTACACACATCTCTTGTGTATAGTAAGAACAACTGGCTGCCATTCATGTGTAACTATTCAAGGTGTGTTCAACCTACCTAGTACAAAAATATAGCACTCTGTTCTTATTTTGTACATATTTTACATGTGTACTTGGGGTGTACGTGGTATTACATTTAGTCACTTAATACTGTAGACATATGTATGAAGGATACATAAGACAGAATAAGGTGTGCAGGGAACTAAACTAAATGGTGTGCAGATGTCAGATGCAATCTGAAAAATAATTCTGGACTTTTGAAAATGTAGATTATGTGGGAACTATGATTAAGGAGCAATTTTTTTAGCAACTAAAAACAGCTTAACACAGTATTTCCCTTTAAATCACTACGTTTATACAGCAGTCAATGGCTGTTCATTAAACATGGAGCTCGGTATCGTTATCAGTGTGCAGTATGTTGCAGTTGCCAAGCAAAGTCAGATCTTCAGATTCCACTGGAGGCGTTTATTTGCCGAGCTGTCATGAGCAGCTGTGCTCAGCTCTGCCGATGGACCAATGATTGCATTAGTGAGCGATGAGACCCCTTCTCCCCAGATCAGAACTCCTCGCCGGCTGCTGTCATTAAGATCTGAGGCTGGCCGAGATTCACTGTTGTAGGCACTCAGCTTTGGAAAGAAAAAGCAAAGCGTGAGATAAAAAAGAATGAGAGCAGATCAAAGAAACACCACCGTCCCCCTGCCAGGAGAGCACAGGAAGCCAAAGCCAGAGGGTCATGCATATGGGTCAGATATGGAGAGAAGAGGAGGAGGTGGAGGTGGGGTTCGAGGGCCAATATGTCTTCAACTCTGGAGCCAATTTTTTTTTTATCACTTTAAAAGCACAAAGTATTTTTAACTGAGAAGATGCAGATGCTCTTTGCAATGTGCAGTCCAAACACACACACACCCCAAACAATTCCCACCAAGGCACACCACATGAGACCAGTTCACTTGTATAGCAGGAGACCTCTGACCAGTGATGGCTGTCGCTAATACGACCTTGTGATCTTATCGCCAAAGTGAAGTATTGAGATTGCTCTGCCAGGGCTGTGCTTCTTATCACTCGTCTGCTTTCAGTGCCAAAACAGGCAGTTCCTTTGGCCTGGTTTAAACTGGCGGGTATTTACAGACACGTTCATGTGTTTGGGTGTGTTTTTTACTTATTTCCTTATTCACTTTCTTTGCAGTTGTGTATGTTGTGTGTGAGAGATTTTTACCAATCTGAGCATATATCCACTATACTGGTACCCTGTAAAGCAGGTTATGTAATTTGCCGATCTTCTTGCTCGATCAGAGTGATTGCTGAATATTGCCGTTTAGATGGCAGTGACTAATTACTAAGCTCCCTGCTAAACAGGCCAGCCTGGTAGAGATGTGCATGTTCACATCTGCTGCAACCCTCATGCAACTGCACCATCTTCAGTGTCACCTGACCAGATGTTGTGCAGCTATGAAAACATGACAGATTCCCCGTCATTATTTTTTTATAATTTATTGATCAAATGACTAACATCATTGGATATAACACTCTGTACAAATTCCCTTGCTTTCCCCATGGTTGTTTAGTGGATTTCAGAATTTTAGGTAGGAGCTTAAACTTTGTGTGTGTGTGTGTGTGTGTGTTGATTTGCACGTATGCTTTGGATGATTGATTTTGATTTGAAAGGTATTCATGAGGGTAAACACACTTCTCTTTGACAGATGGCCTAGGGGATTTAGCCTCTCTGTCAACTCATATTTGTAGGTCAAATAATCAGGATGCTCATGAATCAGCTTGCCGGTTGCTACAGACAACTGTAAAAAAAAATGTTGCAAATAATTAGTTAATCATGAATTGGGGTTTCTTTGAATACCTTTATTTCTTTTCAAGATTAGATTCTCTTCACTTTTAGTGAGATGAAAGTGAAGTGATTGTCATTGTGATACACAGCAGCACAGCACATGGTGACGAAATGTGTCCTCTGCATTTAACCATCACCCTTGGTGAGCAGTGGGCAACTATGACAGGCGCCCGGGGAGCAGTGTGTGGGGACGGTGCTTTGCTCAGTGGATGCAATTGGATGCTTTATATGGCCCAGACAATTTTTTGTACAGTATGCTGCTACAAAATAGAACAATTCACTCTATACAGTACACTTGGTGCTGACAAAGTCACTCCACACCAGTTATTATGTGTGTGTGTGACAGTGAAATAGCATGACTGTAGCAACTTGTCATGGCTTCCCGAGTGTTAATGTTGGTCACTCATCTGTCTGCACATGTTCATTGCTGTGTTGGCGGCTCTGTGCAGTTGTGGGTGTCAGACTGATAACATGTCAGAGGGTCTTGGGGACATGTTCCTATACCCTGCCTGAGGTCTGACAGCTGAAGGACATGTGTACATTACAGTATGGTTCTTAATGTGTGTGATCAATGTTGGACACAATTATTCTAAGTTTAAACTCAAGTGAATTTTAGGGGTTCTGACACATCACAGCAGAAAGCTGTCTATTATGGTTATGGTATTGTGGTATGCCAGGATTTTTTTTAGAAATAAATAAAGTAGTGAAAAAGTAGTTTAAATTGTAATGTGAGTACAGAAAAGAATGGAAAAGACGTTGACTGATCCAAGCACAGCAAACGTCTTTCCACAGCTTAATAACGGCATTGTGAGAGTCAATTAGTTTTGAATTGTGTTGAGAAATCCATTCAGAATAAAAAAAAAAATTAAATATACATTCCGGTCACAGTTCATTTCCAGTTTCGCTCAAACTGTGTGCCTGCATGTGTGGTCATGATTTTATCTACTGCAACTTGAGTGTGTCTGCCATGATGGATTCTCTAGCTTTGGATCAGGAAGGAAGCAGGAATCTGAAAAAAGAAACCAAAGGACAAGGGAAAGACACGAGGCCAGGAGAAAGGAAGGAGTAAATATGTGTGTGTGTGTGTTTGTGTGTGTGAGAGAGAGAGAGAGAGAGATTTTCTTTCCAGTTGAAACACTGTCGCATTTGTGTGTCAGTGGAGAGTATTCCTGTCTGTGTCATGGTTTCCCCGGCAACACATTGTCCTCCATTTCTGCGGCGTGCACAGCATCACGGATAAACAGGCGTGGCCATCTTCATCTAATAGCAGCCAGAGGACCTCCTATTCCACCTTGTCTGAGCATAGCCTCCCACAGGCCTCGAGCCTATATTTAGCAAGCTACACTAACACCACTAGGCCTAGGGTCCGGTGCGCACGCGACTGGAAATCAATAAGAGAGGGATGAGCAGGCATCACACGGCTCCCAGAATTCCGGCCTTACAGTGTTTAGCCCCTCCACCCAAAATCAAGACATATAAATCATGTTGCTTTGCTGCTGTAACGTCTCTAGTGGGATCCTCAGCAAGATAAACAGGCAAAAATGAGCTGTTTTGTTTTGCCCTCACAACCGGACCATCATTATCAATAATAAGCTCCACTCCCAGGAGAGCAATTGCAATAAAGACTTTTTGGAAGTTTCTGTTTGGTTTCTGCTTAAAATCAGACCACACAAACAACACAAATTCCCAGATGGCTGATAAATGCTGATCTGTTCTGTGTGTCCGGAAAGCCGCTTCCTTTCTGAAGCATGCAGCTGCGCTAATGCAACACCGACCATTAAGCTTCTGCCAAATGTAAACTAAACCACTGTGCATACTGCAGCTCCTTATGAATAATCTGCAGCGTTGGCCTCTGATTTCAATTTTTGCTTTTCAAAATAATGATATATTATGAATTTATATTGGATCGATGTTAGTGTAGAATTTTATAGGACCCAGTGGAGCTGCATCATTGGCGGATTATTTTCATTTTAATTATTTTAAGTCTCGTTGGCGTTTGTCACTCTTGAAATTCAAATACTCTTAAACCCTCTCACTTACTCTCTCACCCACTATCCTTAACCGCTTAGTCCTGTTACTCAGGGTCATGGCTGCCGGAGCCGATCCCGGGGCGCAGGACCGGGACTCGCCCCGAACACACACCATTCACTTGCATACCCACGCCTGGGGACAGTTCGGAGTACGCCATTTCTCCTGTCACAAGATGTTGGGTCTTTTTGGGGTTAACCTCCTGCCCACCCAACATGTCTGTGCACTGTCTATGCTTGAGAAGGACATTTTTCGGGAAAGGAGCATCACCCTGTCCTGTCTCATCTGCTGTGAGGAGAGAGGGAACGTTGCTCTCCTGCCTACCGCTTATTTCCACACGTGGCCCTGGCGAGGTGCCCTAGCGATTATTGAGCGTCGAGGCAATCTTGTCAGCCGCAGAGAAGAAAGTAGCCTGTGGGCAAAGATGCGGAATATGCACCCCACCCCCACCCACAACCCCACAATTCTCGCTGGTAATATAGACCGTCCCCTTTATGTTTGAGCTACAGAGGACTGCAATCAAGGGAAGAATCAAAACCATCGACCCGGCTGCCTGCTTTCTTGCTGTTATGTACATCCCGCGTCATGCTCCGAACCCCTCTGTGCCTCGTCTCTGTCATTTTCTCTTTTAACCCTGACAGGGCGACTCTGAAACCACTTTACCGGGGGGGGCTGAGCGCAGATTGGATTTTTCACCCTCCCATTTTCCTTGGAGGACGGCTGGGACTATGGAAGATGGGCCGGAGGAGAATGGTAGCGAGGGAAGAGTGTGGGAGGTGATGCCCACATCCGTCTGGCAGCACAGCAACGACATGGGGCAAACTCTTATGTAACATTCGTCTTTCCCACATCAGTGGGTTTACAGGCAACAAAAGCAAAACACGTTTGGCTTGTGTTAATATCAGGAACTACAATATTGTCGAGCTTCTAGAGAAGAAAATGGGTGTATTGCAATAAATTGTCTGCACGGCTTGAAAGACTCGTTCTGTGTTTCGTTCCCAGCATACTTTTTGCTTCTTTTACACTGTCGATCCCAATACCATTACTCTCCGCAAAATCAGTCTTGATATAATGCAAACCAGCAGACTCCCGGCTCTAGAACGTTCCAGACTGGCATTGCTCATGTTACTCATTGTCTGGATGCGGTCGGCTCTCCACAGATGGTTGACTTTTGGCTCTTTCTCCCTCACCCCGCTCCCCGCCTCGCTGTACAGTTAAGCAAGTTCACATTTTTCCACTGGCCTCTCCGAGGAGAGGTAACATTTTCAGCATAAACACACTTTCCCCTCGCCTGAGGGCCTTATCAGCCTCTCACACTCCCCCTCTTCCTCAGGATGTCGGTTAAGGGTACGGCACCATTGCACGATCACACCCTCAACTCCCTCCTCAGCTGCCTCGCCCCCCTCTCTATCTTCTCGTTTTTCCAAATCCCTTCTTCCTTTCCGAAAGCTTAAATGCCGCTTTCTCTTCTGGTGTCTCGTGGCATGTGCAGTCATCCATCTCTTCCCGAGTGACACTCGATCCGAGCCTGTTACTTTATCACCCGAAGCCTAAGCATCAATCAGACGTCAGGTTCCCATATGAAAACGTATATGCGGCCGATTAAAAGTGAGCGCTGGCATTCTGTTGCGTGGCGGGGACGGCGTGGCCTGATGAGTAAAGCTCTGCCTCAGTGTAATTTACAGCCCGGGGCGATCCAACGACTCTGCTGATGATTGCGTTTCAAAGTCGGCGAGGGCTGCCTGCGGGGCCAAGTGTTGTTAGCACATTAGTCAGTCCTATAGGTAACGGAAGATAGCACGTTAAGAGGACTGGCCCCCAACCAGCGGCTTCACTTCAGGAGCTGACAGCTCAGTCACACGATGTTTCATGGTATTTTTTTCTAGCAGTAAAAGATACAAAAGGCAACATGAGCATCAGTCACACAACGTTAAATAACTACCTAATCCACCATAGGGTCCCAAAGCATTGTAGTCCCTACAAAGGTGTCCCTACATCCCGGGTGTCCCAACAGCCCAGCACACCTCACGGCAAGGCGCCAGTCCACTGCAAGGAGCGCACACACACACACACACACACAGACCACTGACTCACAAGCTCACACCTACGGAAAAATCAGTCAGTAGTGTGCATGTGTTTGGACAGTGGGAGGAAACCGGAGAACCTGGGGGAAACCCATGTTGCTTGTTGAGAGCATGCAAACTCCACATCACTAACTACGTTGATTCCTTTGACAGGCAGAGACCCAAAAAAGAACTTTATTCTTCTTCTAGTGTGTCAATAACATGACTGACATAACTATTAGACTGCATTGTTTCTCATGATGAAAATTAACTTAATAGATCCACAGAATGGCTTCAGTCAGCTTAGCCCATCAGTGTAGCGGCTTAAGCAGCTCTGTCCCATCCAATATCCCCTCACAGCACATCAAACACTTCTCACCTAGCCTGTGACGGCCAGGAGGATGAAGCAGAGGATACGGCAGAAGCCCAGATCACTGGCCAGATTTCAGACATTCCAGTTCCCACATCTACCAAAATCTGCGAGCATTATCATTCTCGACCTGGGAGTTGGTAAAGAGACACCGGGAAAAAGAATGAAAAGCAGACATTCCTTACTGTGCAAATCTGATAAAACGTGTGGATTCCTATATATGGTATGAAGTTGGTCGCTGGACGGCAGCGGAGGCGTTTGCTGGATCTGTCTGACGGGCCTCGGGGGGAGGCGAGTGTAGTCTGCACACATCCGCCGCACTGGGCCGCATATTTACAGGCGCCGCTTTGCCAGTTAAAACATTTTTAGGCCATTTGTATTCACAATAGCAGGATCCCAGCATGCAGTGTCTCACACTCTGGTTCTATTTGCAGGTTTTTATGAGATTTTCGGTCCTTCTGTGAGGTCACAGCACTGATGGATCTGTGCGATGAAATAGAACAACAGTGTTTTAGGCAGACTGTTAATTTACACTCATGTGCTATTGTACAGTAAAGTAAAGTGAAGTGATTGTCACATGTGATACACAGCACACAGTGCACACAGTGAAATTTGTCCTCTGCATTTAACCCATCACCCTGAGTGAGCAGTGGGCAGCCAAGGTGCCCGGGGAGCAGTGTGTGGGGACGGTACTTTGCTCAGTGGCACCTCAGTGGCACCTTGGCAGATCGGGATTCGATCCGGCAACCTTCTGATTACGGGGCCTCTTCCTTAACCGCTAGGCCACCACTGCCCCGCCACTGAGTATTGTATTGTAGTGTTAGATAGCCAGTCCATACATGAGAAAATAGGCTATGAGTAACACCATTCTAACCGTGGACTGACACCAGACTATGTAAAAATTAAGTATTGAGGCTTCATCATTTCCATGTGTTCTGTAACATCACTTCAACACTTCACACATCATGCTGGCACCAATTCCAGTGCAGATGGATATTAAAGCAGATGATACAATACCAAGAAATGTGTAATTTTTAGAACCAGGAATCATGTTTTGTACCTGAACCATGGCCTCTACCAAGCCAGACATGCATATTGATCAGTGCTGTCATTAAAACATTTGTAATTCTTGGCAAAAAGGCAGAAGGAAAAAGGCGAGCACAAAAAAAAAAGGGAAAACCACAATGATGAGCCGGCGAGGATTCAACATGGCCGCCGAATGTTTATAGAGGAAGCCGATCTCTTCCTCATCTGCTTCCGGGCAGTCGGCCTCTCGGACGTTTGGTGTAACGGGAACTGTGACACTGGTGGCTAAATCCAAATTATAATGGAACTGGGGTTTTGATGCATTATGAGGCCTTTGTTTTGATGCTTGGCCAACGGTTAAGGCTGTGGTGTAGCATGTGTGTGGTTTCTCTGGACATCAATGTTCTATTAGTATCATGTGACCAATTTCATAAAAAAACAAAGCTGTGACAAATTGCCTATGCTTTGCCCTTGGTCTCCTTCTCTACCTCGCTAAAAGAGCCAGACTTGGTCCCAGGCATTCCAGTTTTGCTTTGCTTTCTTGTTCATGTGTGTTTGTTCTTGCATGAGTGTGTGATAAGGTTCATGAAGGCTGACGGGGCCCTGCACAGAAATTTAAACAAAATTTCTACCAATCTAGCCAAGACAGACAGAAGAAAGGAGAAGAAGAAAAAAATCTGAAAGCTCAGCTACAATGCTGAACACATGGACAAAGTTCATACAGACACACGCCACAACAAAGACTCCCCCTTGATAGCCAATTATTTACAGATCCAGCATGGGTGGGTTGGAGTTACTCTATCCATAGTCAGTGTAAGAAATAGAACACCCTTAAACATACAGCCGCTGCAAAGACTGTACTAAAACTGTACTAAGACCACTACATATAGCGCCCCCTCCCCCTTACACAACTATTCATTTTAATCAGGGGTGTCCAAACCTTTGCAGGATGTGGTATGCTGTCAGAGCTCAAGACATAAAATCAATTATTTCATGTAGAATTTAAACTCCTGGTTTAATAAACCACGGTTACAATGCACGCCAGCAGGCTGTTAAAATGTCACGTCACTTGACCTCTACCTGTGTTTACGTTGTGCCTTTCTCCTTTAAATAGCATGACCAGATGTTCTTTAAGCCTGAACATGAAATCATCTGTGCTTATACATACTATGCCTATGTAAAACTGAGCAATTGATTGATATTTAATTAGAAGAATGCCTAATATCAGTCGATCATTTGATCCAAGAAGAAAAAACTGTGATGTGTTGAGGATGGGAGGGATAAACCATTGGGGGCTTTAAGTGGACTAGTAAGGTGTTGATTTATAAGAAAATGACTTGTTTATGGCTGAAAATATGCATGCTGCGCTATGCCAGAAGTTGATGTAAAGCTGAGTCCGGACTCACAGTGTCAGGAGAGATATGGATGTGTCCGGGCCCTCATCCACTCGTCCACTTTCCTAAATTAAAAGGCCCATCGTAATTTGCCCACTGCAGTGGAAGTACACTGCAGACACACACACAGTGGCCTCCCTTTTCTGCACTATATTTAATCACACACACACACACACACACACACACACACACACACACTTTTTGAGAAAGTGGTGCTGCGGTTCAAATGCTCATAACCCAGCCTGAAGAATTTGTGTTTGGGGAGATAAGAGAGAGTCTGTTTAAAGGACCACAGTTAATAATCACCTCCCACCCTTCTGTAATCATTACAGTGCTGAGTGGTGGGAGTTCAGACGCAGTTCAGCCTTACAGGAGAGAGGGGGCTGATAAGAACGAGACTGTGTTAAAGCAAGTGAAGGTAAAAGTTGTCAGAAGGAAAGAAAAAGAGAGGGAGGAAGGGCCGACCCTGCATGGGTCATTACACTCTGATCGGGGGGGGCACCTGACCCACTATCAGCAAAAATAGGGGAAATTCCTCCACAGAATATTTCTCTGCTCCGGCGGCTGGGTGTTTTTCTGGGCCGCCGCTTTGCTGTTGTCAGGCGGGGTGATCAATCACCTGACCAACACACTACAGCTGGGAGAGGGACTGAGATTATTGCAGCAAAACCAACATCACTTTAAACACACACACACGGCACACAAACCTCACAAACCCTCCTCTGGTTTGATCTCGTCACCGGGCTGAAGTTGCGGCGGTCACCGAGGACCCGCGCAGACGGCAGGTGAGAGGGACACCCCCACCCCCCCTCACCTGCACCCTCTCCTCCGCTCTCGTTCTACCCAATTCTGCCCCCCCCCCCTTCCATCATCTGTTATTTTTAGGTGAGACTTTCTCAATGCCTTTTTCCTGCTGTGTTGTGTAGTATGTGTCTGTGTGTGTGCAAAGAGCATGTGCTGCTCTTCATGTTTCCGTGTTGCTGTTAGCTCCGCTGCTGCCGCCGCTGCTGCTGCAGTGCAGGAGAGAGGGGAGAGAGAGACACACGCCAGTGTGAGAGCTGTCCCCAGTGGGGTTCCTTTGAGTGTGTGTGCGTGAGCACCTACATATGCAAACAGACGTGTGTGTGTGTGGGTGTGTGATGCTGCACAGTTTCTTCACAGTTACTGACATCACAGTAATAAAATGAGCTGGGATTGGACTAAAACTGGTTGTTGCCATGCAGATTTCTCCTCATGACAGGGGAAATAAGTGTGTGTGTACGTGCGTGCGTGTGTGTGTATAGGGGGAGGGGGTGTTTATACCTTGTTTATACGAGAAATATGTAAAGGCACAAGGACAAATGCGTGTCTTTAACTTAGAAGGATTTTTTTATTGTAAATGTGTGGATGTTGGTTTGTCAGTGTGCATTTGTATGTACGTGTGTGTGTATGTGTGTGTCCTGACATCAAGTAGGGCTGTTGTAGATCCCATGAGAACAGACAGAAATGTAATAGATCCTCACAGAGAGAGAGAGAGAGAGAGAGAGAGCAATAAAAGGAAGAGGTGAGTGAGGGAGTGTCACTCTGTCACCATGAGCATCCACCCACATTACCCATCATCCTCTCTGCACATCTCTGTCAGCCCTCCTGACAGCTCAAGGAAAGAAAGGGGGGTGAGAGACACAAAAGTGGAGAAAGAGAACGCGGGATCGTCCTCCGCTGGCGGTACCAGCCTCCTGTTCCAGTTAGCCAGTGTCCTCTTGCCGCCTCCTCAGAGCCCCCTTGTGTACACCCTGATATGGGGAAAATAAAAAGCTGTGCTTCCCTCTGCTGTTGCCGGGGAACTGCGTTAGCCATGGGGCCGAGCTGAATAATTTATGGACTGTCCTTCCACATCTCTAATTAAAGCTTGTGGCCCATTCAGCACAACGCTGGGCTTCTCTGTGGAGCCTCTGCCATACTACGACCAGGAGAGAACTCATAGCCTCCACATCTAGTGGCCAGTGGATAAGACACTGATCTATAATTCGATGACAAGCCATGCGTCTTTAAGCAGTTTATACCAAATGGCTACAGTTTTACACTAAATGCGGTATTGGATTGTGATTAGAATTGTTACATTGGTCACTCGTTGATTGACTAAAGGAGCAGTTGCATTTTGTTTTGGTGCATTTTCTATTTTCTTTTCTGTAATAAATTAGATTTGTTTTTAAAATTGTGCTTCTTTTACTCAGACTGTCTTCCTTATTGTCCAAATTCTGCTGAAGTCATGCTTACATTTTAGTGTGTGTACTTGAGATTCATAATCACCAGTGACCTGCTGACCCACCTTGGCCCCTCCCATGCATCTTCCCCTGACTCTCAACAGGGCAGATGTTACAGACTGGAGGGAACGCTGAGGGATTGGGATGAAGTGAAGCCCAGACGGCCCGTTCTCAATCTGCTGCCTGTCTCCCAGTAGGAGGGGCTTTGAGCAATGGGGAGGGGGGGGGCGGGCAATGGCAGTGATGCGTCATGGCGCTTGACGCGACCTGCTGACTGTATGATGTGTACAAGCATCGGAGCAGATGCTCGCTGTGTACAAACTGTAACCTGAACTGTGTGTTTCCAGCGCGCTCTGTTTTTTGCTGTGTCGTATCTACCGTAATGCAGCTTTCTGAGAGCAGCTGTACTCGGGGCACCGCAGTCCCTTATTGGCTGCCGGAGTGGGGGGGGGTTCCGTTAAAACTGCTGAACGGTTTAGAGCGTTTCTGTTGGTTGGCTGATGGAACTCGGAGGTAAACAGCGATAGCAGGCATATGGGGAGGGAAGATTAAAGCACATCCCTGGCTGTACAGCTGGCACCGGTGAGAAAGCACACAGATGTTGTTTTGCCGTCCGTCGGCAACATTCTGCTGCTGCTGCTTGCAAGGCCTGACTGGTGGTGGTGTTTCCTAGAACAGTCGAGTCAATCTAACGGGCTGATGTACACTGGAGCTTGTGGAGGTGAAATTTCTGTGTATACGTACCCGGGTTGTGTATATGTCTATCTGTGTTATGTGCCTAGGAGTCTGCACACATGTATTTGTCTGTGTTTATTTACAGCTTTGTGTGGACCAATGCATATTTAGTATGTGAAATTTTGCTAATCTACATTTAAAGACATATATTCAATTAGGTAAGATGTAGTTACACATTTATTACAATTTTATCACCCTTGGTCTTCACAAGGCTGTGTGTGCGTGTGCAATTGTGTATGTGCAATGTGTGTCTGGCAGAGAAATTGCATTTGCCCTCTTCATACTTCCTCCTCTCACTTCCTCTAAATGAATTTAATTCAGTTTCAGCCTCAGAAAATATTGTAATAAACATAGACTTTCAATTACAGGCTTTGGTTTAAGCAGGGCGGTGGGTCACGTCTTTGATGAAGAAAGAAACGGTCAGTCAGCCTGGATTGGCAGCTCACTGGAGGCTGAGGGAGTAATAGTCCCCTGTGATGTTCAGTTTGTTGGCATTCTGCTGGTTTACAGCATGTTTGAGTTACAGAACATATTAGCAGCCACCTTAACTAAAACCCGTTGACCACCAGGGCTACTTGTCTCGTAGTGTCACATGGGAGAGCTGCTCTACTTTCAATCGTTGTTTCCTATAAACATTTATGGAGCCTGAAGCTCAATTTTTTTATTTCACTTTATATGGATTCAGAAGGACTGGATTGCTTGTGGGTTCCTGACCTGGAACAAGGAGTCCTTTGCTGGGCTGTTTGGCATCATTGTTTGAAGACAACCAGGGAGGCGTGATTTGATGATATATGATATATAAAGAGACACTGTGTCACTGGTAATACTGGAATGAGGTTTGTGGTCAATGTGAACTTTTGGAAAATAGGTGTCTCTTTGAGGAAACTATTACTTTCCATTGTCGGTACTCAGGCAAGAGGAGCCTTTTAGTATCTGAAGTTCCACCAAATGGATGGAACGTCCTACTGTAGCTTTATGCCCCTGGTGACTCCAGACTTGTTTATTGGTCCCTTTGTGGGGGGAAAAAAACAGGTAAAATTGTCCTGCTCTGCATCTCTCCCCCTCTCTCTCAACAGGATGTAATTAAGCAGGATGGACTTTTCTGTGTGGATAATTGTCTGTACGGGGAGGGGGGTGGAGGGTATAGGATGTATTCTTGCTTCAGTCAGCAATTAGGGAAAGCATTACAGAATGGACTAATTAAGCCTCAAGGACGGTGAGTGTATTTGCGTCACATTAAGCGGCTTCATTGCGGGGATGCCCTCCTGTCTTCTTCTTTCTTGTCTCAGCAATCCCAACCAGGACAACTTAAGAGCCTGTGAATTCACCACACTTGGATTTTTCGGATTCAGCTGTCGCTCTTGCTCGTAATGAACGGTAGTGCTGGAGTGAGTGCATAATGCGGGGAGCCCAGATGATGAATGGAGGCCCTTTTATTGGGGGAAGTGGCTCATGTGACCCGTTTTTTTTTTTTTCCACAGCCGAGTTCTTCATTTGGGGCTTCTTATTCACAGTTCTCTGTAGTATTTTATGTTAATGAATTCCTTTTCAGAGTGTTTGGCAGGTTTGATTGATGCAGAGTAGAGTTGCTTCTTTAGTGGGTTCCCTCTGGACACAGGCCTGCTAATCATTAGCGTTGCTTTGCAGAGGCCTATGGACCATCAGAGCATTTCAGAATGCTTTTTTCTGACAAACTTTCATGTTATGTGTCTTATTTATATATTTATATCACCTTTTATTTCCAATTATTTTCCATGATTTTTTTTGTCAGTCTTGATTCTGTCACTCACATCCAGGTAAAGATAATCCCAAGATGCAACATCAAGATCAGTGTAGTTCTTAACCAATTATTTTTCTCTTTGTAGCTTCCCACTGGGTAATTAGCAGTTATACACATGATGTTTTTCCACTGCACTTCTCCCAAAGTAACATTTGGTGAGGGATCTTCACAATTATGCTTCATTAAACATGAGTGCTTTTGGTTGCTTTAATAAATTCACGGACTGAATCCAGCTTTGTTAATTAGCACTTTAACTGCTTTAATAATTCTGCACTGTTGTAATTAAGCAATGTAATTAAGCTCTTTTAAGTGCTCAAGTGTTTTTATCTCCTTAATATCGGAGGTCATGCCAGAGTTCACAAAAACTGCTGCCTGAATCTGGTCGGTTTGATATGCCGATTTGAGAGTACTATGTTTTGTGTTTATACCATAGTTCTGAACTTGTTTTTTTCTATTAAACTATATGCATATAGTATAAATTAATTATATTAATATATGAAAATCATCATGACAGTGATTTTATATATCTTAGTCATTTTTAGAAGGGTTCTCTTTGTATGTAGATGAATTTGTGTGTTAATTATTTGTAGGGTTCAAGGACCTAGAGTTCATCTTCAGTATGATTGATATAATTCTGTATCATGAGTCTCTTGATTCAATATATGAACCAGCAACTCTCTTTGGAGCTATTATGCAGTAATTTTTTCCGAGATTGAGTAATGGCTGTTAAATTGCTACAGAAGATTTCTCTGATAAATTAAGTATTGTCAGAACACCAACAAGTTCAAGGTAATAGTTGGAATAGTTGGTCTGTTTCTGTAGAATTGTAGGTTCAGATTAAGATGGTAAAACAACTTTTCAGATGAGGAATTATTTTCATTTCATTCCAGTTAGTACCATATTAACAAATTCCATTAATACCTTGATTTCCACATCTGGAAAAAATTAAGGACCCCCCCACCAGCCACTTCATTAATTTTCACTATGGATATATTAAAGCATTTACTGAACATTGTTCAGAAAATCTTCTTAATTTCAGACATCATTCATAAACATATACTGATGCTTTATATTTTCCAGTCTGTCAACATTGAAGATTGAAGTCCATGGTACTGGGAAACACAAATGATGGACAAGAAAAGTGGTAACCATTTCTATTCCTAAATCTTGCTGCAACCACTCATCTAATAATGTTAATCAAGATAAATAAGTATTTATTTTTCCTATACTTCCTATACATTTCCTATACTTTAATTAATTACAAAGCATTTCTTCTCTTGCAGCAAATGGCTATCCTTCCAAAGCTTCTGAGAGTGGAAGCCAAAGGAAACAGTTGCCTTACTCTGTGGAGACCCCTTACGGCTTCCATTTGGATCTGGACTTCCTAAAATATGTGGATGACATTGAGAAGGGCAACACTATTAAGAGAGTCCACATTCAGAGGAAAAACAAGGGACCCAAATACAGCACACTGCCTCGCAACTTCAGCCTCCCAGGACATGGCACTCGACCTGCCGTTAAGGACCCTTGGGCTGGAACAGCCACCTTAGGACCCAAACCTAAATCACGCATCACTGAAGTCCAGCAGATCTTTGACTTCAAACCCAGTGATGGAAGCTCCTCGAGTCAGTCAAGAGCTCTGGGAAGTAGCTACCTCACCTCCAATAAGTCGGGGGAGGAGGCCAAGACCCGACTATTTGATGAGCAGCCGTTGGGTCTTCATGTGAGGCCTAACCTGCTAAGAGCCTCCAGCATGCCTGTCACAGTTCCACAGAGAAAGGGGTCTGATTCCAGTGAAGACCGGAGCCCAGTTGCACTTGTTGAACAACAGAAGGACAATGGCTCAATGGAGAGGCTCTTCAGGCCTTCAGAGGTGAGTGACAGACGAGGGAGTTTGCCTCAAGATCGATCCAGTCTGCATCAGCAGATCACAGCAGCACTCAAGAGGGTGAGAGAGCTGGAAGAGCAGGTGAGAACCATCCCTGAACTGAAGGCCCAGATCTGCTCCCTGAGGGAAGAGAGGGAGAATCTGCTCCTTAGGATTCAAGCTCAGACAAAGCCTGCAAGCCCAACTGTAGAGAAGGACACTGGACATTCTCAGCAGGGGTCAGAGGTTGCTCAGCCACCCACAACTGTAATCCACGTGCAGGCTCCAACCCCAGAGGAAGAGAGTCAAGTACAAGTGACTGAATCTCCCACAGAGCAACAGCTGGTCAGACAAACTTCCGTGGCGCAGAACCTTCCTGATCAGGGGTTGGACACACAAGCAGAGTCACTAAAAACACAGTCTGCCCCAGAGACAGCAGAGGCACCTGATTCAACATCTGAACAGGATGAAACATCAAAGAGTACTGCAGAGCAATCCAAACAAGAGTTAAAAGAACAAGGAGAAGATGAGACGTTTAAAGCACAAGAATTGGATGTAGTCAAGCAGCCTGGACATGAATCTGAACAACAAGAGAAAGTGGCGACTGAGCACTTTGAGGAATCATCAAAAAGTATATCTTCTACCTTGTCTATAGTGCAAATGGTCGAGACCAAGGAAGAAAGTTCATTCAAAAAAGAAGAACAATTAAATGAGACACCTGATCAGCATCACCTTCTTACCATAAACGAGTTGCAAGCCAAGATGAAGGCTTTGGAGGAGAAACTGAGCCAAGCCAACCAGGAGTTGGAAAAGACCAATGCATTACTTGAGGAGCAGCTGGAGGACAACAAAGAGAAGGATGAGAGGATCCAACAACTACACAAAAGAGTGAAAGAACATGCAGAAGTTAAGAAAGCAAGACAGCAGGTAGAAACACAAACACATGCTGATCCATCCTGGACCAGTGATGCGTCTGTAGGTACAGAGATAGTAAGTTTGTCAGACATAGGCGTCCTCACAGATGAAGGGTCTCTGCTTATTAATGGCCCTAAAGAGACTGAATCCACTTCCTCTTGTACTCAGACTTCCGTTGTGGAGGCGCGAGACATAGAGGTGCAGGCTCAGGTCTCCACAGAGGAGAAAAATGTCGGAGTGGAGATTGTTACACGTGACCAGGTGGTTGAGACGGAGCTGCAGATAACTCCAGAGGACATTAGTCTTGCGGAGGAAATATTTTCAGAGAATGTGAGACTTGTAGAACCTGAGGACCTGGTGAATGAGGACTATGTTGTCATTGAAAGTGTATCAGAAACAGAAGTGCCTGACACAGAGACCCTAGAGAGAACAGTTGAGGAGAAGCAAGAGCCTCAGAGTGAAGTGATAGAGCAAGTGCATGTCAGTGAGAATGTGGTGACTGTTACAGAACCAGTACCTGATGAGAGCACGCCAGCAGAAAGTCTTAAGATGGAAACTGTTGATGCAGAGTCTACGGTCAGAACAGAGCCTGAGGGAGTAAAAAGTCCAACTGAGCCAACTCAACAAGGACCACCAGTCCAGGATACTCAGACACAGTCCAGGAGGTTCAGCGGTGAAGCCTCGGCTTCGCCTGCTGCCATTGGCCATGTCGTGAACCGCATCCAGGGGCTTCTTAATGAGCAGTGGGCCGGTTTGGGCAGCGGGAGTGCCGAGGGTGCCAGTGCTCCCAAACCACAAACCTCAAGTAAATTCAGCTCCATCCAGAGTCAGCTGGTCAGCTCACTGAGCGTCCTCTCCTCATTTTATTCACCTGGACAAAAAGCAGGAGCTTCCCGACAGTCAGGTCAGTCCCAGTCTTTTACAATGAAATGTCTTTGATTAGTCTTACTGTGAGTGTGAAGGAATCGGAAGTTTGGAACTTCGTTTCTCAAGTGCAAAAAAAAGTTCTCAACCATTCACATCCTAGGGATGAACACAGTAATTTTGTATACATTTTGTATACCATATACACTGATTGTGTATTCAGAGTAAAAGCACCCCATTATACCACAGTCAGTTCCAAACATGCGCATGCGAGTTCAGTGCATCCATTTCATTATCATTCTGCTCAGTTTGACCAAGTTAGGAGTCTAATATCTACCTGTCTGCAGACTCTGGAACATAAATAACTCGAACAGAATTCACATTTCCACAATACATACATATTTTATTACCTTAAACATAGACCTTAGAACCTATTTAAGTAGCTTCCACAATGGTATGATATTTCTCCTCTTGTATTGTGGTCCTCTAGCCTCAAGTGTAACTTGAAGCATGCTCCTTTTTCTCAGTGTCCATGGTTACACTCTCATGTGAAGCTGTCAGCTCATGAGATGTCCGCAGAGGATCAGACTGATTGTTGAAAAATCTGGCATGTATCGGTGTGACATGGCTACTGCTTGGGACCTGGCTCAGGAGCCTGTGCTGTCACATGAAGTGAATGTCTATTGGATGGTGCCCGGAAACATTCATTTCACGCATTTTTCAAATTCCACCTTGATCTCCCACAAACGTTTGATGGATTAACTCTTTCTTTTTGTGCATTACAGTCGTAATTCCAGGTGTGCTACTTTATTCTACTTTCCAAAACAGTCGAATAATCAGACCAGTTGGATTCGGTTGCACAGAAAAAATTTGCAAAATTGTGTATGGTTGATTAATGAGAACTCTGCGTGCATGTAGAGGATAAGCGAAATGACGGAGCTGCAGTTTGGAATCGTATTTTGTCAGATCTTGGTGTTAGTTAAGGATGAAAGCAAACTGTGTCCCTGCACACACAGTCCACAGGGAATGGAAAATTATTAAATTTTCATGTTTATAATATACCTCCAGGAAATATGAAAAAGGAATGTAATTAAAATGCGGTTGTTCCTGTTTTGTGTAATCTTTTGCTGTCTAGGTCTCAAATCCATTATGAAGAAAAACGGATGCCCGGACAAGCAGGGGAACGAGGGAACAAAAAAGAACCTAAAGTTTGTTGGTGTAAATGGAGGGTAATTCCACTTTTGGCTTTTTGTTTTGCCTAAGAATGTACCATGTATATGGTAACTCTTTACATTCAGATACTGCAAATACCGTAACCCTTCATGCACCCTGAATTTCTTGGCCCTTGAATGTGAATGCTTGTTCTGTATTTGCATGTATATTTTTAAAAATGTATATAAGTATAATTAAGTATTTTTAAAACCTTGCTATAGAAGGTGCTTTAACGGAAAGTGCCAGCCTATAGGAATGCATGTTAGAATGGTGGATATTTTCCTCCTCTTCTGTCCCGCTTTGCTCCATCTCTCATCGCAGTGCTCAGGTGGAGGGAGGATGTAGTTGGTACTGCAGCAATAGGGTTAGATTTCGCACCACTCTGAGTGTGTGTGTGTGTGTGTGTGTGTGTGTGTGTGTGTGTGTATGAGAATGTGTTTGATTTGATGCTGATGGGTCCTGACTGGGATGCAGCGTGCCCTTGTGGGAACACAAGCCTGGCTGCCTTGGTGCTGAACCAGAGCACCTCTGGGTGTCGTCTCAGCTGCATTTGCCCTCCGAGCGGTGTAGTAATTACCCCGGCAGAGGCTGAGCTGACAGCTCTCCCACCCCCGGCCTCATAAGAAAATAACAGGCTCAGTCGAGGCGGCTGTCTTTCCTTCTCTCCGCTACAGGGCCTGGGTGATGGTGAAGAGTGCGGCAGCAGTGATGAAAAGTTCAGTCTCATAGGAAACCCTCTTATGTGGGACAGAGGGGTTGACAGATGATGAGATTGAGGAATCTGGTAGAGTGAGTGGGGAGGGCTGAGCTGCTGCCTATGGAAGTTGCTTTTGAACATCAACGTGCATTCCTTTTATCTGATGTTCTTATGCAGAGGGTTTTAAAGCTCAAATTACAGGGTTGGTCCCCCCTGAGGAACATAGTATTAAATGCTTTGCTCAGGGTATACAGTGGTAGTATGGCTCTATGAATGTATGTCATCTGGTGGAAGAACTAATCCATCGTGATAATTGTGCTAACGTAGTACAATATTATATTGTATAATTAATAGTATAATATAGACCGATGCAGTAGAACATTGTGGTTTAACTGGAGTCGTCAGCGCTTGTGGAAGCAGTATAGCTAGAAGACTGATGAAAGTTTAATTAATGCACAAGCTTATCTTTCTTGCCAAATGCCTCTTCAGCATCTAAAACATAGCTCTACACTGATTGCATTCTCTTCAAGGAAATGTGAGCTGTTTTTTTGTTTACTTTGCTGGAATAACTTAGAGAAGATCACAAGATCACCGGAAAACAAATGCAGGTGCAGCTAAGCATTTCCTGCCACAAGGGTTAAGTAAGGGCTATTCATTCATGCCCTTTTGGAATCAAAAGATTTCCTCAGGCCTTTACTTTATGAAGGCCTGCGCACACTGTGATACTGCGGTGTGCTTCAGAAACGGAATAAAAAAACAAAAAAACGCATCCAATCACACGCTGATTTCATCTACCATCTACCATCCGCTAGCAGCATTATAAAACACAGAGGGGTCATTCACAGAGGCTGTTTGTGTCATCCAGTTATGAGACCACATCCAGTGAGGAGTCCAGTGGGGAGGAGAATCAGGAGGAGGAGGTGGATAGCTCCGAGCCAGAGGAGCAGGGCCAAGAGGGGGGAACGGCCCAGGAGGAGGCTGCTACTGCTCAGGCTCAGGGGGATCAGGGGGCCATAGAGCCCCCAGGAGCAGAGGCCAGCATGAGTCCCCAGGAGCAGTCAGTCAGGTGAGACAGAGGACCATGGGGTGAGAGGAAACTGACTTCATTAGGTCTTCACCTCAAGGATCATTGCCACAGATAGACATTTCCCACTACATGGAATAGGAAGGTCTTGGAAAGATTTGGTTCTTGCACAAGTTGTGCCTAATATTAAGTGAAGTGAAGTGATGCCACTTGTGATACACAGAAGCACAGCACACGGTGCACACAGTGAAATTTGTCCTCTGCATTTAACCCATCACCCTGAGTGAGCAGTGGGCAGCCATGACAGGCGCCCAGGGAGCAGTGTGTGGGGACGGTGCTTTGCTCAGTGGCACCCTGGCGAATCGGGATTCGAACCGGTGACCTTCTGATTATGGGGCCACTTCCTTAACTGCTAGGCGACCACTGCCCCGCTAGTCTCGCTCATAACTGTGTAGTCAAATGTATACCTAGTCATACATTCTCCTCTAGGTGTCCAACCAAAAAATTCTGAGCAATGCACACAGACAAATATCTCACTTAGATTTTGAAATACAAAATTTTCATTAGGTACTGGACAGCACAGTATTGGGCAGAACATGCAGTAACTGTACACATGACCATAGTTCATTGCGGAGAGAGACAGTGGACAAAGGAAAAGCATGGTGAGCGCTTTGGCCCCGCATGTAAAGCATATTTGGTAGCTTTTTTATGTATGAATACAAAATGTGGCAATTACATTTTGTATGCAATTTAAAAAAAAATTTGTACAGTGATAGTTTTACTAAAATCTGGTTGATATTGTGTCCATGCAGTGAAATGGTTGATAAGGATTTCATGGCAGCTTGTGATTTCCTGAAGGACCGCATGGCTGAGGTTAGCTCACCAAATAAGGAGATGGTAAGAAATTAATCTAACTCAAGTTTTCATGGACAAGTTTTAACAGGTTGCACAAGCACTGCTGTTTACACATTTGTAAACTGTAATGTTGCTGACCTTACAAACAAGTATGCATAGATTTTATAAAATCTTTGTTTGGTCTAGACCTATGATAATGATAGGGTTGACAAGAATGCCTTGTTTGTGCTCTTCAGAGGCAGGTTCTTATGGTGCTGTACCAGGAGTGGTTCCGCGTATCCAGCCAGAAGGAATCCCAGGCCGACACAGTCACCCTGTACCTGAGGGAGGTGGGCAACGCCACGCCCACACTCTTGCGCTATATTGTTAACCTTGCTGATGGCAACGGAAACACAGCTTTGCATTACAGTGTGTCCCATTCCAACTTCCCTGTGGTCAAGCTGCTACTAGACACAGGTGAGACACAAAAACTAAATTTCACAATTTTATGTTGATAAGCTCCATATTTTTCACACAGCACAGCAATTCCCCCCCCCCCCCCCCCCCATGTTACAGGACTATGTGAAGTAGACCACCAGAACAAAGCTGGATACACAGCAATCATGCTGGCTGCTCTCACTGCAGCAGAGAGTCCAGAGGACATAGAGGTGGCCGAGCAGCTCCTGAGGCTGGGGAATGTCAATGCACGGGCTAGTCAGGTACAGCCGTAGGCTTTCAGGCTCCTGGTACGATATGTACTACGCCATAAGTACTCCAGCTCTCTGGCGCAGAGCACAATTTCATGTTCACATCTTCATTAGTCTTTTTCTGGGGTTTCCTATTTTCATTCCAACCTCAGATTGGGATGGATTCACTCCAATTGCCTGCTCAAGGACTGAGAAAAACAAACTAGGCATGTTTGACAATACAAACTAAAGAAAAATGATGCTTGCTAGGATGTGCCCTCTCAACATGAGAAGTACTTTGCAGCACTGAATTATCAAATAGTAGTGTTTGAGGAGCATCACTCCAGGGCAGTGGTGGCCTAGACGGTAAGGAAACGGACCGCACCGTATTCACAATGACAACCTGAAAGTGAAATGAATGTCATTGTGATACACAGCACAGCACATGGTGCACACAACGAAATGTGACCTCTGCTTTTAACCCATCACCCTTAGTGAGAAGTGGGAAGCCTGTGGAGCAGTGTGTGCTTTTGCTCAGTGGCACCTTGGCGGATGGGGATTCGAACCGGCAACCTTCTGATTACGGGTCCGCTTCCTTAACCGCTAGGCCGACACTGCCCGTATGCAATGTAACTCCAATAAACTTAACTTCAATATCTCTCCCACACACACTTGTAGGCAGGTCAGACAGCACTGATGCTCGCAGTCAGCCATGGTCGCACAGCCATGGTGAAAGTATTGCTGGACTGTGGGGCCGACGTAAACGTGCAGGACCATGATGGCTCCTCGGCTCTGATGTGCGCCTGTGAGCATGGACACGCTGAGATAGTCCGCCTACTGCTGGACCAACCCAGCTGTGACACTGGTCTTACTGATAAGGTAAGATGTCCGACACAGAAGCTTAAACCAGATGAGGGAAAATTAGTAAATAAGTTATCATATGGCTGGTAAATCATATTTTTATATTAAATTACATTTATATTAAACACCATCTCTTAAATTCTCTCTCCAGCATGGCCAGACTGCACTTTTGGTGGCCATGGAGGCTTCTCACATGGAGATTGTTGACCTTTTGAAGGCCCACACAAATACCACAGCCTCAGAGGCCTCGGCTCCCTGCTGAGCAAAAGGGCCTCGTGGACCTGGACCTTCTCCTCTGGGGCAACAAAGGCTGCTTTCACTATACATCGTCCTCAGCAAGCCTTGCAGGCTTCACCATGTATGGGGGGACACACAACCTTACTGGTATTCCACATTTTGGCCAACATTCCTTGGAGCTAATTAGAATCTGGAAACTGGCCAATGAAAAGCAGAATTCAGTATGCCAATCAAAGATTCCTTGGTAGCATGGAATCCCAGGTCACTGCGGCAAGATGAGAACAGAGGTCTGTAAGTTATGTTGAAGAACATACTAATCTTCTGAGGCTCTATGGTTGGATCCGTCGTATTGTCCTTTCTTTTTTTTATTCGTTAATATACTTATATTTTTCCAGATATGTCATTATGAAGTATGAATTTTAATATCATCCTATTTATTTTGTATTGCACTTTGTTATATTCTGTTTTGCGTGTTCCTGTGTGTGTATCCTGGTCTGAGTGTGATAATGGACTTAACCGTCTTCCAGTTACACAACTTTTGAAAGGAAGGTGCAGCAAGTTGATTTCCTTTTTCCTTAACAATCAGGACCCTTAACAGGGTATGGTATAGCATTTTGTCCCAAGATGGCTGTACAACAAAGAAAATATGGGCCTTGATCAAACAATATAATGTCAATTATAATCCTCAAAAAAATGATTTTCCCAAGCAGTATGACGTATGTATGAAGCAAAGGCATTTATCTGCATGTAAAAACAGGCATTACATTCAGCAAATGGTCCAAGAATCTTTAAAATGAGAGCTATACATTTCTAAAAGATGCAGTTTATCTTATATCATATTGATTAGCATCAGGTTAAGTGCTGTACCAAGAAAGTGTCATGCCTTGTGGGGGGATATTACGAGGGGAGAGGACAGGACTATAGCTGCTCCAGATAGCAGCTTTTAATCAAATTAAGCATGTTAGCCATGATGGTGGGCTGTCACAACCCCCCTGGGCGAGGTTTACATGTATGTGGCATAAAACCTCTTGCAAATGATGATAACGAGGACAGGTTTTGCACATACCCACCCTTAATTCACTTGTGCTGCTCTATAAGCCCTTAAAACATCCTGTCTTCCATTAATCTGGCTGTGCTTGCATAGTCACACCCCACACCGAATTGAGCTCACTAGTTAACCTGTCCTCTCACTGCTTTTGGTAGGCTTTAATATGGCGGCTATAAAAAAAAAGAATGTTAGAAAAGGCACAAAAACCCTCTGGCAAACTTTATTTTTTCACAGAAGCATAAACTGGCTCTGCTTGTGCCGGTAAACCTATGAGATGGAGATATACAGTGACTAGATGTACCAAGAGAGGCAGCATGAGGGCTCCTCCTGCAAAGCAACCATTTTGAGCAAGTCTGGCGCTTGAGGTTGAAAGAGCACATTACTCATTTGTGCGGATTTGCATTTATCTTCTGAAAGCTAATTACCATAGTAATTTCCTGTAATGTCACTGGAGTTAATTTGCTCCAGTCAGGATTTGGTGAAGAAAGAACCAAATATTGATGAGAAATCATTAGATCTATATGAAATATAGTATCTATTTATTGCAAAAGGCTATATTTTGTAAACATATTATACAGTATATGCATGGGTCAAGTGTTGGAATTAAATATATATATATAATTATATATCAATGCTTTATCCTAATCCACCGATCCATATTAACGTAAAAAAAAAACTGTAAGGAAATTGGATTGTCCTTTTGGTTTGATTTTGTGTACTTACCTCACCTCACCTTATCCATTCAGAATTCTTTTTTTATGGTGACATTACAATCTGGGATTTTCTTCCCCCCTTCCACTAATCATGATTTAACTGCACGTCACTGGTCTGGAACATAAAGCATTTAGCAGGAATTTCAACTGGATACAAATGTGTGAAAATCTGTACCAAATAATATGATTCCTAATGTATCATGGGCCCGCTATAACAGTTTACAGGTAAAGAATTTTAAATAAACAAGAAACATTATTAATTTTGTGTATCGTTCATTGAGCTCGTTCTTTTATCAAATAAAACACAGCCATTTCTTTTTTTGTAAGTTTTCTTAAAACAGGATCTCAGATCTGGTAACTTGCAGTAGCTTCAGAAGTCAGAAGGTGGGGATCTGCTTCCCTCTGGTGGCTGGATAGAGGTACCGCACCCTTACGCGACAGCGCCTTATCCAAATGGTTTTATATTACTTTTATACTTAAAAAAAGATATCACCACGTTCCATACACTACCAGTTACAGGGCTGGACCTACTGTGTGGCGGTTATAAGGCTAAGAAGGAGCCATTTTGAAGAATACAATGCAATAAACACGTTTTATGACTGCTTTGTTCAGTATAGTCATCAAAAGCTGCTGAGTGAATAATAAACCTTAAAAAGGACTGTTGAAAAGCATCCCCGACTTAAGTGTGAAATGCAGCGATTACAGCAAAAGCTCCCTGCTTTGAAGAGACTCAAATGAGAGAAAGACCCATAAAGTAGTAGGTGCAGCTAAACTTTTGACTGGTTTGTGTGTAAGCGTATCGCACTAAGTTGCTGACATTTCTCAAAATGCTTGTTATGCAAGCATGGGGACCAGATTACAATTTGTCCTCAAGGGGCAGGGGGCTGACGGCAGCTGAAAGGACCTTCCTCTTTAGAGAATTCTTAAGACTAACTTGTAACTTTCTTGAAGACTGTATTAAGCAAGGGGGGGGGGGGGGGGGGGGGGGAAACGCTACAACCGAGTGAATAAAATGATCGTATTCACGATTTGAGTCCGGAACCGATTACTTCATTAACGGTAACATGAAAGCACGTTGGAAGTCGCGCTGGACGAGGGCGTCCTGCCACATGGCACAAATGTAAAAATGTAAATGCAAACCCGACCGGACGCAATTCCGAGGTGTTTACAGTACAGACGGTACTGAATATACTCCGTTTTACAACACAGGTTTCAGCGTCATAAAACGAAAAATAAAAAGTCCGCACGCGTTTAAATAAAAAAAAAGCCATTCTCGGCTACGTAAGACTCGCACGTTAAAGGGTTTCGACGACAAATCAGAGCAGCGTCCTTTCTGAAAGATCGAGTTAATCGATCGGCGTTAATTGCCCACACTTGTGTCATCCAATCAGGATTCAATGGGCGCGTGCGATTCAATCATCCAATCATCGCCCTTTAAATCACGTCTAAAGAAGAAGAAGAAGAAGAAGAAGAAGAAGAAGAAGAAGGTAGTTGACGAGTCGATCGGGGGGGGGGGGGGTTGACGACTGAACTGAGCTTTCGTCACCTCTGCGTCGATTAAAGGGTCGTCGATGGGGTCGTCGGGAGCATGTTCGTCTGCTTCAGTTCGTCTCGGCGCTCCGCTGGAGGGGGATGAGTAGAGTCGAGGCAGCGCGACCCATGGAGGCTGCGGAGACCATTGAGATGAAGGTGTTGTCTTTATTTGGCAGGCCTGTCGCACGGCAGGGCCGACAGCAGGACATGGTCTCAGCGCTGGTAAATCCTTCCTGTTCTGCTGGGAAAGTTCGAAGGCAAACGGTTGCATTGTTGCTGATGATTGCAAAAATGAAACGGGGCTTCTTTATGATTGCAAATAGTCCGTATTAGTGTTCCTGTACTGTTTTTGTTCTGCAGCTTTTTTTTTTTTTTTTTAAATAATCATTTCTATTGTCTTTAGAATACAGCAAAACACTTGCATGTTCATCCTGTGAAAAAAGCAGCAACAAGCGCAGTACCACAGATCTACCCTGAGTTATCACCTGTATGGAAGGGAGATGCGGATGGGCATCTAGGACACAACGACGTCAGCGTGGAGATTGAGATGGATACGTTCCCGCCACCGGACCGGGACCTGACCAGGTTCCTGGGAATCCCGTCTGGGCCTGTTGAGAGTGTATGTCGTGGTTAAAGAATCGGATCTCGGACAATGACCGTATTGTAATTGATTTGTACTCTGTAAACTGTACTTTGTATCCCCGATGTTACACGCCGCAGTGAAAAATGCACATTCGAATTCCATCCTTTTCTCCCAGCAGAAAGAGAAGAGAATGAAGTGGCATTCATCAACGGCAAAGAAAAGTGGCCTGTTTGTTAAAGATGTCATATGCCTTCCGTACGGGTCCTACCAGGCCAGGGATGACTTGTATTATGCACCCACAAGGAAGGAGAGGGAACAGCTTGCATTGGTTGGGCTAGTTTCACGAATTTCGATTGACTGTAGATGGACGTCTGAAGAGATTCAAGGCCGCCTAGCCATGCTTTTCCAGAAGCACTTCTGTAGTAGTCATGACAATTTTCGTTTTAAGTACCTTCAGGTAACTTTCCTTCATAAAAAAAAAAAAAAATAGATATGCATATATATTTCCCATTTTGTGCTATACAACCCTACTCTTTAATTGCTTAGACTTCGATGGTGCAATAATGTTTTTATCTTTGTGTTTCCAGAGTGTTCAAGGATCCTGTGTACTAGTAGAGCCGGAGACGCCAAAATGCTCCTGGACTGCAGGGGAAGTGCTCAATATTTGTAAAAACAACTCCCTTTACATCCTGAGCCTCCACAACTTGCTGGACGAGGGTAGGTTGCACTTCACAGCAGTGAGACAAGTAAACTGAAGCCATAATGAGAACGCAGCAATATTAGTCATTAATTCACTATGGGATTTTCATTTTTACATCGGGAACATTCCTGTTCACAGTGTATACACACACACACATTCAATTTATCTTTCTTCATGGTAGATGAATCCAGCCCCTGACAACTGCTGCTTCAATTCATGCTGACTGTGGTTACTTTTTATTGTGTACAGCGATTTTTATATTTTAACAAAGTTTTAGATATTTTGAAGCCTAACTGGAGTTTTAATGGTCATTCATAATTGGGTCATGTACATATTTTTATCTGTCCACATTCCTATTGTAAAAGCATGAGCCTGTCGAAACAACTGCTAAATGTTCATTTGTGTGCATTATTTTTGTTCATCGTGTATATGCAAACCTTTCCTTGCACATTTTTTGTTTTTGTATTAAAGGATCGGTCGTCATTATTATTTTTTTTTTTTTTAATTATAACTGAATGATGCTTGGCATGATGTTTTCTTGCTGGGTTTCATTTCATTTCATTTGTGAACATAAAACAAATCTAAATAAAAGTATTCGTTGTCCTTGGTGTGAGAGTAAAGACTCATATTCCTCAAATTAACCATGGTTCATTTAAAAATATGCTCAAACGAGAAGAATGGAACGTAAACTCGTTTCTGTATCGGCATCACAACATCCACACGTGCGTTCGACACGCCGCGCTTCTTAATCGATACCGGAAGTGACTTCCGTCGCCTGCTTATGACGTTTCAACGCCGCCGCCGCCTATCCGCCGTTTGCTAAGTTATATTAAGAGGACTGTTAGTAAATCTCTATGTATAATTCTGTTCTTATTTAATACTGGCTCAGGTTTTTTAGTATTTAAACACCGATGGTATTTCATGCTGCGTATACGAGGGAATTAATACTTTACTTAGCCAGCTGAGACGCGCTAATGTAATACAAGGTAAGTAGCGAGCTGCGACGTCGGTGCTACGAGGATTAGCTGGCCGATTAAAGCCCGATAAAGGCCGCATGCCCCGCCGCTTTCAGACGACGATGGGTCGAAGACGCAGCCTCGTGTCCGGCGGCCGGCTCTGAACCCCCCGCCGATGGAGTAGCGGCTGCGGTTGGAGGCGGTTTTCCGGGTCGGGAGTGGGAGGGTGCGAGCGGTTGCGATGGACTCGTGGACGCCGAACCCCCGGGCCAAGCCCTTCATTCCCCGCCAGCAGCGGAGCCTGTACCTGGCCTGGAAGTACAAGCTGAGCAACAAGAGGGCGCTCCGCCGTGCGTGCCAGGTAGCTTCTCTTTACAGCATTTACCAGACGCCCTTATCCAGAGCGACGTACAATCAGTAGTTACAGGGACAGTCCCCCCCGGAGCAATTTAGGGTTAAGTGTCTTGCTCAGGGACACAATGCATTTACATTTACATACAATGGTAGTAAGTGGGATTTGAACCTGGGTCTTCTGGTTCATAGGTGACTGTGTTACCCACTAGGCTACTACCATCCTACTATCACCCTAGTTCGCGTGTTATTTGCTGCACGTGTTGTCAACATTTACGGCATTGAGCGGACACCATTCGTCCAGAGCGACGTATAATCCGCAGTTACAGGGACAGTGGAGTGAAGTGATCGTCACTGTGATACACTGCAGCACAGTACACGGTGACACAACGAAATGTCCTCTGCATTTAACTCATCACCCTTGGTGAGCAGTGGGCAGCCATGACAGGCCCCCGGGGAGCAGTGTGTGGATACGCTTCCTTACCCACTAGGCCGGCCCTGGATTAACTCAGGATTAAGTGTCTTGCTCAGGGACACAATGGTAGCTGGAACTACTACTATTGTGTCGGGGTTAGTAGACAAGTTATGAACCAGTAACACAGGTTCAAACCCCACAAGGGGCCCTGTAACTAGGGGTGGTAGTAGCCTAGTGAGTAACACACTCGCCTATGAACCAGAAGACCCAGGTTCAAATCCCACTTAAAGTGAAGTGATTGTCACATGTGATACACAGCACATGGTGCACACAGTGAAATTTGTCCTCTGCATTTAACCCATCACCCTGAGTGAGCAGTGGGCAGCCATGACAGGCGCCCGGGGAGCAGTGTGTGGGAACAGTGCTTTGCTCAGTGGCACCTTGGTGGATCGGGATTCGAACCTTCTGATTACGGGGCCTCTTCCTTAACCGCCATGCCCCACTGCCCCACCACTGGTCCACTTACTACCATTGTGTCCCTGAGCAAGGGACTTAACCTTAAATTGCTCCAGGGGGGGACTGTCCCTGTAACTACTGATTGTAAGTCGCCCTGCATAAGGACATCTGACAAACGCCGCAAACGTAAATGTAACTTTGTGGTCTTCTTTTACCACGTTGTTGTTGGCCCATGAGTCTACACAGTCAGTCCAAAGATCAGTCGTCTTAAAACCATTCTCAGCGTGTGTGGAAATCATGCTTTGCAGGCCGGTGCAGTGCTGTTCTTGCTGGTAACGGTCATCGTAAACATCAAGCTGATATTAGACACCAGAAGGGTGGCCAGCGAAGAAGAGGCTGCGCAGGATTATGGTGAGTGCTTAAAATGTTCAATAAGCAAACCAGACACGTTTAACACTTTATTGATTCCCGTACTCTTTAATAGACGATGCCTTACCCAACATGGAGACGCCAAGAAGACCGTCCAGTGGTCGTAAGGTGCTGGATATTGAGGTCTATTCTAGTCGTTCTAAGGTGTATGTGGCAGTGGATGGCACCACAGTGAGTTGCATGCAATTTGCTATTCATTAAAATTCTTTTTCCATATATATATTTTCTGATAACCCTTGCCATATCTGCTTCTGTTGTATAAGGTCCTTGAGGATGAAATGCGGGAGCAGGGCAGAGGCATACATGTGATCGTCCTCAACCAGGCAACTGTATGTCAGACACTCGCCTTCAACTTTACAGCAATAGAATTTGAGTTAATTTCATACTTTTTAAAATGCACTTTAAATGACCGTTGCAGCTAAGCCTTTCTAGTTCTGCTCAAAAAGGTGCACAAAGAATACATTTGTCCCAAATCATTTCTATGTGCAGGGTCATGTGATGGCCAAACGCGTGTTTGACACATACTCCCCTCATGAAGACGAAGCCATGATTCTTTTCCTCAACATGGTGACCAGAGGCAGGGTTCTCATCTTCACTATTAAGGTCAGAAAAGATTCATTTATAGACTCCAACTCACTGACAGTCAGGTGTTTGTTGAGCTTTTCAAGTTGAGTGTCCACACATTGTCCTTTGTGTAATCTGTAGGATGAGGGAACCTTTCACCTAAAGGATGCTGCAAAAAATCTGCTGAAGGGCCTGGGCAGCCAGGTATCCATAAACCTGAGCTGGAGAGACATGTGGACTTTAGTGGTTAAGAAAGGAGGTGAACTTTTCATTATTTCTAAAGAAATAAATTAATTCATCCAGCACAACATTATATCCGTCTGATTATTTGAATGCAGATGAACTGTTGCCATTTATCTAAAGGATCACAAAACACTAATGTCCTGTTGAATTATGTCTTTCTAGGCCAGGTGTATGGAGAGAAGCACTCCAAATCACCGGCACTCTCCACCTGGGGTGACCCTGTGCTGCTGAAGACTGAGGTGCAGCTCACAGCTTCTGAAGGTGTCTGTCTGACCTCAGCCAGCTGGAACGGCCGCCACCTGCTCTTACATTTCATATAAACCTCCCCTCTCTTTCTGCCAGAGGCGGAGTGCCACTGGGCCGACACAGAGCTGAACCGCAGGAGGAAGCTCTTCTGCAGCAAGGTGGAGGGCTATGGCAGCATATGTAGCTGCAAGGATCCTGCCCCCATCGAGTTTAACCCAGAACCAGTGAGTCATTGTACTAGTGAAACTTGTGTAGATTGTGAAACGGCTCGGTGCCATTTAATCCCTTTATCCTGCTGATTTTCAATATCTTCTCTTTACCCCGTCTAGCTACCCAACAACAATGTTTACACCGTTCCTGTGGCTGTTATAGCTGGAAACAGACCAAATTACCTTTACCGGTATGATCTGGATCTGAGAGGAAATTGCAATTCCTCCAAAATGTCTGTTACATTTTAATTTAAGATAACAAAATCTTATGGCTATTATTATACCATTTAAGGTATCATGGTTCCATGTTGAATGTGTTTGTGTTCCCATTCTTTCCCCACAGTCTTTGTTCTTATTGCATGACGTTATGTTTTTCAGGATGTTGCGGTCACTTCTCTCCTCCCACGGTGTCAACCCTCAGATGATCACAGTCTTTATTGATGGGTACTATGAGGTATTCAGGCTGTTTTTCCATCTTTTCCAAATTTAGTTTAAAGATCCACATAATGGTGGCAGTTGTGTGACTGTGTTTGGATTAGAGCAAAACGTATGTTGGACTCATCTCATGGTTTGTCTTTCTCTGTGTTTTCTACAGGAGCCCATGGATGTGGTAGAGCTCTTTGGCCTTAAAGGGGTGCAGCACACCCCCATCAGCATTAAAAATGCCCGGGTTTCACAGGTGAAACCCAGTCAGCTGTTTATGGAAGCAATTTTTTTTTTGCTTTTCTACATGTTCTTTTGTTCTTAGACAAACTGCTAACACTGACAGTTTTCCCCTCAAAATACAGCACTACAAGGCCAGCCTGACCGCAACTTTCAATCTTCACCCAGTGAGTATTCTTTTTAAAATGAAACATTAGCAAAAATGGATAGATTAAGAACTAGAAACCATTCTGATTTCTGACACAAACAAATTTTATGATCAAAGGATGAGGACAGTTCAATCAAAACAACATCAAATAGGAAATAAAATGCATTGCTTTCTTTTTTTTAGGATGCTAACTTTGCCATAGTTCTTGAAGAAGACCTGGACATTTCTGTAGATTTCTTCAGGTATGCCACCTCTTCTTGTTTGTGATGTAGTAGAAAATAATGTCCCATAGAGGGCAACATAAGCCTTCATTATGGCACCCATATTGCAGCTTCACAGCAGGTACAGTATATCTAAATTTGGTTTTCTATTGTGCATGTCTTTTCAAACCACATGGCCAGGACAACAATATCCAAGGTCTAATTTAATTATTAATTAATGAATAACGTTGTATGGCAGATGGAGAGCTTACAACTGATAACCCATGTTCAAAAACAGGCTGTTTTCAGAACTGCTCATAAGCAGATAATTGGGAGTTTGTATGGAGGCCATAATCACATTGTCAGATGGAGAGAGAACATATTTTTTAATGGTGCACATCATTTATAATCACTTTAAATGATCTTCATTTGTAAAAAATAATTAAACAGCTATTTCAGGCCTCACCCAAACACAGTGGCCACTTTTAGAGTGGTTTTCCACAAAATACCCCTGGGAATGTCAGCAAATGTTTTTGCTGAATTACAAATATAAGGGTCTGACTGGGCTTTCTATGTCATTTTTCAAATTGATTACATGGTATGAGGTAAGTCTTTTGGAAACAAAAGAAACTCTTCATCATGCCATTTTGTGAATTTAATGAGCATGGATCAAGGTTCATTTATTTGCCTATTGATTTAAATTAAACTTTTAGCTGATTTAATCTGTTTGCATTTTGTTATGCAAATGGCATTGTTTATAACTTCTTGGATTACATCTTGATGAATATTTGCAATGTTTGGGTTCGAGAATCTTTATTCTTAATGATAAATGAACAAAGCAGACGAAATTCATGTAAAAATGCACTTTCTTTACAGTTTTCTCAGCCAGACAATCCATCTCTTAAATGAAGATGAGAGCCTTTACTGCATCTCTGCATGGAACGACCAGGTTTGTTTCTTTATTTGCCATAGAAAACTGTACGTGCAGAGCGACAGCAAGTCTGGAGAAGTTCTACACTAAGGCTTTTCTCACTGTCTGCTCTGTAGGGCTATGAACACACAGCGGAGGACCCCTCTCTGCTTTATAGGGTGGAGAGTATGCCAGGCCTGGCCTGGGTGCTGAAGAAGAGTTTGTATAAAGATGAGCTGGAGCCTAAATGGCCGACTCCTGAAAAGGTACAAGAGCAATGCTTCCAAACGTCCATAAATGGATGGATAGCAAATCATTTAAAGATTCATTTCAACCATTTGCCTTCAGAATAGATTTGTACTTTAATGAGCCGTTTCCTGTTCCTCGTGTTCTGTAGCTGTGGGACTGGGACATGTGGATGCGCATGCCAGAACAGAGGAAAGGGCGGGAGTGCGTGATCCCTGATGTCTCTCGATCGTACCACTTTGGCATCATTGGCCTCAACATGAACGGATACTTCCATGTTAGTAATGACACCATTAATCTAAATGCACAATGTATGTTGAGGTTTGACACTAGCTCAGGTTATTTTTAATATGGTCTTTCTTTTGTCTTGTAGGAAGTTTATTTTAAGAAACACAAGTTCAACACTGTGCCAAACGTGCAGTTAAAAAATGTAGACGGGTAGGTATGAGTGATGCGCCATCTGTTATAAGTGTGTTGGAAGGGTCAGCGTTATTAATTATCTCTGGTCCTGTTTGTTGCCCGTTCGATTTGAAAGACATGTTTCCACCTTCCTTCCAGCCTGAAGAAAGATGCCTATGAGGTGGAGATTCAGACGCTGCTGAGGTAAGCAATAAAGCTGCAAACTGTTTCATGCGGGGATGCCATGGAGTTGTTTAACATTCATCATAAGAATGAGTTCAGGTTATTATGGCATGCCTGGTTTGCTAATGCAAAACAGTGGGTTGATTTTTTTCATAAACCTGTGTGTGTTGTGTTAGGGATGCAGAAACCCTGGACCACAGTAAAAATCCCTGTGAAGATTCATTTATCCCAGATACTGAGGGAAAGACGTACATCATGTACATCAAAATGGAGCAGGAAACAGACACCAGCACGTGGACTGAACTGGCCAAGGTGGGACCAGTGGATAGCGAGTACAAAAAAGTAAAAAATGGTGTGTGATTTCTAAGTGTGTCTATTTGCCTCTAGTGTCTCCATGTGTGGGACTTGGACGTGCGGGGCTACCACAAAGGTTTATGGCGTCTTTTCAGAAAGAAGAACCAAGTTATGGTCGTTGCAGTTCCCATCTCCCCCTACTCGTACGTACCAGTGCTGCACTCTGGTTTCTTCTTATTTGTACAGGGTGGGCCATTTATATGGAGACACCTTAATAAAATGGGAATGGTTGGTGATATTAACATCCTGTTTGTAGCACATTAGTTTATGTGAGGGGGGAAACTTTTCAAGATGGGTGGTGACCATAGTGGCCATCTTGGATCCAACTTTTTAGGAAGAGGGTCATGTGACACATCAAATGAATTGATAATTTCACAAGAAAAAACATTGGTTTTAACGTAACTTTATTCTGACCACTTATAAAATGTGTTCAATGTCACCAACCATTCCCATTTTATTAAGGTGTATCCATATAAATGACCCACCCTGTAAATAGTCATGTGATTCTATATTTTTTGGTCATTAAAACACCATTAGAATTTTCTCATTTCGCTTTCCCCTTCCTCAGTATAAAGAAACCTGCCCACGTCACTCCCATCCACTTCGATCCTCAACCTAAAATGGAAGGAGCGCCTGTGGAGCAGATGTAGCTCAGCCTTAAGCCTCGTTCCGGGCTCCGCGCTCCCAGAAGGCCCCGCCGGTCCACTGCTACACACTGCTGCTGCGCCGTGATCGTGTGGATGGCTGATTTTATATTACCGTCCATGAACTGGAAGCAGGCTCTGTTCAGGAGCACCGCACCAAAGACCCCAGTGGTCGTGGGTTATGATGTCTTCTAGGTAATTGAGAACCACTGTGTGTGCAACAGTGTATCTTTGTTTGTAGTGTGTGTGTGTGTGTGTGTGTGTGTGTGGCCGTGTGTTTTTAGTTTCTGTAACCTGAAGTGTCCCCATGCTGCTGTCTTTTGGCATGGTTAACGTTTCTGATTTGACTGATTAGACCTCTGGAAGATCAATCAGAGTTTGAATCTCCTGATTGTCTGTTTTGAACCCACACACCTGTGTGGGTGTGTGTGTGTGTGTGTGTGTGTGTGCGCGCACATACACACACAGTCTGGTATAAACTTAAACACTACTGAAAGCTGCAGTCCATCCTGTACAGATATATTTTATCTTAAGTTTTATTTATTTTGCCAATATATAGCTTAGAAGTGGTCCTTTTATTTAATCCACTACAATGACTGAATTTCACTACAATGACTGGATAAGCCTAACACTGTTTACAAATGAGCAAATGTGTGTGTGTGTGTGTGTGTGTGTGTGTTTTTTAGGGTAAAATGCCAATTGTTCTGCGATGTGAACTGGAGTTATACTGTATATTACAGTGCCCTAATGAATAGGAAATACATAATTAAATGTACCACATTGACCACGTACTGAAATCTTTGCCGGTCCCTGTTTCAGTGGTCCTGCAGATTACTTCTCTTCAGGATATATTATAATGTCACCACTTTAAACGACTACAGTATTCTAATACTCGGTGTGAAATGGAAGTAAGCTTCAGTAAAGGCAAAGAGTCAAATTTACACACAGTATTCTCACTACCTTAGTTACCCTGCCGGGAAAGGTCTTTTGCATGTAAAGGTCTTTTCATTTGGGGGGGGGTAAATAAAAATCGTGCGTACGATTTTTGGTTTGAAAAGCTACTAACTGGACTTATTTTGTTTCCTCCCATTAATATATATATATATATATTTTTTTTTTTATTATAATTTTTTTTAAAGCCAATTGAACCACAGTAATACATCGGCTATTACTTGTTACTACAATTATTACTACAATTGTAAGTGTATTTTAAATATATTGGATTTTATCATGCTGGTACAAGCTTTGAAAGGTTGATTTAAGTGCAAAGGAATGCAAGCTAAGACGTCATGTTTCAGCATCTTCTCACGTTTGCATTTTTATCAAGGGTTTGATTAATGGGGTCAGTGTCTGTGTGGTTTTTTTTTTTTTTTTCATTTGTATTCCGGCTTTAAATAATAAAAGAATATTAAATTGTCCTTGTTGATTCTTCTGAAAATACAAAATGCAGCACTTCCAGTAGTCAAACATAAATCCATAGGATCAGTGGTGGACTAGTGGGTAAGGAAGCAGACCTGAATCCCAAACCTCCAAGGTGTCGCTGAGCGAAGCACTGTCCCCACGCACTGCATCCTGGGTGCCTGTCATGGCTACCCACTGCTCACCAAGTGTGATGGGTTACACGCAGAGGACACGTTTCTTCATGTCTCCATGTACTGCGCTGTGTTTCACAATGACAATCACTTCATTTTATTTCCTATACACTGATCCAATAACTGATGACATTATGACCAAATCTTGCTTCTATGGCACCTGGCAGCGGGGTGGATGGCGGGGTGCATGTGCTTTACCTGGGGACGCCTGCTGCTACGCTGGGAAACCTTGGGTCCACCATTCATGATGCCAGAAACAACAGCAAACATTCAGATGTCCTGCGGTGTATTGGTGTATGCAAGATATTCAGTGTGGTTATCTTTTATTTCCTCTTTATAGCACTGTGTTTTTGTTGCATGTCTTTAGGTGCTTTGGGTTTGCATTTTAAATCAGAACGCAGGCTTTGTAGTACATGAGCTACATCATAATGTTTCTCCAACGTAATATCCATGTCTGCCAGCTCCTCATGGAAGACCACATGCAAGGCAAATGACTGTTGACAGGGAAACTGTGTGGTTCAGGATCATATGCAAATGTGTGACCCGTGCAATTTCCCTACTAAATGGACTGATCAAGGAAAACCGTCTGCGGGACCAGAGAGGCAAGGGGTTATCGTACCCTGAGGAGCAATAGTGTTTTCAGACCATGCCTAATGTAGTTTAGTGTGTGTGTGTGTGTGTGTGTGTGAGAGAGAGAGACAGAGTGAATGTAAGAGAGAGAGAACAGCCTTTCCCTTCTTTGCTATTTTCCCTGTGCTGCCATATTTTTATTTATTCTCCAACTCAAGTCCACTGGACTGTAAAATGTTAAAAATCACCCACACAGCATCCATTTAAATCTACTTGTGTGTTTTTCTGTTAAATAATCCTGTTCAAGCCATTTACTAGTTCATTATTGTGCGTTTAGTAGATATTGATTGTAGGTACATAATTATGGTTGAATTCATGAACCAAATCAGATACATTTTTAGATCTTGAACAAGAAAGTGTTTAGCGCACCACATTGTTCACACACAACAATAGACTAATAACAAGAAACAGGAAAATCAGGAGCGTCTACTGACCACGGTCTAAAGCTGAAAAGCGCTTTAAAATAATACAGTTTTCTAAGGCTTCTCCCGTGTCAATATTTGTCTGGCTGCTCGATCATTGAAAGCCCCTGGGAGCGTGACGAGCAGAAACTGGTGCGATGTAGTCGCCATTGTGCGCTGTCCCCCAGCAAATGTTCTCACTCGCTTAGCTCTGCGCACATCGGATATCCTTCCCTGTTTGCACAGCCCTTCCCGCTCATGCGAGGGCTTCGCTGTGTATGAAAATGAACCATATCAGGATGGCTCTTAAAAAGATTGTTTTAACTGCAGTTTATTAATCTAACAACATGGGATTTGAAAAACCCAAAACTTCCCATTTGTATTATGTTGTTTTTATTTATCTTTTATTTTTGACTTGCCATAATTTAGCAACCTTTCTGTAAACTAGGTGAACCAGTGCACTCAGACATGTACTTCCTCGTGTACTTCCTCATCAGTCAATTGACACACAAGTGTCAATTTTTACTCAACAGTTTTAGGGGAAAACAATAATTTACGATCATTTCTTTCCAACGATCAAAGGGATCAGGTAGAATTAATATTGTATATAGTCATCTAAGCGTTAAAGTGACTGGGTTTTGACATCTCTCAATATCCTGTAGGACATCGTGTTCTGACCAGAAGGAATATGAATTCATGAGCTCATTTTTTTGTCCAGGTAACAATACAGGTACATAGACACAATCATTGCAGCAACCTGTAAGGAAACAAAAGCAAAAGGTCATGATTCTGTACATCTTCACAAAAGAGAGCAGGAACTGCAGCCTTGGACATGCTGTTCCTTCATGCAAAGTAGGATCCGTGAAAAAGCCATAGTTACCTCCACGCCGCAGATCCCAGCAGCTACTCCGCCAACAATGATGGCATTATTCTTAATGTCACTCAGGATTTGTTGAAAGCAGCCCTTGAAAAGGGAACGTTATAATAGCCGCATGCACAATGCCACTCGCATAGTCAAATAGACATCAGTTTCTTTGACATCATGTGTACATTTTTCAGTGTACTGAATATCAACCTGTTACATCTGACTTTTTTTCTAATATCAACGAACTAACATTTGGGATTCTATCTTACCTGGACATCACTTATTTCTGCATACTCCTGAATGCAGGGGCTGAAGCTGAAACAGCAACTGGGTGGGTAGCTTTGGTTGTTGTGGGTGTAATAGTAGGAATTGTTGAAGTCGCCATAGTTGGAAAATCCACAACAATTTAGCTGAAGAGAAGCATGGGCCAGTTAAAATGTTCTAGTTTTTTACTCTTTAAGTCTGAGTGAAACCCAGAGGTAAATGGCTGCCAGCCGTGTCTTTTGTTACAGGTCACTTTCATGAATTGATATTGTTTGCAGCAGCTGACCCATTGTTTGAAGAAAGAATTAACAGAAGTCTTACCTCTATCATTGTGGCATTCCATAATTTAGTGATGACTGGATCATTGCCATACTGGTCTTTCAAGGCGGGCATGGCCCAGCCTTTCAGGATGCTCTCTGCCTGGAAATACAAAACACTAACTCTCAACTCAGCGTCCAGTTATAATATGCATGTATATGTACATGTATATGTATATGTATGTGTGTGTGTATGTGTATATATACACATTGTTTTTACCATATCTTCGGTGCTGTCCAAAGGAAATGTCTAAAAAAATATTTACAAAAATGTATAGGGTGTACTCACTTTTGTGAGATTCAGTATTTTTAAAAGACATTTTAAAAATCCAACAATACTGAATCTCACAAAAGTGAGTACACCCTATACATTTTTGTAAATACCTTTTAACACAATTCCTTGGGACAGCACTGAAGATATGGTACTTTGATAAATTGTAGAGAAGTCAGTGTACAGCATGCATAACAGTGTAAGTTTGCTGTCCCCTCAAAATAACCAAGCACACAGCCATTAATGTCTGATCCACTGTTAACAAAAGTGAGTACACCCCTAAGTGAAAATGTACAAATTATCAATAGTCTGTGTGGCCACCATTATTTCTCAGCATTGCCTTTAAATCACTTGGGTGTGGAGTTCACTACAGATTCACAGGTTGCCACTGGAATCCTCTTCTACTGTTCCACCATAACATCATGGAGCTGGTGGATGTTGGAGACCTTGTTCTCCACCTTCCCGTTTGAAGATGCACCACAGATGCTCAACAGGGTTCAGGTCTAGAGACATATTTGGCCAGTCAGGCACCTTTAGCTAGACTAGGAGCTCACCAGTGCCAGCAGCACTCATGCAGCCCCAAACCCAAACCAGTCCTACCACCATGCATAACAGTAGGTAAGGATTGTCTTTGTTCTCTCACCTGGTTGCCGCCACACACACTTGACACCATCTGAACGAAATAAGTTTATGACCACAGGACGTGGTTAATTCATGCACTTAGTCTGGTTATCTTCAGCAAACTGTTTGTGGGCTTTCTTGGCCATCATCTTTAGAAGGAGCTTCCTTCTGGGCTGACAGCCATGCAGACTAATTTGATGCTGTGTGCAGCATATGGTCTGAACACTAACATGTTTACCCACCCACCCATTCAACCTCTACCACAATGCTGGCAGCACTCATATGTCTATTTCCAAAAGACAGCCTCTGGATATGATGCTGAGTTCTCACGTTCTCTCACCTTCTTTGGTCGACCATGGCCAGACCTGTTCTGAGTGGAACCTGCCCTGTTAAACCGCTGTATGGCCGCCGTACTTCAGCTCAGTTTCAGGGTGTTTGCAATCTTCTTATAGACCAGGCCATCTTTATGTAGGGCAACACGTATTTTTAACAGCTCCTTAGAGTTCTTTACCATGAGGTGCCACTTCCAGTGACCAGTATGAGAGAGTATAAGAGTGATAACACCTAGCTTCTTTTTGGCATTAAACATACAAAAACCTGGGTTTTAACTTTGACAAGGACTTTAAACTTGAAAAGTTGGGGTTAAGAAAGGTTTCTTCCCACTGAGGCTAGTATCCAAGGTTAAGGCCTACTTACCGGGACTAGTTTGATAATGTTACTAGATCAGTCTTTGGTTCATTGCAGGTTGTCTTTAATTCAGGTGCACGCCTTCTTGGAGCCTGATTGCATGACCATATCATTCCGGTTCTGGCTTCCATACACTGGCCTACTATCTTTTACAATTATGTTTTTAAGGTTTTATTGTTGGTTTATAAAAATCTTAATGGAGAAGCATCACCATATCTTCCAGATATTTTAATCCCTGTTGTGTATGTCTCTCACACAACTTTCTCACACCTTTCCCATCACAAAAACTGAGGTGAAACCAACTCTTTAGTTACATTTACATTTATGGCATTTGGCAGACGCCCTTATCCAGAGTGACTTACAAAGTGCTTTCATGTTACATCAATGAAGTAATCAGTTCTGGTTCACTAAGACTCAAACAATGACTACAATCATTTTATTCACTTTGTGGTAGTTTTAGTCAGACTATAAGAAGTTACAAGTTAGTCTAAGTATTCTCTAACGAGGAAGGCCTTAAGCTGCCATTTGAAAATACTCAGCAACTGTGCTGCTCAGGTTCTACCACCGAGGGGCCAAGACCGAGAAGAGTCTAGATGATTGTCTTCCTCATACCTTCAGTGGTGGATGGACCAGGCGAGCAGTAGTGGAGGGTCAGAGAGTGCGAGGTGCAGTGCGAGGTAATATAAAGGGTTGTGAGGTAGGATGGTGCTACCCAATGTTTGGCTTTGTTGGCCAGCATCAGTATATTTGAATCAAGTTGTGAGATTTATAAGGACTGAACACAAATCTGGATGGCCTGTGTTGAAAGACAAGGTAGGATCCGTCTGATAATGTAGATGAGAAATGAGTGGGAAGTCCAGACTGAAACACTGGGGACAGGGCTTTTTTGGTGGCGACACCAAAGCTCTGGAGCATCCTTCCAGTACAATCTGCCCAGGACTATGATGATTTTAAAAAGCTGCTTTGTCTAAATTGGCCTTCTGCTCAGGTTGAGGATGATACACTGATTTTATTTTGCTTAATTATTGTGTTTAAGACTTGCATATTGTTTAATTGTACATTGTTGCTTTGTTTATCACTTTTATACGTTTTTAACTTATGTCATGTCATGGCACCTAAAACCTTATAACACTAAAGAGTCACATGACACCAAGGAGGGATAATGGCTTATTGGGCACATTTTGGACATTTTTCACACTATATGAAAGTGTCATAGTTTCCATGTTGTCCCAAGGAAAGATAAATATTAAGAATAAAATTTTTACAAATATGTGAGGGGTGGACGCACTTTTGAGAGATACTTTGAATTTGCATTTGTTAGCAGAAAATAATGAAAAAGTAGTGCAGGCATCAGAATAAGCAGACAAAATTATGAAGTAAACTTGCATTCTTTCTTCCTCTGACTTTCTGTTTGTTGGGGTTTGATTAATAAACCCAGATGGTTCTCACTTACACAGACTGGTTTAAAGGTGTGGGGGTCAGTGAAGGGAGTTCAGACAACGCCTGGGGGGGAACGCAGAGACAAGCCGCAATTAAAAGTGTCCCCCGTGAAGCATGGAGAGGGCCAAAGATCGGCTGGGTTATTATGCACAGCCTAATCCATCACTGTCTGCATGCATTCCCCTACACTGCAGACGGGACAAAAACTTCCTGTCACACGAGCAGATTTTTCTCCGCTGATCCAGCATCAATGTTCCTGCTTGCCCTAATCTAATCACAGCTATAATCATGTAAAAGCTACTGGTCCCAGATCAGCTTTTTTTTTTTACTGACGCATTGCCAAACCATGTATTTTGTATGAGGAAAATATTAACACTTCTAACATTAAGAGCTTTCAAACAATAGGGCCTTAACAAAGGCATAGTGCCATTACTGTTAATATCATGGCTGGTGTACTGTAGTTTTCTTATTCAACCCCCCCCCGTGCTTTATTTGACTTGTTTAGATTAAATCTGATGTGCTAAATTCAAACTTAATGTAGCATGCCAAGCCTCCCATGCAATCCCTACCCCGTTATCAAACATGGCACAATCTAATGCATGCAGCAATTTGCTATATTAAGCCTGGCTTATCTTGGGATATTGGATTTTTCCAGTGACATTGTGAAAAAAATCACTGCGCTTAGAAGACAAAAATAAACATAAGTGACAAAATAATGTGACACTAAGATTATGGAATAATTTACTTTATTTTGCATGTTGTCTGCTTCATTGTCTGTTTTGCTTATCAGTGATATAATATGTCCCCCTGCATGGCCTTATTATTCAGCTTCATTGTGTTGGGTTATTGCATTGTTTTGTGTTTTTCCCCTGTCTTATCAAATCCCAGGTATGGCCAGATGCTCACCATATACATTATTAAAAACGAAACTTCCCCATGTCAGCATAATGAATAAATGAATGAATTAATGCAGAAGGAATGTCTCATTAAATGGGTATGTGCATTGGTAATGTCCCCCGAACAACAGAGCAATGTATGTATAATTCACATAATCGCGGTCTGTGGTGGCCTGGCATCAACTGAGCGACAGGCAGATGTCTGAGGAGACGTCGTCTTTTGCGTCCTCGGGTCTGCCGCGTTAATGTCGGCAACTGAACAAACCAATTTACTCCCTGGCAAAATTGCCCTAGGACATGTTCCAGTTGTCCCTCAAAGGACAGACATCACTGTAACCATCCTCCTGCTCGGCTTCTGCTGAATCTTCGGAGGGTTTTCACAGTGGCACCGGTTACCGGGACAAACCAAACCCATGAGCCGTTTGGGAACAGTTGCTATCAGTGCAAACAAGTGCAAAATCACTCAGCCCCTATCCACAGAGGCGGCAAGATGGATTTGCATTAGCCTGGATTGCTTCTGGTGGACTCAAATGAATTCTTTAATTGGAGGAAAAAGTGTTTTTATTTTCTTTATTAGAACGCACATTTTCCTAACCGCCTTCTGCATAGCCCATTGTAAATTGTGGTAATTATTGTACACATCAGTAAATGGGCTGGCCCTATATATGGAAATAACCTGTTTTGCATATAAAATGCTTTAACTTTAATATTGCAGAGTAATAAATTGCTCAAAGTAAGACCCATCGCACTCTGCCCAAGGCCCTCTGGGAATCATTAAGTGGCTGAATGTACTGAAGCGGGCACATACCCCCATAATTTAATGATGGTCAAAATATGATCGGAATTTACATGGACATAAAGGATAATGGGAGCAAAGGGGACAAAAATGGAGGTGATGTAGTGAAAAAGAGACTTACAAATGAGGAGTATGCCAGGGCCACAACTCCAGCCGCCACCTCAGCAATGAAAATGATCAGGATAATGGAGAAGAACTGCACAAAGGAAAGACACTTTTGTGAATGACACAAGTTACAATGATAAAATTCGGTGACTAGTGGGGGACTAATGTTCTTTGAATGCCCTGGTCCACCATAATGCACTTTTTTATCATCATATAATTTCATTTTATCTCTGGTGTTATAGATGAACCTTGGTGAGTGGTGTTGACATTCGGATGAACCATCATACCATGATGAGAAGACACCTGCTCTCTTTGTGTGCCCCACAACAGCCCAGGAAGCCCAAGAGAACCAGCACAGCCCCAATGGCGATACAGAAGAAGCCCACGTTGACAAACTGTAGAGCATTCTGGGAGAAAGGGCCCAGGAGACCCAGAAAGGAGCTGCTGTTCACAGTCACCCAGATCCCCACGGCCAGCAGCCCTGCTCCGGCCATCTGTAAAGGTGTAAAGAAACCCTGTTAGCATTGAAGTCTACCTAACCTGGGGTGCTGGTGGATTTTGATGTCCATGTGTCCAATTTGAAACATGCAAGCAGCTGAATGGAATCACAGTGTTCTGAGGGTTACATCTGCAATTGAAAAAGTACCAGCGATTTGACCAAGCAGCTTAATTGAACTGAGGATTGGGCCCGTTCTCTAATGACCAGCGGGCCAGTAAGAAGGTCGGCGCGGCGCCAAATGACACCCTGACACCTAATTTTCTTCTGCTGCAAAGCAGCGAGCGTTTCTCGCTTTTGCCCGGCTCAATGGCGCTCTGGCCTGGGGCTGCACGTTTGATATCCGCCATCCAGTATTTGACCTGTGTTTTACCTCTTTCCACATAAAATTCTGCCCCATTCCAATGACCTCTTTTCCTCCCAACTTATATCATCCTGTCTTAATGGGAAGCCCTTTAGTGGTTGTCCTCCATTACTGGATAAAGGATACCTGGGGCCATCAGGCTCGCTAGCGGATGAAGGCCATTGGATTACGTTGAGGGGGTTAGCTAGAAACACAAAGGCCATCTTTAATTCAGCATGGCCGTCACACTCTGTACAGGATCCACTTCACTCCGGGTGTCAGGCTGTCAGTCTTCGAGCCACCGTACAAGCAAATAGAGTGGCTTTAACGGCCCGGCTCATCCAGCCTCTGGTACTGTATCTCCTCCGCTGCAATAAGCACCACAGCCATCTATTGTGACTTTATAATTGCTGCACTCCACAACACCTCTTTTACGGCCACTCTCCCCCCGAGCCGTTATGCTACTAATAATTTATAGTACATCAGGCCGAGTCGGTAGAGAGCTGGAGTGCAATGCTGGTCGTTATGATGGGGTTCGGTGATATACTGAAGCACTCTGGCAATTTACAGTGAGACATTGTGACAGTCTGAAATTGGGATGTAATAGAAAAGAGTGATGGACAAAAACACATCAGGACAGAAATATGGCGATATGTGTAATAACAGTGTCTTTTCTTTCCATGGGGATATTATACTCTGGATTGAAAAATCTTATTTTGTTCATTTGTTATTTGGTATATTATTATTCCCTTGTTCCAAACACCCTTCATAACAGACAAAAATAGACAAAAGAGTGCATTTCAGTTTTTTTTATTATGTGAACGAAAGAACTTCTGTTATGCTACTCGGTAGTAAACCAATAGTAAAGCACTGCCGAAAATGTACATTTAAAATTGTGTGGCAAAGAAAATTCTGTCTAAAGCCTATAGCTTTCTGTTCTAATGTGAACAATGAAGCATCCTGCCATGTAATATTCAATCCCACTTCAATTTATGTAGCGTGACTCACTGACAAATGGGGAATGGGATGGGGGGAAAAAGAGTCAATAAAGGCAAGCACAAAAAGTTCAGAAATGCACATTGACAGAATGCACTTCCAAGTATTTTGTTTACATCCAAAAACCACAGAATTTTTAAGTTACAATTTAGTTTTTAAAAAGCTGGTGGCCATATCCCTTATGCAGCATAAAATGGTTCATGCTGAGAATGTTAGTTCTAATATAATTTTATTCGACAGTAAGACTTATTGTTTACCACACAGATGCTGCCACGTTTGCTGCACATTAAACTGCAAAATACGAATTTCAAAGTTGCCTAAAGGAGAGAACTGTCCTTTCCTTGGGAAAACACCAAAAGATTTTTCCTGTACAAAAAAAGGGGCGAAGTAAATAATACATACACACTTTTGTCACACAGCAGGGTGCCCATTATACCATATTCTGCTTGGCGGTAAAGTCACAGATTACGTATAGAAGCTGAATGACAGGGGAAAAAATGTCAGATGCCGTGTGTCATATTTAATCCGAAGAGTGACGATTCTGCACAGACATCAGAGGAAGAGTGCGCGGAAATGGAATACACACATTTTCCATAATTTATAGTCTTCCTAAAGTTTGGGAGTGGATGTTCCCACGCACACGTCAAAAGTTTTCCCCCCTGCCACCGTCTGCCTGTCAAAGCTGCGATGGCAGACCGGCACGGGTTAATGAGTGGGCTGACATCAGACAGCTCAATCCCAATTTTTGTGCCGTGCAAGGCGCCTTTGAAAGCTGATACTTCCTGTCAGGCCCAATCACAGGCGTTCAGGAGCGACTCTGTTGGCTGTCAACAAAAACATGAAAGGCACCCTGCCTCTGTCCTGTCAGCGCTGATGGTTTCCACATGAGAATAATCTGCGCGTTGCCCCATTTTCCCCCTCTCCTCCAGCTGGTTCTGGCAACGCGCTCCTCCTCTCCCCTACCGCCCCTGTCTGCTCTTGATAATTGGCGCGCCTCTCGGCAAACGCGACACGACAAGCATATTACCCCCCAAAAAGTCCTCCACTACCAGCGTCTCACCCAGCTTTCTCTAATTACTCGCAACATCTCGCTCCCTCGCTAGGCCGGGTAGCGCTTTGATGGAGGTCCACGTGGCTGGAATGGCTCGCGAGAGGCCGATGCACACCTGGCACAGATTACATGTAAATCAGGATGGGAGGGGCGCGCCGGGAATGGAAATGGAAAGTGAACCTATTAAACCTGTGAAGGAACGAGTTTGCTAATACAGTGGAACAGAGCCACCCGCTCCCCGAGGGGGGGTGGCGGCACTTAGAAGCGAAAGGGAATTGGAATAGAGAATCCACAGTTGAAAAGGGAATCAATTGAAAGAGGGAAAGGGGGAAGCAATAGATACAGGCACATTCAAATAATAAATAAATGTAAAGACTCTGAGGTCTTGAAGAAGCGGAGATGTCACATGATGTGAAATTTGAATATTTTATGTTGACACTGGCGCTCTCGTGCATGTAGTGGAGCCAAATGAGGACCCCCCTCTTCCCCTCCAATCTGCCCTTCTGTATTTGAAATTCCAAGTTCAATGGGGACATGGAAGGTGAAGCCAGTCCTGTCCAAACCCCCCCAGCAGCTCCTGCTTATTCATTTGTTATTCTTTCCCCAGATTGCCTGTGTGAATAGATGAATGGGGGGAATGGTTTCTGAGAGCTGCCGTTAAACTTTATGGGCCCTCTGTCTGCATAATCACCCCTGCATTAACACTCCTCTGCCATTCTTCCCAGCTTTCTTATGTGTTTTTTTTCTGAAGCCATGGACCATGTTGGCATTTTCTGATTGGACTAACTTCAATATTCCAGTCTCCTAGGATGCCGAAATGCTGCCAACGAACCAGCATTTTTCTGCTGAGAATTATTTAATTGGATTCACATACTCATTAAAGACATTTAATTTTACAATCAGTTACCCCATCATCTTACACCTAATGTTGCTGGTGCCATTATTCCAAATGGCTTTGCAGTGCCTGTCAAACTCTCCGGTCCAAGTGGCTCTGTGCGAAAACCTCCAGACCACTGGCGACGAATTCCCACCACCTCACCAGCATCATTAGGTCCGATCATTAGCGAGGGAGAGAAGGTGGCGTAATGAAAAGATTTAAAGTTAATGAGATGAAAACCTGCTGTATGCGGGGAAAGCAAATGGCATAATTGAAGCCACTGCTCAGTGACATGAGATATTTGGGTAACCCCTCGCATATCTGTTTGCATTTGGAGATCAGAGGGAGTGTAAATAAATTGCGGCATTTCCAGGGCAACCGTCCGCGTTCCCGTTTTACCCTTGATCTTCACCATAAACATTTCAAGCCATAAAATGAACAAAAGCAATTACTCTCCCATGCCCACCACCTCCAAACCACCCCGCACTTTCACATGCATGTAAATGGAAACTGTGGCATACTTACAAAGATAAACAAGTTGAATAAAATCATCATTACTTTGACAAATGTGAAACATCCCATTTTTAATCTGTAATAAAAAAAATAAATAGTGGAGATTATGCAGTGCTCACATTTGAGAAATTACACTCATTCCTGTGCACGCACACACACACTATAAATTCTGGCACACGCACTAAATTACATATTCTGCACAGCAGCCATTCTCTCAAATTGCTCCACGCAGAAATGATTGCGTGCTGTCCCGGAATGTCTTTAATGGATGCAAGGACAATAAAGCGGCGACATCTCTGGGGTGAGCGGGACTCACCTGTAGTCAAGTGCACTCCTGTCGGACTGGGAGAGGTTAACAAAATAGACTGTACGTGTATAAAAAAGATACAGATGGCTGAGAGAAGGTGTGGTCTAGACAGGTGAGCACACCTGCCAGGATGGGAGGTTCCTGGCTCCTGCTTGCGTACGTTCTGCTCTCCACTGAATTTAATGTATTGAAAGAAGGACCAGTTCTAGTGATGTGATGCATCCCCCCCCCCTTCCTCCCACCTTTATGTGCGTTCCTTTGTTCCCTTGAACCGGCTTCCGGCTGAATTACACCACTGCGGCCGCTAGAGGGCAGTGTTGCTACGTTAAAATCGCACGGTGCCAATGGCGCTCTGCTGTTGTGCCGAAACCAGCGATGGCCCCGCCGTGAGAAAAAGTCTTCCTTTGTCCACTTTTGTGCGTGAGAAATGTGCTACATGAAACAAAGACCTGATCAAATTCGACCAATCCCCAATGCAGAAGACCCAGTTGCTGCTCTCCCTGGTCTCCTGTAACAGATTCCATTCCCATTGTCAAGAAAACACCTTTCAGTTACGATCGGCGCAAAATAACTCAAAAAGTCCGAAGCAGACACATGATTTATTCTAATGCACTGCTTAAGTACTGAAAGGCCACTTTCTCTCAGTGCAGTTAATGTATTTTAATGCAAAAGCTTAATATCTGTAGCTTGCCCTTTATCTAATAAGCATGAAATGAATGTCAGGAAACATTTTCAGCTTCCTGCGCTCATTGTTCTCCACTGGTGATCTTACCTATAGCGGATGGATGATAGGTGTGCATTTTTTCTCCCCCCCTCGCTCCATCTCCGCTTGAAATTCGCTGCACATCTCGATGGAGCCCTGCGGGTGGTAAAATCACATGAAACATGATAGATGGCCCAGTGCCACCTTGCCTGAGTTAAACACATATCAGATCCAGCCCCTCTCCGTAATATCAGTGTAATGGCCCTATTGTGAGTTATGACAATCTCGCCAATGCCGTCATTAACCTCGAAGTCCTTAATCTCGGCGAGAAGAGCACCTGTCAGGCTTTGTTAGGCATTAAACCAGTTAATAATCTCTGCGCATACTCAGGCAGTTGGGAGAAAAGGAAATTATTAGGTGGCCACTTTTTCATCATCACCGCGGCTGTGATGGGAAGAACTGTGCGCCTCGGCGATGCCGCTGGAGCCCGTAAAACATGGGGGCCCTTAATGAGGCTGCCTAGATTGAGTATTATCACCCCCCCTCCAGGGTAGGCACTCAGGTGATACATCCAGCCGTGCCCAGCACTCTGACTCCTCTGGGGCCCATCGTTTAAGGACCTCTGGCGGAGATAGAGCCACTATTTATGAAGAGCTAGGACCCCTAAACTCGCAAAGCAAGTATCCGACCGGCAATGGAAAGTTCACTTTCGGACGCAGGCCTTTGTTTACCTCGGCGGCTTCACCGCAGTTTTACTGTCGGATGGAGGCCAGTTGTGTAAGCCGAGGAGGAGAAAAAAAAAAAAAAACATAGAAGTGAAGATAAGGGAGAACTTGGAGGGAAAATATGGAGGAAACATGTGATAAGGAAAAGAAATTTCATTCCATTTATCATTCCCAGATAAAAAATCCCTTTGAATTTCTAGACTCGTTTCTGTGTCAGAATAAATATGAGGTCAAAGGCACCGGAACCTTTTTCCGATTCCCATTGCATGAATTCCAAACTTTCCCTCAGGAAATGTGAGGTGCTGTGGCGGCGCTAATAAACCCATTTGTCCACCGGCTGGCCGCTGAGCGCAGTGGCAGCGGCGCCGGAGCCACACGCTCTCGCCCGGCGATGCCTAAACGCCGCGGCTCCCCGGTGACCTCTATTGTCTCCGCAAGTCTTAATTTATCACAGGCAGCCATAAGCAAATGCATATTAATTTCTGCCGGCCCATTGTGCCACGGGCAGGCAGGCCAATAAATCAGGGTGGTGGGGTGTCTAATTGACTGCTGCTTATCGAAGGAGCGGAGAGGGGCTCCGGCACTCCGGCACTCCGGCACTCGGAGGCGCTGGCCCTCCTTTGTTCTGTGACTGATGACATGATGTTCATTAGGACCTGGTAGACGTGGACCTGCCGCATTATCCTGGGATTCGTGCCCACAGAGGAGAGGGAATGTGTGTGTGTGTGTGTGTGTGGGGGGGGGGGGGGGCTAATTAGCTCAAAATGCCTCTCATTTTATTTTTCCCCCCACTGTTACTCTTCATCCTTCTTTTTTTGCAGTCGTTTTTTTTTTTTTTAAAGATTCCTCTCTCTTTACTTTTGCTTTCTGACTATAATCAGCCTGTTATCGGCCAGACACTCGTTTCACCATTTAACCAGAACTGAGACATAGACCTCCGTTTATTTTTATTGCTGATCCACTGCCTCTCGGCGGATCTTGGGAGGCCCGGAGAGGATGAGGATGAAACGGTTTCCAGGGCGGCGTGATAAAGCCAGTGGGATGAAAGGCTGAGAGGCGCCGCGGCAGGATTGAGCCAGATACCGAGGCTCTCATGCAGTAAATGGACTCGGGCGGTCAGAGACGAGAGTCGCTCCCCCCCTCGCTCCTCCTCACCTGAGGAAATGTTAAATAAGAGGTCAGGACCACCTGAGAGGATCTGGCCTCCATGCAAATGGTGGAAATACGCCAGTCGGGCCTGCAAACAAAGGACGATTTTGCTTTCATCCCAACTCATTCCGTCCATTATTATCATTCCTTTTTTTTTCTATCGACGTGGAATGAAAGAGTCAGCACCCCAACCCTCTTTTTGTTTTATCACATATTCAAGGAGCCTCATTTCAGCATTATGAGCAATGCGAGACGTTAATGTGTTGGATGATTGTTTGGCTATTTCAGAGGGAAGCGTACCCTGGAGCCGGGTATTTCTCTGTCCCTCGCCGGGGGTTCAGGGGCCGGCCAGGTGAGAATCCTGTCTTGTTCCAGGCGCATTTTATTATACAAAGCCGCCATTACTCAATTCTGTCTGACAGGCCGCACAGTTATTGTGTGTTATTAAAAAATAATTTAAAAAACCCCAATCTGGCATTTAAGTGCGTAATGAGTCACATCGGTGGGCGAGACAGCTGACAGGCTCCCTCATACGGCTGAGGCGGGCGGCATTGTTTGACTTAAGCCTATGCGGTTTTGAATGAAAACTTTCTTTTCTCTCATCCGCTGCCGCTCAGAATGCAATTACAAAGAATCTATGGCTGTATACTCAGGATTTAATAACAGTTTGCTTTGGTGCTGTGGTGTATTGACATTTGACATTCTCGTCATCTGCACATTGGTGTCGGGCCGCATCCTATAGACGCCTGCGCTCTATTGAGCGGTGTATTGAAATGCGGAATGAAAGGCGAGGGAAGCCGCCAACGATCATCTGGCATACAAAAGGCGGGGAGTTCCTTTGTGTTTTCTTAAGTGCTCTTTTAGTCGATGGGTTGGGAGCCACATAAAGTCTCATACTTATTTATTTATTTGTTTTCCCCTATAAAAAGTAACTCTCCTGTTAACCCAGTGTCTCTGTATTGCTCCTTCCCAAGGTTTGTCCCATTTTTTCCCCAGGGGAGTTGTGCCTTGTGTCCAGAGAGGGTCTAGGTCGGAACGGTGTCATCTGCAGGGGCCATGAAACCCATTGAGACTCACTGCTTGTGATTTTGGGCTATACAAAAATAAATGACTGTTGTTTTTGTGTTAGATGTGTTGCGTGTGCTGCTTTCGCCGTGCCCTATGGAGGAAGGTGTTCATGGCCGTGCCAGAGATGCACGAATGCCCTGGGGCTCCTGCACCAATCACAGCTCCTCTCTGACATTGTCAGAGTAGTTAAACAACCCGGAGAGGAGGGGGCGGAGGAGGTCCCAGGGGTGCCATTCCAGCTGGCACCACACAAGCACAGGGGACTGTGTGACATTCACACAGCCCAACCACACACAAGTACGTAGTCAAACACACACCAACTGGGAAGGAGAAAAAAAACTGACCTGGCCACATGCAGGCTTGCCGAAACTCTTTTACGACTTCAGGCCCGGCTGAAATCCCATGGTCTGATGAAGAGTCAGGGATGGAGAGAGGAGACGGAGAGAGTGGCGCTTTTAACAGCCTCCCTGAATGCCTCCACAGCGTGTAGCCACTGGCAGCAATTGCCGTCTCAAATTAAAATTTAATCTCCAGCAGCGGGGAGTGTGTATATCTGTAAAACACTGATTTATGATTTATTGCTCATAGCTAGCCTGTCGAGCCCTGTTAATCACACGTCATGTACATATTTATGTTTATTTATATATATATACATCCGAGCTATATAGGCACATATAGTTGAAATATGAGCCCCATAAATAGCTCTGGGAGATGCATGGGGGGGGGGGGTCGCAGTAATGCAGGGTTTTTTTCTCTGATTGCGGGAAACGCACTTGCCAAACGCCGCTTTGTCTCCAGCTGCTGGGTGTGCCAGGATCTATTCCCAGGCGCTGTCCTTGCTGCATTGTCTACGTTTGCCCTCTCAATGATAATACCCTCTCAGGTTCCCCTGCTCAACAGATGGACCCCTGCCTCATTAACTTTAATATGTCCAACATCAATTAGAAAAGAGTTAATTGGGATGCTCGAAAGGTGATTGCTGATGAGCGAGCCGCATACGAAAGCCCTCGCGCTAATGAATGGCTCTCGTCAAGGCCGAGGGTGCCGGCGGCGGGCCCCGTAGGGGTGCGTGCGGCGAGCTGTTGGGAGGGTGTAGATTACGGGCGGTGGCGTGCCAGGTTTCTTCTTCTGTTGCTGTACCTGGAGCTGACCTTGATGGGCTTGGCGCTGAGCCCCCGAGTCGCTTCTCCATCACTGTTGACACTCATTTATTTTACGGAAGCTAATGAAATATTTGAAACACACAACAATATCACGGCTCTGGAGTGAATGTGACTTAACCAGGGGTGGTAGTAGCCTAGTGGGTGACAGACAACCACAAAGTCACAGGATCAAATCCCACTTACCACCATTGTGTCCCTGAGCAAGACACTTAACCCTGAGTGTCCCCAGGGGGACTGTCCCTGTAACTACTGATTGTAAGTCGCTCTGGATAAGGGTGTCAGCTAAATGCCATAAATGTAAATGTAATTCCTTATTATTTTTCCAGGGGGAGAGGGGGCGAAAGGTGTCCTTAGGATTTCATCCAAAATGAATGAGAGCTGTCAATCATTAGTTTTCTCCCATTTTAAACTCTTTTTTTAAGAAATAAATTTAACTAAAGATGGCTTTCTGGGTGACAGAAATCATTTCAATAATTTCACTGCACAAATTAATACCACGGAGCCTTTGTCTATTTTTGTCAATTTATATAAATGCCTTATGCTTTGTGCATAGCACTGCGCTTGGTGCCAATTTGAAAATACAGCCCTTTATGACCATAACTCAGATAAGGCTTGTTCTCCATGCGTTCAAATGCACACCTCTGTGGAATATCACCATCATCCTAGTAACCCCAGTCTAGGCTGTTCTCATCTCCTGCTCTCCTAATTTAATCCTTGCTCATAATAATTTGCTACCGTTAGACTAAGAACTTTTAATTCAGAAAGGATTGTACACATTTGTTCCACTACTTGCTTCTGTTGTGCGCTCATGGGAAGGTTGTCTCCAGGAGACAGCTCGCCGTCAGGCCCTGTCAGGCCCTGTCAGGCCCTCTTGCTGAGTCAGCGGCTTGCGTGTCGCATGTCTGGCTGGAACAGGTGTCTCTGCCAGAGGGTGATGGGACGAGCACAACGACCGCAACATGCGCTTCATTACGGAGATGAATGGCTTATCGCCACTCCATAGCTCATGTGCTGCGGCAATAATGCGGGCCGTCAGAGGAGCTCCTCCAGGACACCTCTGCTGGCCCCCGCCGTCGACCAGGGAAAACGGGAGAATGTGCAATCTGTCGGGGAACCTTCAGAAAAATGTGCTCTTCTGTTAGGTGTAATCTGATGTATAATCAGATCTCATATGCAGGCCTCCGATGCAGCAGTTGGCACACAACGGTCATATAAAAGCTCAGAACATCTGTTGTTCTTATGGCAGGCGGGGCTCTCAGGGGCCAAATTATGGTCCAGGAAGAGAGAATGTTTGGGATGCATCCCTTCCATGCTCCTTTCTTCCTCTCCAACTCCCTCCCTCTTTCACTGACAGTCAGTTTAATTCAACTCTCTGATTGAATTCTCCCCTCTTCCTTTCTCTTTTCTTTTCATGCCTCCCCTCTTTATTCTTTCTCACCAGCCTGATTCTGCCTTGATTAAATTAAACTCCCCCTCCCCTTTACACCTACATAAACCACCATGCGTTTTGCGACTCTGTGTACGTGGTGCTTCATTAATCAGGCGGTCGGCGCAGGTCCGTGCGCTGGGAGAGGAGTGGTGAGAGGCCGCGCTCCAGGACAAATCCGCCCCTCCCCGACACCGGAGTCTGATTAAACCAACTGTCACAGTGTCCCGTACCGAGGAGCAGCGGCACGGCGCAGCAGAAGGGGTCGGAGTCATTTGATTATGTCCTGGGTTAAGAAGCTCAGCACTTTACAACAACCAGCCTGTTGGTTTTTCATTCTGATACCCATAAATCACAGTTTTGTCATTCATGAAAATGCTCAAAATGCACTAATGCAGCATTGCAATTATCTTTTTTGTTCTTTTGTTTGCTTCACTTCATATTGTGGCTATAAACTGAAACAAGTGCTTCAGATAGCAGAAATAAATCATTTGCGTTAACAGGTATCTCCAGGAGGTTGTCAAGTATCATACCACAGGTAGATCCAACTGGGCGTTTTGATTGGATAAGAAGAATCCCAGGGGTCCTGCTGTCTCTTTAGATATTCTTTAGCAGCACACACCACAACTACCGCCAACTAACGCAAGCGGTTAAACAAAATGTTTCCAACCAGCAGCTAATGCCCATTTCTGAACTGTAACTGAGGTATTACCTGTGGTATAATTACAAAAGTACACTGCACAGTATATTTCACGTGTAAATACTATGGCTGTTGCCATGGATACATAAATATTTAGCACAAGTGCAGAATCAGGCTTGGCAAAATGATAACATTAAAAAGTACACAGTACCATGTGATGAGCAGTTTACTTTTGTTTTGCAGGTTTTTCAGCCAGGAGCAGCCCTCCCCTTCTACCCAATGAACGCATTTCAGGCCGGCGGATTATTCAGCACGACAAAGTCAGGACTGTGCCGTTCGTTCTTTCTGTCCCCCGTTCTATAAACCCCTTTGGAGATCCACTAACTGCAGCCCAGTTCAGAGCCTCTGACCCGGGCACTGCTAACAAGACCTTTCCAAACGGAAAAGCTCTCAGCTGAAATTTCTCAATGTTGCCACTCTTCCGGGAAATCAGGCTCATTTTTGCTTCCTTGCCTCCTCTTTGGAGGTGGGACCTGCGAAGCCCGAGGTCTTGACGCTTGTCTGTTGAAGGAATTAGTAATGTACTCCCAGGTAAAGCAGATGTCACCCCGGCGCCCCTTTAATCAGCCCCGCGGAAGGGCAGGCGAACCATGAAGCATTTTTTCGGAACCCCCTTTTGTCTGTTTCAAACGGGAGCGAGCAGCCAATCTCTCCGTACCTCAGAGATGATTATTTTTGCGAGGGGAAATAGTCATTAACCTGTGAAAATTGGGGGAATAAACAGTATTGTTAGGCTGCGCATGCCACTCAGTGCCAGGGCCCGACTCGGTTCTGGATGGCTGATTCATTAGGGCCCTCATTCTCTCCCCGAGCTTTGATGAGCACAAAGCACTACGCCGCAGGAGCGGACCTGCTCCCTGCCAGCCACCACTGGGAAATTTGCATGTGCATTGGCTGTAAAATTGAGCGCTCCCTCAGAATCAAGCCTTAATCAAGCAGGTCTAATGATCTTACATTGGGATGTGATTAATTTTTTCATCTGCACCGCTTTTTTCTGTATTTCTCTCGTCTCTCATCTGATTGTTTGTCTCTGAGACATGGGTGGATGGATGTGAGGGACAATGCTTGATGACGGGGATGTGCAAGAATGCAGGAGATGTTGTCTGGAAAGCTCGCTTTCAAAGTGCAGTGATCAAATAAATTGAATCTCCTTGTTTCCTGCAGGGAAATGGATGATAATGCTAATGGCAGTGAGGAATTAGTGCTTGCTTGATTACCAAAGGAGCTAAGATATCTGCAAATGTGACGCACAGGAACTGAATTAAGAGGAAACAATTACAGCAGAAAAGTGGCAAAAAGATTCTCCAACTGTGAACGCCTGTCGTTATTTTAATGACCACCGAGGGGCGCTGTTTATCATTTATTTATTTTTTTAGCACAAAGGAATCGTTCCGGTACTCTTTGTGAAGTTGCAAATTAATTTAGTTGACAGTGCACTGTCTATGTAGTCGTACCATGTAAGAATATATTGTAAAAAATGGGTTTTATATTATTTTTTAATGTTAAAAAAAAACTGCTTAATAGGAATTCTGGCCATCCTCTGGGAATGGAGATTGGGGTTCTTTCTGCAAAGGTTGCAGATTGTTCATTGTCACATACAGGTGCATTTAAATATAAAATGCACACATAGCATAGTCAAATGTAGACATCTGTGGGAAAGTTATCTCAGGGGTAAAAGTGGAACAGAGGTCAGAAGGCCAGGCCAGGCCAGGGCAGGGCAGGGCAGGGCCGCGGTGCGTCCGGCCTGTGCCGTGGTGCAGTGCCGAGTGCCGCAGTTACACAACGGCCTAGTCAGGGACAGGGCTGGGGGAGTGCAGCTAATGCGATGGTAGGGAAAGTGGGTCAGAGCCATGCTCACTGATCCGTCACTCAGCGGGAGACAGAGGGAGCGACGAGCAAGCCCCCCGTCACCGACGCTCCGCAGACACAGGCTGGGGATGGGAGCGCAGCTGCAACTGAAGAGAGTGAAGCAGAACCAGAAAAAATAGGCAAAATTTCGATGAGCCAGAGGGAGTGATTGAAGTGAGGGAAGAGGAAAGAGGGCAGGGACAGCGAAGCAGCACATAGACACGGGGACGAGATAATGAGGGTAGCAGTGAGAGTAATGAGACCAGGAATGCGGCCGACACCGCAACCCAAGGCCAGGTATATGGTTTGTGCCTGGGCCATCATTTCATAGACAACAGCATCAGCACCCACTCCAAACCTGATTAAAGCAGATCCTGACAGACCGGCAGCTCTGTGGTCCATGGGCTGTGCTGCTGCGCTGACCTCTTTATCCGTCAATAAGAAAGGAGCCACATTTCTGCAGCACAGCACTGATGACAGAAATCCTGGTGCATTGTCTGCGCCGTTCCTGATAATTCAATAGAACCCATCTAATAGTCTTGCTGTCCCTCTATACTCTGAGAAAACAAGATTACTGCAATAGTGGCAACTTGCAGAGAGATGTTTTTGCAGCAGTCATATTAAAGCAGGTTAATAAAGAGTTTCTAATACTATACATGCCAATATGATGAAAGTGCAAAAAGAGCAATATACAGAACATGCAGCATATAATAGTTGACCATATAGAAGCAAATATACAGAATAAGAAACCACATAGTGTAATTTGCACCAGTTGGTAATGTTTCTAATATACATCGTAAAGTAATCTCCAGAGGGAGGTTCTTCATCCCAGTACAGAAGAGCCCAGATTTGTTTGTTCTATTTTTTGTAACTGTACCAAACTGTGTTTTAGATCTCACAATTCAAGATCTCAAAATTCAAAGTCCATCCATCTCAACCTGTTTATCTAGGCCAGGGTTGTGGCGAAACAAAGTCCATTGCAAGAATGATGGGATGCCAGGCAGGACAGCGTACCCACCTCAGAATGAAAATTTCTGTAATTTATTTTCTTTTAGCCATCACAATCTGCATTTACTTTCTTTATCAGGCCTTTATTGTGACCGCTGCTGTTCTGCGCCATTTTACATAATTTCAATGACCTACCTTTTCTGATTGGGAAATCACGTCCCTGTCCTCATTATGTTGGGGGAACCTGGGGAAACTCATTGGAACTTGAGAGCTGTAAGTTTGCGTTTTACTGAAATCAATTTATTTCTCTGTCTGAAATTCCCTAAGAGGTGTAGCCTGGTGTGCTATTTATGTCTTATTATTATAGAGGGTATAGACTCCATCGTGATGGGGGTGTCTATACCAGACATGCAACAGAGATGTCCATTCTTTAGGTGAAGTGCAAGTATAAAACATAAAGCATTTCCTGGCTGCATACATTATTTCTCAGGCACTAAAGCATAAATATAAAAGTTCCACATCGTGCATGCACAGTAAGGAGAAGCTGTCACAACAGGCATGCGAAAGAGAAAGTCTATTCAATATTTTTGCATTATTCAATCCATGTGGGGAGTGCAATGTGCCACACCGTGCTCACAGTTGCCAAGACATACGAAGGAACGCACATTCCAATACATGCATGTATGCATAACTCAGATGTGCATTTTGCACTTTCTTGTTTTGTGCTTTGCATTATACATCCGGCTGGGTACACCAACGCCTGGCTGGGGTGAGTGTTAGGTTTCCATTTGTGTAATCTACGGGCAACGGCTCAACACGTACACCCCGGAATCATACGCTTTATGTATGCGCTGCATGGCATGCTGGGATGCAGTGCCATTTAGAGTGACGTTTCACATCTCGGGGAAGTTCGTAACGACTGCTTCTCTCCTCGCACAGAGCCTGAAACATGACTCCAGGTGGTTAAATGTCTTGTTAAACCACCGGCCACTGGTTACAAGCCTCCATAAAAACAGACTGCTCAAGGCTACTTCTTAATTGGCATTAAAATCAACTCACATTTATATGCAAATTGCACTGAAAAATGTATACACGACTGGCAAGCCCCTTTATGTCGGCTAGAGCCGCCACTTCGCACCCCCTCCCAGAGCTTAACTCATGTGACATATCACATCTTTAAGTTTCCCTGCCACCCTCTTATACATTCACGCCTGCAGCTAATTGGCATTGTGCGTCTTTAACTCATTTCCAGCCACAACGGCGACTAACGGCGACTGATCTTCATGTGAGGAGCTCCCACCGGTCAACGATGAATATTTAAAATCAAAATTAGTGCTGACCTTGAGGTTCGTAAGGTTCTGCATGATGAAGTCTAAAAGCGGGTATAATTTGCCTTTATATCACCCTCTATAGAGATGCCTGGGAGGGTTTATGGTTGGTGAGCGGAGAATAAAGGCGAGATAATTCCCTTTGTTGTCCCTCGTTATGGGGCTACACCGGGTCCTGGAGGCGAGTTAAGAATCTATCATTCAGGGGACTAATGTGTTTATCAAAACAACTCATTACCGGAGATGAATTAACGAATGATTCAGTGGTGTTTGAGGACTGGGGTGACCCCTGTTCATTACCCCTGTCGTGTTCAGTGAGTTTCGGTCCGTGCCCAGGTAAAGGTTCCTCAATGACGTGTTGGTGGCCTGTTATGCTGGTGACCCCACTGATGGCCTTTGCCTGCAAGATGACGAGAGAGCAGAATAATACTAAAGAGAGGTGATAGCATTGATCTGGAGACATTTCATGTTGATGACCCTGCATAATCTGACGAGGTGACCTTCCTGTCCTTTTATGTACCACTGTATAAAATGTCACCAGGGCTCACCCACAGTTGATAATCAGATTTTCATTCATGTCCAGAGCTGCTGTGACAAATGCGAAGGACATGCTGACAGAGCTTCTAAGCCCATCAGTCCTAAAACTCCAAGTGGGGGACTAATAAACCATTTATTTTACTAGATGTTTATGAGGGGAGCCCAAAAGGGGCTGTAGATGCTGGCAAAGGACCCAAAGGTTGCTTTTGTTTTTTCAAAAAATGCTTTTTTGAAACATGGAAACATCATTTCTCCTGCTGTTGGTGAAATGTTTTTGGCTTTTTTTCCAGGCGGGGGCTTCAGTTCACTTCAGGGACACTGCAGGGATGGTTTTTCAGGTCAAATGCAAGACTTTTCCCGACGATGTGGACATCACTTGGAATTGGACGTAGACTTGAGACATGCAATGTTCTGGAGAGCTGAAGGAGCCGCTGTTTCATTTGGGGGTGTTTAATCTGAACTTGACTCTGGCACCTTGAGAAGCTACAAAGGCCCATTCCACTCCTTCGGGCCTCTCCTGGGCTGCTGCTGGATCAATCCATACGTCTCCTTAACGGCTTGCTGGAGGCAGCGGCGGCGGAATTGATTGGCCATCCTGACAGGCCGACTCACTCTTATGAGATTTGGCTAATGCTCAGTTGCCCTGTGGTGGGCTTTTCTTCTCCCCACTCGTTTTTTGGGGCGCAGCGTTTCATTCTTTAACCCCCCCCACCACCACCACCACCTTGCTTTCACAGGTGTTGCCTGTTTTTTCTGACCTCTTCAATGCAGGGGCATGGACCTTTTTTCCCTAAGCTGCTGCAAGGTCCCTGTAACTTTCAGTCTTATTAAACTGGAAGAGTGCTGCAGGGGAGGCATTTGTTCATGCCAGCAATGGCCAGAAGGTTTGATGGCAAAGCGGCATGGCCGCCACATTTGAACTCCTTGGGGAAACAATGTCTGAATAAGGCCGCAGCTATGTGATGACAGGTATATGTTCAGGTTTCAGTGTTTTGTGATTGGGTGTGAGGATGTACTGTGTCAGTAAAGCCCTTCCGACTAGTGCATTTAAAAATATAGAACATTTGGGGAGAACATAATTTTTTCCTTTAAAAAGGTAAGTCTTCAGCTCCAACAACTCACTGAATAGACTAAAAATGTATACACGAAGATATTTTGGGAAATGCTGGACATTTGGGCAATGACTGAGAGAAGGAAACATCATAATGATTTTTATTCATTCTTTTTACCATAATATACTAATATTCTAACCAGTTCTGTTGTAATTAAGCCTCAGTTCAAATTATAATGACCCATTGGTTTTCCATCATGTTCATAAATAAGGCAGATGTACCTAAGCATCTTCAAAAATGATGACTTTTAAATACTGGCTTATCTCTTTTAAGTGCATATCTGTGGGCCTGAATCAATATGCAGGGGACGTGCCCAGAATGCATCTGTCTGTCACAATGCAGCAACCTACAGGCCCACCTTGAGAAACCAATATTACTGGCCCTCATTTCAGCCCTGCTCCGGAAAATTCTTTAATCAGCCCAGCAAAAAAAGTGACGCCAAGGAAGTGTTGTGACATATCTTGCTTTATTGTTGCACTGCTTGATGGGCCCGGGATGAGTTACAGCTCAATTTTCTCCAGGCTGTGTCAGAGTAGCCTGGAGGGGTGGCGGTTAAGGATATGCAGGCGAGGAGGACTGAAGAACAGTAAATACACCTCCCCAAGGACAGGAGGCACAGAGCAGCCTGATAATGATTAAGAGGAATATTTATCACCCTGGAGAACGGGGACGTTTTGCTGCTCATAGCATTGCCGGGGTGGCATGCTGTGACCCTCCGGATGTTGTGGCCTGCAGTTTTTTTTTTTTTTTTTGGACCTCCTCAATTAGCGCCACCTGCAGAAGACTAATGGGGTTGGGGGTGTCTGTTTTAGACCATCATGCACTGCAGCAGGGTTACCAGTAAGGGTGATGAGCCTAAAGTGAGCCATTATAAGCAAGACCAACCAAACAAACACAAGCATATCCCCATGGGGTCCATTATAAAAAGCTGTCAGGTATAAGGCAATGAAGGGAAAAAATCCATACCAGTGGTCAGATCTTCGTTCTAGATTGTGATCACTTTAGTAGCTGTCTGAAACCCAGGAGTCAGCAAAAAAACTCTTTTGCCAAGAGTGCTGGAGGCTCTGGCAAGAACACAAGCCTGAATAACTATCCTGGGGGCTGTCAGCGAGAAGAGAGAGGAAAGCACACGTTGCCCAAGGCATGGAAGGCAGCCAGGCCTGCACGTCGGCTCAGAGCTACTCCATAAGATTCCCCCGTCCATCTGCAAGTCATTTGAATTTCAGATCCTGCGGACAGGAAGTAAATATGCACAGAGGAGAATGATCACAATGCTGGCTGATATTTGTCCTAATGTTCTGTTTTGCCCCTAGGCCACTAGTGTGAGTGACAGGCAGGTGAGTGTGGGCTTGGTTGACGCGGCGACAGCATGAAAATGTCCAAGGTTTCCAAAAAGTTCCAAATGTACACAGGAAATGAAATGTAGGTTACTGCTGTTTCACTTGTATTTTTGGGTTTGTTATTGTGTTTGCTTTCTCTTGCTCTCTGTCTGTACATTGTGAACGGTGTGGAAGGGCACTTAGTGCACATTATGCCTTGCAATGAGGAGAGAGGGATCATTTTGAAAGAGTAATTGAATTAGAGTGAGAGATAGAGCGAGACACAAAGAGACGGTCCTGCGGAAGGACAAAGAAACAAAGGGGGCCATCGAGGCTTTGTGCAATGACTGCGCCATGCATGGGAATGCAAACAGCAAATGGGTGGAGGAGGAGGGGATGGAGGGTCTCGTCTGTGGAGATGACAAGGTGATGACCTTGCAGTAGTGAAGTGCAGTAAGTAGCAGGGTTGACCCCGTGCGGTACGGCGGTGACCTGTTGCAACGCTGTGGCTTCACTTAGACATCTTTTGTGGCACAGAAGAAGGCACACAGCTGTGGTTGTGAGGGCTGCTCGTGGAAAGAATGTGCGTGTGATGTGTGGCTGTGGTGTGATGAATAATTTTCTCCTTGTTTTTGGTAAGGGGCACTGTAAACCCCCCTTTCTTTGATTTAGGTGTAATTCGTCAAGTCCGTATGAGACCTTGCGGGGGGTCAACACTCAGCTCAACGGGAGAAAAGTCAGACCGGAATATAAGAGGGGGACTAACTTCTTGGAAGTAAGAATATTGGGATTCGGTCCCATGGGGGCTGATTGATTCGGCTGGGGAGCCTTTTTCAGGCGTCCCCGGAAAACCATCTCTCAGTAAGACCTGGGTGTCGCTTATTTTGCTCCAACACATTTCTCACCCCTCCTTCCTCGCCTACCACTCTCCATCCCTCTTCAGCCTCTTCTGAGATACCATCGCTGGCAGTGAATTATGGTTCAATTAACCTTTTTTCAGAAATACTCCATGCTGACAACAACAACATGAAAAGGCCTGACAGACACATGGATTCGGCTCCCCTGGTCTTTAATTTGATTACAACAGAGATAAATGAGGGGCCACAGTCCCACATGCCCTGGACAATCCAGAAGGAGTTACGGTCCTTTTGTTCTCAATGCTTGCTAATTGACATAGATTGACACAACTGATGCTTTACTACTATATGGGGTCCTTTAAAGCACCCAATCATGGCTTTACTGACGCCCATCCTCGTTCATCTACACGTTGTATGAATACGCCATGTTTGGTATGTGTCCTTTGTTGTTTTTTGCATTGTGGGTTTTTTATTTGTCCCACTAGAATGGGATAATTGGGTAAAATGCATTGGGGCCTTGTGGGCTGCGTGTGTATTAGGCGCTGCGACAAACAGAGTGCACATTAAGGCTTTTTCCTAGGCCTCCTGCTGTGATGGGTTGTGCTTGTGCACACTTACTCAAGGCTTGGTTTGTCTGCTGCTTGTGTAGCTTAGAGGGGCTGATAAATGCTTAACATGTCTGTGTTGCATAACCGTCTAGTTGGGCTTTTGGGCTGGATCTATTTTTAGCCATGCACTTTGTCTTTTGTAATAATCTCGTGCTCCCCCAGCTGTAAAAAAAATCATGTCTGGCGAGTTACAGAGTGTGTGCAGAGTCAGTGAATATTCTGATTTATATAATCAGCAAAATAAGACAGTGTCTCTTTGCATCACTGTTCCCCTGTGTTATCAAATTTAAAACTCTTGCAATTAATTTTTGATAAATTACCTATATTTCATAGGTAAAGTATTTGATTAAAAATTGCCTTTTCCATCAGTACTAAACCCATCTCCTGGTGCATATTATGATTATCTCTCATTTTGACAGTGCCATCACTGCTTAGAAATTACAGGTGGTCAAGAACATGGTGGTGCATAGAAGCTACATAATCCTGCTGTTCATAGACCTCCATTAGGCAATTCACTGTCACCAATGTTCACTCACAGAGAGAATTCTGAGCCTGGCATTGCCAACCCAAGACAAAAGGCAATCGCAGACCAGACGATTCTCATTTGTGGTTCCTCGATGTTCGAATGAGTTAGAAATTAGTACCAGCACAGGGTCATCACTCTCTACCTGTCTCAATCTTCTTCTCCATCCCTCTTCCTAACACCCTCCCGCAACCCCCAACATTTAACACCCTACCTACTCACACTTATTAAAACTCCATGTAGACTCCCTCTGTCATAAGTGTTCCTATGTGTTGGTTAGTCATATTGCATAAATCTAGGTGCTGAAATAATATAAAGTCAGTATGAGCATCTAATTAACACAAAAGGTCAAGAGAAAACATTGTGTGTATATGATGTAAAATCACTGAAGGTTTTCATTTCCGTGGCCATTTTTGCCTGGGCTTGCAGCTGAGTATGATTTAATAGATCAGACTGCAGCTTAAGTGCCTGTTTCCCTTCAAAAGGACAGCCAAATGGCAGCTTCTAGCATCTTCCACCCTTTTTGTGTGTTTCAGATGCGGGGTGTGCCTCGGGCTTGGCGAGGAGCTTCTAATGATTGGCCCTGCCAGTTGTTTGTCTGCCCTGGTGTTTGATGTTAGTACTCACCGTAGCTCCAGCTAAGTTTTGCCAGGCCACATGGGAGGATGCCAGCCTCCCATTAGTATTTGTGCTCAAGGAGTGCAACAGGGGGGCAGGCCAGCCAAGGCACGGCATCAGCTCAGATGAGGTCTGGGAAACACAAATGTGTTTGCATAACCCTGCCATAACAGCAGCAAATGGGCTGAAGTCTTTGAAGGGAGTGCTATATTGTGTCCCTAGAGAATAAGATATATTTAGATATCACTTTTCCAAATAACCGAAAACCCTGTCTGAACTTAGTTCACTGACAAGGCTCTTTTTTAGATATTCCAGGAAAAAATGCCTCTGAGAAAATGCTGTGAATTAAAAGTGAATTGCATCAGATCATTTGTATACAATGTGGCTTTGCTTTGACTCAGGATTTGCTAGTTCGTATTGAAACATGTTTAATATGTTGATCACAATTAGTCTTGATTGTTAACACTATTAATAGCATTATCTTCATGAGATGACATTTACATAATTCATGGCAGTAAATCATCACAAGCCATTTCTTTTCTTGACATGTACTTCTGTCACGCTGGTCGAACATGGAAAGAAATGGTACAGGGGCTTTAATCCACAAAACACGACGTATGAAACATGACACCAATACAACGACCCGACGAGGAACAGACACAAACAGGGAAGTTTTATCATGTATACACAGGAGAAAAAAAAGCAATTATGGGCACACAGAACAAAATGAAACTCCGGTCTGGATTCTGGACCTGGATTATCCCCTTCTGTGCTGGATCCTGACAACTTCTTCTGGGTGGGCCCTGATGTCCTGGCATAATACAAACATAGCAACTTCTATTTTCACGTAAAATTCTCTTCTATCATGAATGAGCTCATTGCATATATTGTACAGTGAAGACATTTTAAGTTGCAATGTATGAATACAGAATGTGCATATTATGACAATTGTTATTACACTGCCATAACTTTAATAATTTAGTGTTTTACTTTTTTAGTGTTTTCTTTTTTTGTAAAGTTTGTTTTATTGGGAAAGTTTTATGCAAACATGATGGCCAAAATATGTTTCCCATTTTAAGCTTTTTAGGGTTTTCTGAAGCCAGATTTGTACTTAATATGTACAATAATTGTACAATATGTACAATGATTAAATTGCTGCTCAAGGTCTCTATTTCTGCAAACTTTTTGCCTTTTCACATGAATGGGGATGAAGCTTACATTCCAGGGTTTCATGAGGCTTTTGTTCCACCAGAAACTGATAACTAATGATCCATCAACTGCGTTTATGTAACAGCAGCCTTGCTGATGCACTCTTGTTCACATTGGTGGATACATTAGACTCACTGGTGCACTCAAGGCTGCTGAAATGATGGATCTGGTCTACATGTATGCATCCTCTAAGAGCATATTGCATTACAGGACCTGGACCTTGGAGACAGGTTCTCATCCATTTGTTTCACGGCACGCCTGTCTAGACGGTGGGCTTTGTGCGGACTTGAGAGTGCAAAATACAAGCAATTAGCCCCCCGCTAACGGCAACACGTCAATAAAGGAGTGCGTCACTGAAATGATAAACAGATCGATTGGCATCTATAGCTCTCTGCAAAGCAATCCCAAGCTCATTACATCATTGTACCAGGGGAATGGCTGCTTTTTGCGTTCTAAAGAGGAGTCGCTGTGAAGCCGAGACTCCTTTGTCTCAACAGCATCGTCATCCTCTGAGATAATCGCGGCATATTCATTGCTGTGAAATTCCACGATGGAATCTGACCGTGGTGCTTTTCTCTCTCATGCTTGGGTGACCTGGACATACGGTCCAGCTGTTCCAAGGGAGGGGAAGCGAAACGTTGGGTGGATGCTCGGCATGGAATTAAGAGACAAAATTTAGCTCAATGAACACAGGTACACAGCTGGTGTACATGTGTGGTTTTACACCGTCTTATCCAATACATCTCCTCCTGGCCCTGACTTTCAGCCTAATAATGTGAAATTCATGAGAGCAAGAGTCTAGAGGCAACAGGGTTAACAACAAAAAGGGAGGCTTTCTTTTTTTGTCTTTATCTAGCAAACCAGCTGCCTCCCATTCAAATAGACTTTGCCTAATAGGCTTCTGATTAATTTGGCTTTATTGTGGTAGACGAGTGATGGCACAGGCTAACATTTCATGACAGAGATTTTCTGTATTCCCCTTAATCCTTTGAAATGCTGCACACATAATTAAATGAATCTATTCTACGGTGCACACTTTCATTAAACAGCTTGATTCCGGGCAGGCAAGGAACAAAGGGGAGGTGACCTTCGATGCTTGGCGTGTTTCCTCCTGTCTGGCGTGGGTTCGGCGGGCACCCTACAATGGGTGAGTGCCTGCACTTAGAGTTGTGAACTAGAACATCTTCTCTCCCTTTCAGTTAATTGCGTTCGGGGCTGATGAATGCGTTTAGACGGAAAGATTTGTCCATTTGGTTCACCTCACATCGAATCTCTGATGAATCCTTATGTAAGGGGGCTGGTGTGCATAAATAACCAAGGCACCACTGACTGATGTCCATTCAGCGTATCCTGCCTCTCCGGTTTCCCTTGTGGTCCGTCCCTTCCATCCTGCTGTTGTCCCTGTGACCGAATGCAACAATGGATACAGTGAAGAGTCTGTCTCTCCCTGATACTGTGGGTTCTGTGTGAGCCCACCAGAGACAGCTGGACAAGCTCTAACAGGGGAAAATAATCCTTTTCTAACTCTGACCAGTCTGTTATGGCTCTGTGACTGCAAATGAAACAATTTTTTATAAAAAAAAAAAAGTAGGGAAAAGCCACATTGAAAGAGACAATAAATGAATCCCAAATCGATCTGACCTTTTCCGGAAAATGTATGCAATCTACATAAACCACCCTCCTTGGTTAACTTGGCGTGAGTATACACCTGGGGCTGTGAACGGAACAGATGCCATCCCCGAGTTGGCCTCTCCATCATGGAATTTAATAGGCCATAACAATAAAACAGGCGTATTGGTGGAACCCGTGGGAAATCAACAGTGCACTTGGCCGGCGATCCTCCGACGAGGCTGCAGCGAGCCAACGGGGCCAGTGCCTAATTTGAGTCTGTTCTACGCCGCCGGACCGCCATGAATTACGAGTTACAGCTCAATCGCACAAAACAAAAGACAAGGAGGCTGGGCTCAGTGGACAGCTTGGCATGAAGGCACGATACGGGCTTGTGACGTCTTTTTCCATCATGGTTCCTGGAGCTAAATACACACAGCTCCACTCGTGGCTGGTGGAAAAGGGATGTTTATACAGGTTCCTCCTTTGTTGTTTTTACCACCACGTTTCTGCTTCATCTCCATCCAACAGATGTTATGCAGGCTCATATTTACTACAAAATTTCAATTAATATTTTCCAATAATTTGCTTTTTGCTATGTGTCATTTAAGTTTGAATCCGCTGGCCTGTGATCTTCTCCCCACGCTCTCAGTTTTGTAAGTGAAACCTAGTAAAGTGTGACTAATTCATTACGGTTCAGTGGTGAGTTATTGCAATGCACTCAATCTTGTGGGCTGGACAGTGTGCATGCACCAAAAAAAAAACAAAAAAAGAGTAATATAATGGTCTTTCCCAGCTTCCTGAGGGCTCTGCACACATAACCATCTGGAGGCCTGTGTGGCCTGGTGGGTCCAGACGGGGAGGCCGTGCCAGGGAACTCAGGTGTCGACTGAGATGGGCCTACTGGCAGCTGGCTGCAGAAAGAGACTGAACAAAGCGCTGCATTGTGTCTGTGTGTAGTGTGGAGGCCCGGCGTCGTAATCCTACTTTAGTCACTGTCTGAGCATGAACATGTGTTGTGTGGTTCTTCACTCTCACGCCCTTCTACGCAAGCCAGTTCTCCGTGCAGATGTGGACAATGCTTGGCTACTGTGTGCCTGCAGGAAGTGCAGGGATCAAGTGGACTTTCGAAAGACATTGAGTTCTTAAAGGTTATTAGAATATGCCTTTTTGAATTTATATTTCACATATTATGTACCCAGTAGCCGTTTCGCAGAAAATCCCATTTGAAATTGTCACTGTGTACATTATGCAGTCACAGCTGGTCATTTGACTGTATAGGTTTTCCTCTCCGTGAAGCTTATCATCAATTCCAGTCAACCCTCACCAAATCCTGGTCTCAGATACGGAATAGCATGCCATGGACGCAATTCTCACCGCGCAACACAGTCGCTCATGCATTCTGCATTACGCGCCGGAGTTGCCGGTCACACCCGAGCTGTGCACAGGTGGGGGTATTAACCGTGGGAGAAGGAAGGTGGTGGAAGAGCTCTGACCTCCATCTGTTTCTGATTTAGGTTGTTCTGCACGAGAGGCGTGTGGGTGGATGAGGGATGTTTATGAGTGTGCACATACTTAAACAATCTAAAATCTGTTTTACAAAAACTGTGTATTAAAAGCTGGTTCCTGCTTCCTCTATATGTGTGGTGTGTTTATTGGTTCGGAGCGTGCAGGAGAATATCATGCCTTTGTGGTTTCATATGGTTGTTTTACTCCACATGCAGTCACACCCCTCTGCTGGCAATAAAGAAGTGTTATTAAGCCGAAAGAGCCCATGGCAGGAGATAAAGGGAGATAACAGGCTCTGCCTGTCCAGGATGATTGGAAGCAGGGGACAAATAAACCACACAAAAGCAGCAATTATTAGTGGCTGAGCACATGCATGAGTTGTTGTTTTTTTTTTTTTTTTTCTTAAATACAGAGCAGGAATTACTCCTGGTGTTAATCACAGCTTAAGAGCGTCTCATAACCTGTGCTTTTTTCACAGCTCCACATGGTTCCATTTCCATTAAACTGAGAAAGTGGTGCAGCTCTTCACGGTGTCAAAACTAATTTTAGGGATAATTCAGTGTAACTTGGGTTAAACATGCTGGACTCGAGAGATTGTTAGGTTGGTTTTGTCTTTGCATGATTGAGTGGGAGGAAGAAAACCTACCTACAAAAAAATATGCGACTCAGTTGTGAAACGCAGATGGTGGCCAGTGCCAGACTAAAAGATTTTGTAGCAGAGGACACGTGGGGAAATGTGAACATGAGCATCAATGTCATTAATGGGCTTAAACAGCATAGCACTCAGTGCACACAACTGAGCTCTGTATTTAAACCATCCTCTGTATGAGCAGTGGGCAGATAGGAATAGTACTCTGTGGGGACAGTCCCTTGCTCAAGGATACCTCATTGGCTCCTGGCTGGTTGGTGGATTTGAACATTTGACCTTGTAATGAGGTTGCTGCCTCTGCCTAAAATACAGTTTCTAACCTACATTCTGTGGGTTCAGTGTGTAAGTGAGTAGTAAATTCTGAGCTACTCCTGTTCTCTGACCAGGATGATTACAGATGACATTTAAAATGTGCTGCATATGCTGAAAATGTATTGACTGACTTCTATGGCATTTGAAAGGGCTAGTTTTTGTCATTGTGACACACAGCAAGCACAGTATCCGCACACAACAAAATGTGTCCTCTGCATTTAACCTATCACTATTTAGTGAGCAGTGGGCATCCATGTAATATACAAACTTAAAGGTTTCTCATTTTTGTATATTGTTATATAATTTATTTTTTATTTTTAACCTTTTGTTGTAATTACAGTGATGTCCATTTAGTGCTTCTACAACCACCCTCTGCTCAGTCCAGTCTGTGAATTCTTCCTATCTGGTAATGCTTTTTATGAAAGAGTATAGCAGTGTAATCATAAGCCCTGACTTGGGAGGTGCTGGTGGGTGGTGTGGACTACAGCACGCCAGGATACCTCCACTTGCTTCTATCTGGTGTCCATTCTCTCTAATAAAGATATACTGTGACCCTGTGACCCATGTGGCCCTTGGTGGAGCAGCAGACTGTTCCAGATATTGATTTGGGTAGGGTGTTCATGGCCCACCAGAGGGCCATGTCCCAGTGTTGGAGAAACACTGTTAAGTGCTAAACACTAAATGTGTGAAACTTTGAGCGTGAATCGCACAAGAGTTGGTTGTATATTTCCAGTCCAATAGAGTATTTTTGAACTTCTAACAGAGCTGAGCAATTTTATAGAAATAAATACAATGTCTGAAGGACTGAGCTATTCTCATTCAGACATGGACACTGTCATAACTCATACAACAAATGTTATTTAAAACTGATGGTGGTGTCAAATGTATAATAAATTTGACATCTGTTTACATTAATTTTGAATCACAAATCAGACACAACATTAAAACCACTGACGGGTGAAGTGAATGACATTGATTCTCTCATCGAACATCTCTAAAATGGCTAGGGTGTTCCTGGTGCACAATGGTTAGTAAATTGGCCTGAGGAAGTGAAATCGGTGACAGGGTCATGGGTGCTCAAGGCTCATTGATGCATGGAGTACACACTAATCCCACAGCTCCTATAGCAATTAAAGAAGATGGCCTGGTCTTTCTTTTAGATCGTGTGGGCATCCCTATACATCACCTCAACAATATTAAGCAATATTAAGTTAATTGGAATACCTGACTAAAGGATACATTGATAATAATATTTATATCAAGCAGTATATCTGTGTAGGCTAATCACATAACACATACTACAGTATTTAATTGATGGTGTATTGCTGTTAATTGTCACGATGGCTGGACATGGTGAGGAAGGAGGATGCATACGCACAACGTCACGAGACAGGGGTTTAATACATAATACACAGGACAGGGTAAACATCACAACACAATGACCCGACGACGAACAGACACGAACAGGATAGCTTTATACAATTATATCATTATAAACAGGTCAACACGATCAGGGAACATTACACGAGACTAACATAAAACTCTGGTGAAACTATTTGTGTGTGTGCGTATGTGTGAATGTGTGTGTGTGTGTGTGTGTGTGTGTGTGCGTGCGTGTTCAGCGCTCCATGAAATGGCAGCTGTTTTGTCTGGTGTGAACACACAGTCGCTTTTGTTTCGTGATCCCTAAACCTCCTCATTTAAAGCAGCCAAGCAGAGAACTTTACTGCCCTCAACGTAACGCTGGCTTCTCCACGAGTGAGCAAAAGAGCGCACAATTCCTCAGCCCATTGATTCAGCAGTAATTAACCCACCTCCAATCAACACTCTTTGTTAGCCCTCAGACTGTAGCCAGCGATAGGTCAAATTGTGCCATCCGTTTCAAATACCAAGATGAGGCTTGTCCATATGCTATCTGCTGTTGCTTCAGGTCCGCCCCGCCGAGCCAGCAGCCTGTGCAGGCCTTTGTTTTACAGTGGGAGATTATCACACTTGCCTCAAAATTGCCCGGCTTTATGGCAAGGTATCTGAGATGGCAGTGAAGTGAGACCTAATATAGTGAGCCATTACTTTCCCACAACGCTTCATTTACATTCACATGTGAGAGCGGGTCGGGCGGAGCTGGCGGGGGCGTGTCGCACAGCTCCAGCATGGCTGTGAGGGGACATGTTGAGCGATGAGACTGAGACCTATTTGGCACACATACAGGGTGTTAGTTGGGTTGCCAATTCAATGGTATCTGTATTTTTTTTTCTTCCCCAGGCTAACATCTGATATCTTAAGCTCCTACAGAGCCTTGGCTTAAGGCAGAAGATGCCGTCCGTCTGCCAGTCCCACTACCATATTCAGATGGGGTGTTTCAGATTAGAGACCCCCCTTCACGTGAGATTTAAGCTTTTAGTCATGTCCAACTGTGCTCTTGCAATCATATACTCATTTACAAAGTGGGGAATAGGGCATGGATTTTGCCAATAGTCACCTCCCCCCATGGGATGCCAGAGCCATGGCCGGAGGCAATCGAGAATTTTCACCCACGATGAGAGCTACGTGATGGTCATCACTACAACCATCAACATCATCGCCATAATCATTACCGCTGCCGCCGCCACACAGCGTGTGGCTGGTTTTTGATTAAGAGTGACCTGGCTACCTTGCAATCATCCTCCTCTGTCTTCATCATCATTAATACCCCCGGAGCTCACCTGCGCTGTGTTCTTTCCCCAGTCCCACAGCTGTGTACAGGGCAATCACGCCTGATAGATGTGTGGACTAACTATGTCAAAATGTGTGCCGGGATGATCCCTAGAAGCTAAAGAAAATGCATAATGACTCTCAGAGCCCCATCCTCCATCCCTCTCTTTCACCGGCCGTCTTCCTCCAGGGTCTTTCCTCGTCACCTCAGCCTCGGCTCCTGCTGCTGGGTAGCCATTAACTTCCTGCAGCTCGGCAGGGTGTTGGGGTTTAAAAAAAGAGGCGGCGAGGGTCGTGCTGTATCAAATTGACAGCAGATTAGATCCTCGGTCTCACGTTCTGGATGGAGACCCTTCTCTGCGCTGCAATAAACACCACTGGCATGGCCCAGCCGCGCGAGCGATGGCAGTGACCGCTGTGTCATATTTCATCTGCCTCTCTGTCGCTCTCTTTCTCTCTGCTCTCTTTGAAAGCGTGGCTCTCAGCATAATAAACAGCAGGTTCTATGGGCAGTCTGTGATGCATGCTGGGATGCCACCATGACAGCCCTTACCTGCTGAGACGAATGGACTGCATTAGTTAGGCCGCCTGGAATGGGAGCATGGGACAGAACATTCCAGAAAATGAGAACCACCCCATGTTTCTACACATTCCTGTCTTATTTCAAATGTAAAATGTTTAAATGTTTTATTTCTCTCATTTGTTTGGATTAAAGTTTCTCATAATTTTTTTTTATCTCTTTCTCCTAATCATTCTTTATTTCTCAGGTAGGCAAAGTGTTCACGCTTTTCTAGTTAACACTAATATTGTTTCTCTGAGATTTGTCTGGGGCTTTTTTCGTGTGTGAGGCCACTGGGTAAAATACACAAGTAACATAGCGGTGGAGGTGGTTCATGCATGGAGACCACAAGCAAGTTCGTCTAACAACAAAAGAGTACGTTGACACCAAAGGGAGAGGGTCTTTTTTAAAATATGAGAAAAAGACCCAGGGTTCCAGGTTCAGAAGTTCCGACGGGAGGATGGGGGCGTGACATTATCCTATTCCATGAGAAATCCCAGGATTTCAGTGCTGTTCAGCCCACATCCCTCACATAGGTCAGGTTGAAACTGTTGATAACATATTTCACAGAGCTGGGAACTAGTTAGGGTGGACCGATTGCACATTAAGATGCCCTTCGGACCGTGTCCTCCGTCATCCGTTCGGATTGTCTCACCGGTGCCCGAGATCAATACCAACCTCCTGCATCCCTAAAGGCCGCAAGCTCTGCTTTTCCCCGTTCATTTGGGCCGAGAATGATTGTTGGAAGTCAGTGGCCCAGGGATGCACACTCAGAGATAAGGATTAGGCCGGCCTATGAGCCAGCCGCCCAGATGCGCATCGATTTTCCCCAAGACGCTGCCGGCCTGCAGGCACGGCCTCAAACCTGAGCTGTTTATCGTTCCAGCTGTAAAGCAAACGAGAGGGAGATGGAAGAGGCAGGGAGAGAGGGAGAGAGGGGTGGAATCAAAGCCTGGGCATGTTCTGCAGCTTAGTGCAGCTTCAGCTGTATTAGGTATCCTTAATCATAGGTTTGGGAATGAAAGGGGGTTTGGGATAAAGTATGGGCTCTCATATCAGGGAACACTCTTGTGCCTGGGAGACCAAGGTGAACTGCTTCCATCCACATATGCCTCAATGTTAATTAACAGCAATATGCTGGGATGCTGGGAGAGATCCCGTGTCCAAATACAAAAATATATAAATATAACATAATAATTCTGCTGTCAATCCAGCACAGCCTCAGGTGGTTGCATTGTATTTTTCTCAAAATATGACATGACTCTTCCATTCTTTCCCTGAGGTTTAGCCACTGAAGAGATGCCTAACCGCCTGTCTCACTAAATCAAAACCAGGTTTTTCAGAATTAGGTTTTAATGAAAGAATCTTTCTAGTAACAGACGACTCAGATCATCTGTAGCTGCTAGAAAGCTGCTGAAAGTAATCCATCCACTGTTATGTTCTTCATTTGCTTCTTATTTCTTTTGGGAAAGATTTAAAAAATGTTTTACTCACTTACACACCCTCCCCCACCTACTAGTTCAAACTGCTGATGTGTGTTTAGTGCACTGACATTTACTTTGCATGCTTGAAGATATGCAGGGAGGGTTTGGACAGTTTAGGAATGCTTATTTTGATAAAATTCGTATCCATTCAATTGCACTGAAAAATGTACACTTCAGAAGCACATCATAAAGATTTGAATGACTATATTTTAATAAAATCTTTTTAGCTTTTAATTTAGGATCACTTTAAACAACAATGCAGGTGGTTTATGACTAAAGTCCCTATTTCTTATGAAGTCTCAACCCCCACATTCTGGGTATGTAGTTCCTGCTTTACCAACTGAGTCTTACTAACTAATAAATGTTCTCATGTATTTTTATTTACAAAAATCCCTTGACATAATGTTAGCAAAAAAATACTCTTTGACATATTTGCGTTATTTTAAGCATGGTGGAAATAGTTCTGTGGAGTTTTGTAAAGGGTTATTAATCCTCACAGACAGCAACCTCCAGATTGTTAACGAGTAATGAATGCATAACGACGTCGAGCCCACAGCTCAACCCTCAGCGTGTCCTTTTATGGAGGACACCTGGGACGGACCATTTCATTCCAACCTGTCATTCACCCTTTTCCACCAAGGCATCATTTAATTTTCCTCCATATGTGTCCTCTGGAATCGATAATTGTCTTCAAGCCGACCATATTAAACAGCATCGTCAGTTGCCTCCTTTGAAGTAATTAAAAAATCTGCAGCAGGGAGCATGGGCTCCCATGCAGATGTGGCCCCAGCCAAAGCGATACTCCTCTCCGGGGTGTTGTTGCTCCTTAGCTCGCTCATCAGTGTCATCATTAAAAGGCCAGTAATCACTTTTTCAGTGCCAGTGATTTGCAGGTATCTCTCAGTTATGGGCGATGCGTTGGAGAAAACGCCTGGGGAAATGGGAACTGTATTTATACTTGTATTACTTCTAGTCTTTGGATGAGTATATCTCAATGTTACCTGCACTTAGTATGGGGGGAGGTACCTTCCAGGTTGGAAGCCACAGGCAAAGGAAGCATTTGCTTTTGCTTCATTTTATCAGGTTACATTCCTTTATCTTGACTTGAGTTTACTTTGGTTGACCTCTTTTATATGCTTAATAATGATGATAGTTTTGGCCTTTGTAAACATTTATTAAAAACCCTACATAAAAAAACTCCCATACCCATTGATGGTAAAAACTAAAATATTTCCTTTATTAAAATGATTAGATAAGGTGTTTGTTAGAAGGCAGGTGGTGCAGAAAGTACAAATGTCCGAAGAAAATCACACTTCAGAGAACCATTAGGCTCTACGGCCTCAGGGATTTTGGATTGTGTCATGTTTTGTTTTTTGCTTCACTTCAATAAAGAACTTCTGCGCATCTGCCTCCAAATATTTAATTCTCTTTTATTGAATTACTTCATGCAGTTCAGTGCTTTGTTGCTTTGATCTTCCACAATGATGCATTGAAGATGACAGTTTCCTACACTTTTGCAGGAGGAGATTCTTGAGATGTGGGTGGGCTGGTTGGGGCATCCTAGTCCCTCTGAAAAAAAAACTACTGAACTTTCATGTCATGTAACACTTGACATGTACAATGGCTGCAAACTCTGAAAGCAGCAGACTTCACTTAACTCCATGTTTTAATTAGATTGTGTGGATTAAACCAGGGATAATTGAAGTGTATTAACAGAATGTCAGATAATGGAGAAACTGACTCTTGAACAAAAGACATTTTGGTGCTTTCAATCAAATTCAAAGTAACTTGTAATCCCTAAATGAGTGCAAAGAAATCCATCTGTGTACATATATAAATCCTCCCAGCAGTTCTTAAAATATGGAGCTGGTTCACAGTGATGAGTGAAGTGAAGTGATTGTCACATGTGATACACAGCAGCACAGCACATGGTGCACACATTGAAATTTGTCCTCTGCATTTAACCCATCACCCTGAGTGAGCAGTGAGCAGCCATGACAGGCGCCCGGGGAGCAGTGTGTGGGGACGGTGCTTTGCTCAGTGGCACCTCAGTGGCACCTTGGCGGATTGGCAACCTTCTGATTACAGGGCCGCTTCCTTAACCATAAATAAAGTGAAGTGAAGTGATTGTCACATGTGATACACAGCAGCACAGCACACGATGCACACAGTGAAATTTGCCCTCTGCGTTTAACCCATCACCCTAGGTCACCGCTAGGTCACCACTGCCCCTATATGATGATGTATTCGTGCCGTGGTTTTAGTGACTTTTGGACTGAAGCTTTTATTTAAAATATAATAGATATCACAACAAATAAAATAAAGGGGAAATTAAATAATTTTTATTATCTTGGGCGTTTTGTATGATCTCAACTATGTCTGAATTCCTTTCTCACTGGCTGTATCACATTTGATGGACATGCGTGCAAAGCAAAACGATCTGATTGTCCAAACTCTCTCGACAAAATACCAGTATGCTCTGATTACAGTGGCAACAGCATGCCAGCAAGTGTCAAAACAAGCCACACTGGTCTTGGCTAATTCCTACAGAGTGACCCAGTCATGATCTTTCATCTTTTTGGTCCTTCTAGGTCTCCTAGCAACAGTAGTGTGACTCACACCTTTTTCTTTGTGAACCTTCAGACATCATTAGTTGGGCTGTCAGCAGTCTTTTCATGCCAGGTCTTATTGCACAGCTTGTAGGATCAAAGGCTATGAGCTGTGTGTTTACCTGTGCGTCTGACCCTGCCTCTGTACACAAGCTTTCTTTCAAATATCAGATTGCTCTCTCACTCCAAAGCCAAAGCATAGTTTTGAGAGGTGTTACAAAAGTGTTACATCTTTAAATCGTTTTCAAGTACAGACATTTATGTATAAATGTCTATATTGAAGTTATTGAAGTTAATACACTAAACAGAAGAAATTACAGAAGAAATTACAGAAGAAATTACACTTATTCTTGATTACAAGTAAATCTTAATAGTGAACAAAAAAGCCCTGCCTATATTTGTGCCAATCAGTGCTCAGAGAACGCTGACTATAAAAATCCCTGTGAAACGGACTTGTTAGGTGAATGTGACGAGTCACTGATCCTGACATGGAACCTGTCTGTTCGGATGTTGGAGCTTGACTGTCAGTGTGTCCTTCCTATTTCTATTTATTTTCAGAGTCCGCCATTATGGAGTGAAGGGATGTCAGAAAAAGAAAGGAATGCACTCTACTGTTGGAAATATGAAATAATTGTCATATAGATATAACACAGGCAATCCACAGGGGAATTATGGGCAGCTTGTGGGAGACTAGTAAAGTGTAGCCTAGTGGGTAACACACTCGCCTATGAACCAGAAGACCCAGGTTCAAATCCCACTTACTACCATTGTGTCCCTGAGCAAGACACTTAACCCTAAGTTGCTCCAGGGGGGACTCTCTCTGTAACTACTGATTGTAAGTCTCTGTGGATAAGGGTGTCTGAAAAATGCTGTAAATGTAAATGTGACTGGCACTATCTATTCTGTAACCAATAAATCAACCTGAACCACACTCAATTTGCATTCAGTCTCTTGAGTCTGTTTTATTATAAGGCAGACACATACACTGCTACCAGCTTGAATGTACATTACATTCTTTATTAAAGTTCTTTACTGTTTGTAATTAGGTTAATTCATGTATTGAAAGAAGTTTGGCAGCAGTCAATGTTTAGTACTGCTATGTATGCTAAATACTGTCGGATTAAACACTTTCTAAATGGGTAAAGTTCGGAATTCGCAAAAGTATAAAATAAAGTTTATCAAATGTAATTAGTTACATTACTTTTATAAAATAATTGAAATAGCTAAACTACTATTACATTTAAAATAGGGTAACGTGTAATTGTACCAAATTACATTTCTAAAGCAATCTTGCCAACACTACCTATAAGGATGAAGGATGATCTCAATGTCTGGAATGCCTGCATTGATGTGAACTAGACCAAAATTAGTCTAAATTATAAATGACTTCATTTAAATTACTTGAAACTAGAGTAACAAATCTGTTTGGAAAATGTAAGGAGCACAAAGTTAAAAATGAACATAATAAAAGTTTGGGTAAATAAATACTCAGGGAAAGTTGTCTGTAGAAAACTTCACATATTTGTACTTTCGTAACTTCTCATCTTTGGTGGTGCTCTGGTGGTGCCCTCTCCAAACTGTGGTTGCACATTAAGAAAACATGAACTCCAAAGTGCTTTTGGCCATGTGACTTTTACCTGTAAATAAATCTGTTCTTGCTGCACAAGAAGAGAAATAATTAATGCCCACTGCTGTAGCTCCACGCAGAGAGGCGAGGCATGAATGTGGAGTTCGCAGCAGTGCAGTCGGGGTAGGGCCATCTGTTTTCACTCGAGATGGAGCTGACTGACGCCACTGGCGTGTGAGGGCTGTCATACCACATTTTCTGTGGAGAACTCAGACTCGTTCTACCTCCACTTTTTCCCCCTTCGCTAACCAGTGACCTGACAAATTAGGTGGTCTTTGAGGGCATAATATAGGGTGTAATCAGAAAGTTTTGGAAATACTGTAAATCAAGTGATGGTAAATAAAGGCCTCCATTTTCTATCTTTCCCAAAAGGGATTCTGAGATGTAGGCAAGTGGTTCCATATGTTGATGGGAAGGGCCAGTTTGTCCAATTAAAGTCAATGGAAAGTTGAGTTGAACTGACTGCCTGCTTCTCATTTGGACCAAATGCAATTCATGTTGTCTTTTGACTGTTGTTTTATGTTTGAATAATCTTCATTTGATGTAAAGATGTAAAACCTAAAAGTGTGAACAATGTCTTCAAAGTGTTTTGCGTCACGCTCAACACACACAGCAATAGATATCATACCTTGCCATCACCTGCTATGCCGCATACAGATTTTTTTTTTTTATGTTGCCACGCACATTGTTTGCATGTGTCCTCTTGCTCATGGTATTTTACTGAATAGACCTATGCATTCATTAATAAAATAGCACAAGGGATGGAATGAGAGGTACTCAACTCAAGTACCGTGTGTCATATACTTAACTTGTCATTCTGAGCTGGTCATGTTAAACTTTTTCATTAAAAAGCATTGGCTTTTGTAAAATTATCCAAACATACTACCTAATTATCCTTAAGGAAGTGTCATGTTCCTCATTCAATTCTCTCTCTGTGCCCTTAAAATGTTAAAGTCTTCTTCTCAATCTCACTCTCTCTCTTTTTCTACTCAAATTAGATCATGACCCAATTCTTTTTCATTTTGAAGTTGCTCTCCAGAGCTCTCTGGTGCTGGGAGATAAAAAAGAGCCCCTAATGTTCCTTACTGCAGTGTGTCAGCATCTGCTTTCTTCTGACATCTCAGCTTCACAGACTCGCCTAAAACCCTCCTGGCCCTGCAGTGGAGCTCGGGCTGTTGCTGCTGTTTTCATCATGTGGTGTGATCAGCTCCTTGACTGAGACACCAGTATAGATGATACACGTTTTAATTTCCACACTACAATGAAGCCTGTTCTGCAATATTTTAATATTTCTACTCACCAAGAAAAGGAAATGGTCATTGATGTAATGCACAGTAACTCATCAGATCTTTAATTTAGTAAATATTAAGATATATGTTTTTCATTCTTCATTTTTGATCTTTATGATCTTTATTCATTATAATGTAATAAAATATAATGTTCTGTCACCAACAACAATTTTCGGACCTATATCAATTCAATTGCGGTCACCCCTTCCACGTCACTTTTTCTCCTTCTCTAAGCCTGTGATGTCCGTGGGGGCATTCAGGGAGAAAGGGGCTCTTAAATGAAGAGGTCTACAGGGACATGGGCCACACAGGTATGAATGACCCTCCTGCAGTGGGATAATCGCTCCCCCGACCTTTGCTGAAAAGACTGCTGGTTGGGATAACAATGAAGAGAAATGTCACACACGCTCTGGTGTCACACGACTCTGCACTCTTTGGTCATCTACAAACTATTTATAATAGCACTTACATGCACTAATTGAGTGATGATGTTTAGTCTTAAAATGGATTGCATTTCATCTGGAAAGCCAATAAGGCAAATATATGCTTCTTATTCCAGGAAACAAATAATGTATAATTATGTCTTGCTGCTTAAATTGAATTATTCAGTTGAATAATTAGAACTTTCAGAAATGGTAGGCTAAACCAGGAATGGAATTTTGTTTCGTCTCTTATCAAGCTCCTGGTTCTACTTTATTGCCCAGGTCCCCACACCCCGCCCCTCTTCCCATAAGCCAGTTCAGCACCATTATTAATGTGCTGTTTGTCTTTACGCCGAAGGGTAGGACTGTTCTTTCGTTTACATTAGCGACAGGCTAACGTGACGTTGATTAAAACTCACCCATATGCCCGGTCTCCGTCTCTCAGGGGGCTCCTGACAACTCCCTAAGTGCTGGGTCAAGGTGTCAGGGGCTGCCGGGCTCCGCCCGCCTACACCTGCTTTGTGCGCAGCACGCCCTAAAGCCCCAACCATGGCCCCAACACGCCTGCAGTCAACCGCCTAAATATTTGATGTCGCTGTCGAAGCTGGTTACAGTCTGGATGTGATGCGGCCGCAACTTACGCTGCCCATGTAAAATTCATAGGCCAGCTGAAGTAATGACGGCGTGGCCCTTTGAAGTTGTCGTGCCCAGAAAGCCTCGTGGACGGGAGATAGAGAGAGAGCCACGCGGCGCGAGGTAAAAGCGAGGAGGAAAATCACCCAGGAGATTGTGGTGTGTGTGTGTGTGTGTGTGTGTGTGTGTGCATGTGAGGAGTTTGCTCATCGAATATCAGGAACTTCTCTATGCGATTGCAATGTATATTGTCATGAATGAATATTTGGTGCATGTGTGTGTATGTGTGTGTGTGTGTGTGTGTGTGTGTGTGCTTGATGCACTGGTCATTACCTGAGCCTCTGTTTAAGCACGTTGCCTTCAATTTCTGCCCTCCTTCAGCCTGCAGTTAGATTTAATGACGAGTTCTTATTTTGCAAGGCTGTGTGTGCTTGTTTTCTTTGATAAAGTATGGGCGCACTAGAGGGAACCAATTGATCTCTGTTTTCACTGAACATTAGAGGCCGAGCGGCGCAGTGAAGTGTAGGCGTGAAAGGAGTCTCTGGCGGCTTTTGCCGAAACCCCTTCCTCTCACCGCTGTTCAAACATGGATATTTAAAGCGCCCCACCTCCCTGCACTTTACGCCACTGAGCTCCCTCTCAGCTCTGCAGAACTTGGTTTCAGTCTGTTGCTGAGATAACTTTGTGCGGAATAAGAACCCTATCTTAACTCTGAGAACCTTCTCGAAATAGAAAGAGATACACAACAGCAAATTGGTCTCCTTATCAGAGGGAGGCACTGTCTACTCAAGTACCCGCATCAGGTGGGGTAAATACACGCCACTCATTAAGGGTGCAGTTCTTTAAGTAAGATAAATTAAGCAGACAAGCACCATGACGCTTTTTCATGACTTCTGCTGTGTTTCTGTTTATGTCAGGGTCAGAGGAGAAGCCCAGCTCCCCCATTTGCCTTTTTAATTGAAGCACAACTCAGAGTGCAGAGGCAATAAAGCCGGCTATAGATAAAGAAACATATTACATCTCCAGCACCTTTTAAAGGAGGGACGGTGCAATTTATTATTGTCCCAGTGAGATTAGCGCAGGTCTTTGAGCAGCTAATGTGATAAATCAGAATTAATTGCATTTGCAGGGAACATCAATACGCAAGCGTGATTTCATTTACCTTCACATGCAAGCAGTGTGGCTTTTTCCAAAGGTGGCATATCAATGCAAATGAAACAATAAAACAGCATGAGGGGAGAAGGAAATATTGCAGGTTCTGTGCTCTTGCCATAATAATGTCTTACTCTCCTCATGAATAAAATTGTGCTTGTGTGTATGTGTGTGTGTGTTTTGGTGGGTATGGGGGGGGTGCTTTGTTCCGCAGGCTTATGGGTCTCACCGAGCACAGCACTGGTGCAGATAGTGGTGGGTACTCAGACAAAGGATCAGTGACGTCCGTGCTCTGCACTGCAGAAGAAAAGGCAACCGATGTAAAATAAAAAGGGGGTATCGAGGGAAACCAGCTATTACAAATTATCCAGAGCCGTTTCCCACTGAGTGGTTTTTCGTTCTAATACTAAATGAGGACCCTATTGTGGTCCAGATTTTTCTTTCTTTGTTTGAAAATTCTGTTTTTTTTTTCCTCTCTCATTATAAGTAATTAGACATTAACTACATCTAGAGACGTAGTTTTTCCCTTGCAGACCCATATGGCTGGCTTTGACCGAGATGTCTCGTAATTTCAGCCAGCAGCGCTGCCTCCTTTGGAGAAAGGCTCAGTTAATTGGCTGCTGAGTGCTTCTTTGTGACATTTCTAGTGATTAGCAGAATGCTGAAGGCGATACCCCCAAACAGGCCATCATCTGCGTGAAGCGGAGCAGGGAAAAGAGCGAATGCTTCTCATCTGTTTCCCCTGGTCACATGTCTCTCCGGTGACCGGGGCTGTGCTGTTTTCCACCATACGATCTTTCCCCCTGAGAGCTTCAGTGCTTTAATTTACATACTGCCAGCACATACGCATACTGTATGTATTACACAAATTATTGCTATTATTAAATGTGTAATTCCAGATCTAAAAGGTTGATTTGCAGGGACACCTTTAAATACTCATCAACCACACAACTGTGACCTGGTATAATCATGTAAATGCCTGGCTTTTATGTTGCTAATATGCAATGCTGGAACAATAACAGACTATGTAGCACTGATGTACATCACTCTGGACAAGAGCGCCTGCTAAATACCATAAATGTAAATGTTACTTAATGGAAATTTACATTGATTGTTACTATTAATAGATGTCATGTGTGTGTGTGTGTGTGTGTGTGTGTGTGTGTGTATATATATATATATATATATATACATACATACAAATTTATAATTGCATTGGATCATGCTGGTATGGGAACTTATTACAAAAACAACAACCCACTGTGTATTGCTGGGTAATGAAGCAAACTAGTAACCGAAAGGTTGTGGGTTCAAATAAATGAGTGAGTGAGAGAACATTGTGTAAAATACAATGTTTCTTTTCTGAATAGGAACATTAAGTTTGATCATTAATTTACAAACTTTGTCTGAGCCCCATTTATTGTGATTACAAATCAGTTAAAATTACCAATCAGGTTCTATTGGAAAAGACAGGTCCAATCTGAATGGGGAAAACATTATAACAACAATTTCAGTTGCTTCACATCAAATATGATGTTAAATTATCAAACTAGTTGGAGACCCCAAGTTTAAATTTAAAAGATTACATTTCCACTATGTTCCTGACTTGGTTCTCTTAAAGCAGACAATGCTTTTAGGTGTGAAATGAGGGTGGTATATGTGCACACTGATACCATCTTCTCCCTGTCTTCTCTTACCATATCTACCAGCAACTTGTGTTATATTGATTCGTTATGTCTTAAGAAGTGTGCCCCATGGTTTGGTTGCCCATCCATGCTGTGTATCTGTTTCTGCAGCACTAAGAACAAGAGAAGGTGCCTGTCCTCACCCTTTGGTGGTCTTTTAAATAGCATGGCATAGCTTATTACTGATTTTCACGATAAATCCAGAACAATAAACTCAGTACCATTGCTTGAGAGGCCTTCCGGCCTCAAGAGACACGTCACAAATTGTTATCACATTCACTCTGTGAGAACTGTATGGGAGTCATCTGTCAACAAAAATGTGCCCGCTGGGAGAGCTCACCACTAAAGGCGGGACACTGATCATCTTATGGTGTCAGAGCAAATGCATTAACAGCGCGCCTTACGAACGGCTTGTCTCAATAGAGCATTTTAAAATATGTATGCTGTTTACGTGCTTACATACATTTCATCAGCTGCCTGACATAACTGTGGAAGTCATGACTTTAATGTCTGCACTCATTCAGCCTGGGAGATCATTAACCATCATAAAACAGAGGCCATCTAGATTATGTGTGTTAGTCTGCAGTGCACATATCACGCCTTCAGCACTGCAAGCGGCCTCTAAAAGCATCTCTTATTCAAATATGCACACACGAATGCCCACACAAGCAAAGCATTGATGTTCAAACTGTTTTTACTTTTTTTTTGTACAGATGCAGCCCTTGTCCTTAAACAGCCTCCTGCTGGAGTCACTGTACACCTCAAAGTAAATGTAAGTCGTTCCTGTACTTAAGTAGTTTTTTTGTCTATCTGTATTTACGTTTTTCCAAAGCCAGTCGTTCCTTTTTTATGACGAAGGATACGATGGATAAGTGCACCAATCGAATCACAGCGCACAGCTGTATTGACCAGCAATAATCCAGAACATTCATGGCCTTGTTTTTTGAAGATATAGAAAAGAAGAACTCTTTCACTTTGAAATGCTTTTTGTGCCTACCTCAGCCCCATACTATTTTGTCTTACAAGAAGCAAACAGGTAGAGGTACGATTAAATTTTTTGAGCGAAATTTCGGATGGCTAGATTGTCAACAAAGATATCTAGACAGGTTGGGAAAACGACGCCACCCATGATTGCAGTAGCAGGCTAAAGCTATTATCCATTTCAATGTATGGCTGTGTTAGTCATTTCAGTTTATATATATGGTATGTTTTCATGTTGCCAAATCCTAAAGGTTGAAATATGGTACCAGCATCTTAAAATTATCGTAATTTGAGAAACATTATAATACACACGCAATTTCCATTCAGACGTTCCTCAGAAAATCTGCTTTAATAACACATATTATCATATTATTATAGTGTTTAATGCAACCTTTACCTACAGAACGGATCTTGTTCAGCAAGGCAACTGAAGCATTGCATTGGGGGATCTGTAGCTTGTGTGTTATAAGTGCTTCAAATCACCGGACCATAATAATAGATCTATATTAAAGGATCTCGCAGGCTGGATGTAATTGCATGCCAGGCCAGATGTATTACATTGTGCATTGATTGGCTATAAAGGTACGCAAGACGACTGTGCATAAACAAGCCAAGTATGTCTGCTCAGCCAGATGAAAACAGAGATCTGTACCCTGTTGTGCTAATGAAATAACTTCGTCCTTAAATAAAGTGGTAAAATTAACGTACACTTGGAAATACGATAACTATCATATGTTTGGCAACACTGTATTTTTTCAGTGATAAACATGATAAAATTTCTAAGTTTAAAATAAAAAGCAATAAAATTGATCAACGTTTTAATGCTGGAAAATCAAATCTATTATCATTCACATTATGATGCTATTGAAGTGGAGTTGTGCTTGTGCCCAGCAACCAAACATGCAGAGCAGATTATCAGTTGTGTAGACCACATATACCACCTTATAAATTTCTGTTCAATATGAGTACTAGCATTCCGTCCAAAATTTTTCACAGATTCAGCTTCCAAAGACTTAGTCTGTGGCAAAAATATAAAGGTGGTCTGAAGCCACAGTTCCTGAGCAAGACACTTAATCTCCAAGAGGATCCGAAGTACATATAAGTACATATATTATCACTTTATCATCATATGTTATCAGAAAAGACATTATTAATCTCTCCATCCCATGTCATGGCAGATTGTGGCACCCATAATGTGAGATGCAGAGATTCAGAAGGTCTTTTCTCCCAACCTCTGTCAGACTCTATAACAGCTGACCACACATACATAGACTAAGAAGCACACACATCCAGTACACCATTTCTGTTTGTGCAATATGTGTATATATATCCACTCTGTACATACGTACCCTTACTTATATTCTATGTATACAAGAACTCACAAATATATTTTTATGTATGTACTGATATTTTTTAAACTGACATGCTCTTTTTTTCTCTAGACTATTTTTTTTCGTAAATTGTGAGACTAATAAAGTCTTGTTCTATCAGTGGCATTCCTGTAAAAATTTATATCAAAATTTGACATAAAATGAATTGATTTAACCAGTACATTAAAATTATACATTAGAGTCACAATAAATCACCGTACGTTTATTTTTTGATACTTAAGCACATTTGAAGGCAAATATCTTCAATGGAGGACTTTTATTTTTACTGGGTAACTCTACTTTTACTCAAAGACATAGTTTCTGTACTTCGTCCACCACTGGGTGCCAGCATAGGGGGCACCTTCAGGGGCTGCCAAGAGGAACATCAATGAATGCAATGAATGCGAGGACATCTGCGTCTGACAAAGCCCTGTTGGAGCGGAACGATGAGTGGAAATCTCAGGTCTAACGCAATCAGGCTCAGATTTTCAGATCATCTCCTGGTGCTAAACAGCTTTGTGTTGATATTCCCATTAATGTGTGCACATGCAAGCATTAGAGTTAGAAAGGTTAGGATGTTATTAGCCTAGAGGGTAACCTAGGTTGGCTCTAAATAGGTGGATTGGCTCTAAATAGGTGTGAGTGAATAGTGAGTCTCTGGCACGGGCCTAGTGTGAATTAAGCAGTTAATGAGAGAGCATGAGTGAGTTAGTTCAGTTTTTGGCATTTCAGAGCTCTTGGTTGCACATGGGGAAGTGGTTTTAATGTAATGGCTGATTCTTGTAAATACCAAATCCTAAAATATACTTTAAAACATTCTAAAATCTGTATCACTTCAGAATTAAGAGATTTTTGGCTCACGTTGGATATGTGGCTCATTTGGGCAATAACGATATCACCCAGCAGAACATCAGAATTGACACCCTGGCATAACAAAGGGCACAGATAAAGCACAATGGGAGCAAATCCAGCCCAATCAGTTGGATCAGTGTTGACACATGACTGCGGTTCTGTCCTTCACCATGCTGCATGGATATGTTATTTCATTGAATGTGATGAGATTGAGGAGCTGAATAAAAGAGTGCCACGGCAGAGAAAAATAAGAATGAGGGTGAAGAGAGTGATAGCATCTCTGAAAAAAGGCATGTGAGTGGGTGCTGTGACAGAGCTGTGTGATGAGCAGCGCACTTATCAGCACTAATGAGCAGAAGGGTATGGGTGTGTGTGCTTTAGCCTGCTGATATGGTTTGCATGAGAGAGAAACTGTTTTGAGTCACTCAGATTCGAAGGCAAAGTAAACGATGGTACGATTCAAAAATAGTAATTATAGTTTAATGACACTGTGTGCCATGGCACTGCACCTGAAACCTCTTCTCTCAGAAGATGGGGCTTTTTTCGAAGCGCTTCAGAGAAAAAGCACTTAAAGCTCCAAAGGGAAGGTTTGAAATGACATTCTGCTCTGTCAGGGGTCATCAGTAATGCATCCATCTCTTATTAATATAAATTCTACAAAAATGCTAAACAAGGATAATGGAAGAAAAAGTTAACAAAAAAGCACATTGTTTTTAATGTTGCACATCAGATTATGTGCAGAAACCTGTTAGGGCCCCATTACACATGCTGTTGGTGCAAAAAAAATAAACCAGATTTGCACATCCACTGTAAATTGTTCGTTTTGATATGCCAGGTGCCATTTGGGTGAACCAGTATTTGGAGTTAAATCAGATGATTTATCTTATGCATTTTGACATATGTCTCTCAAAATCCACATCTATGAAGGTCATGTGACCACTGACAAGGGCACATTTTTGCACTGAGCTCCAAAGTATGCTTAGTTGATGACAGTAAATTATAAAAAAAATTTAATGTTGCTATTTCAGTTATGTTGATGCTGATGTGCAAGTAATATGCAAGTAATCGACAAAAGTTTTACAAAAGACAAATAAATTAATAAATATACAGCACAGCTATATAATGTATACAATACATTACATTACAGCACATACATTTCTTACTTTTTGTGAAAGAATTCTGAATGCATTACTTTTTGATGTACCATAATGGAGTATTGTAATGTATTCAGCATTGAGTCCCAATGAATTATGATTTTCCAAACCCTGTCAACAAATGCACATTAAAGTATGATTTCATTCATACATTTTCTCAAACATTTAATTTCATGATCCCCAAAAATTATGATTGACAAATTTGGGGGATAGAGCCCCACAAATGTCTGTTTTGTTTTCAAAGTAATTTTATGTGTTTATGCTCTTGTTTTCCACACCATGACAGGTTGCACTGTGCACATACAGCAATTGGCCAGGGATCAAAGCAACAGGGCCTATGTGCTGCTTGGCAGGGCTTCAGAGATTGAGAGAAGCTGCTCTGCGGATGGTGCCCACTGCTTCACCTCACCCTCCCTTCTCCTCCCTTTCTCTGCAGCAATGACATCACCCCTAAACTCAGGTTGTCCTTTCCTTGGGAGAGTCAGCCCAGGGCCAGGCTGCCTTGGCAGCAGCCCCTTATTGCTTCCCATTAAATTCACTGCTTCCCATAATCTTTATTTTGGTTTCGTAACGGCACTTTATGGTAGTCGCTCCAGGCACTAAGTGACCCTTCTCTTCTCACAGTACTTACTGAAGAGCCGTAGCTTTTTATGATTGCCCACGTCCTCCCCGACACCTCCACCTCCTCACCCACTTCCGACCCTAACCCAGGCAGCTCTGGGGCTTCTTCACCAGAGGTACGTGACGACAGGCATAGTGTAAGGTTCAGCTGGAGTCCTGACGGCTGAGGTTGATTAGGTGATGTGTGGGAACTAAGTACGCTTGGTTCTCAGGAAGATGGAGGTGTGCTCAGAAAACCTAATGGCAGGTTAGTGTAGGTGAGATCCAACAAGACACACACAGTGCACTGTATTTCATATTATCCATGTAAAAAAACAGGCACTATTCTAACTTAAAGCTCAAATTTGGATATTTTATGTATTCACACCATTTTCTTAATGACCCCATACTTCACAGATTATTGTAAAAGTACTGTATGTCTTTCTGATACTTTTATAAGCTACAGGTTTCACCATCAGGTCCTATATTGGGTGAATGAGGCACAAGAGCATGACATCATGAATGGTTAGGATCCAGCACACCCATGTTACAGAACGGTCACACCACAAGACCAGCCAACAAAAGTCAGAGGAGGTGGTATGGTTGGCACGGAAACTTGCAGACCCTGTCCCTGCGTGTCCCTTTGAGAGGACAGACAGAAACCCACCCTGCCCTCCTCGAGCCCCTTTGCAAGAGCCGATCCATGTGGAATCTGGGAAAGACTCTCCCCCAGGCACCAGCTTGACCAACGTTGGCGTTGGCTATTTAATGAATTACATACAATTAAAAAAAGTTAACACAGCATACATTTAGGTCAATACAGGACACAAGGGTGTGGCATAGACATTTAAAGGGTCACCCCTACTTAAAAGGCAGAATCCATGGGTGATTAGGACGCAGCACACATGAAAATGGGTGCCACCTGGCATAAATACCGTTTATCAGAGAAATAAAGAGTAATCTGCCTAATCACAAAAGTGTTTCTGGAGAATGAAAATCGAGGTCAAATTGGGAAAATTGATCGCAGTAATGACTGCACAGATTCATCTGTACTAATTTTAGACAGCTATTAACAAAGGCAACAACCATTTTGTGGTTGTAATGTAATGAAATTATAATCCATTTTTGTTAATAGAACTCAGTTAATAGATCTCAGTACATCTCAAGAACCTCAGTAAAAGTTCTTCATACTGAACCTTTCATAGCTTTGACAGTAACTGAACATATCATATAGATGTGACACAAATGCCAGTGTTGTCTAGCTGTATCAGAACTATAAAGTCACGTACAGTTAAACGCAATTTAGTTTGTGTGGATATGCATAGTGAATAATCACTTCTGGGTAAAGTTTCCCTGCCACAGTATTCTAAATCTTAAATCTGAATTTTGAATGGGACATGAAAATTGACATAATTATATAGCAATGATTCTATACTTTTTGACTTGTATAAATATGATCTGGAAATAAAAAGTCTCTGGAACCAGTCACATTCAGGTAGTTTGGGGGCAGTAGATTTCACTCTAAATGCATTCATGGCTCACAGGCAAATCAATACATTTAACTGATCTGAAATAACAGGCACACTAATTCCTTTCATTAACATAGCCACCTGTAGTAAATGGACACCAAAGATGCTTGGTGTTTTATCAGACATGTTACACCGCAGTCCCTGTATTTCCTAACTCCAAAACTCAGGACATATGTTTTTATGTGATAAGGGAAACAAATGTTCCCTATGGTCACTTAGAGCACAATTGAATTGACAACACGATGACCTTATCGTCTGCTATGCAGGCCATAGCATCTACCTGGGTATGTTTCTCTAGTTCTCAGCAGCCCGTGACCCACCAAGTCTTGGAGTCTTGAACCCTGATGGGTGGAACACATCTCCAAGGCCTTTTGTGTGACGGGGTAATACATAGCGACACCGGCTGTTGCGGCCTGAGGGAGCGTTCGCTTCCGCGGACAGTATGAGTCAAATGAGACACCCAGAATGTCTTAATGTACATACTGTACCACACGAGGTACATATATGTGCCAGAGCTTGCAAGTGCTATATAGGAGACAGGAAGTTGATGTGACACGATCGTACCTTCAACCCCAGAAGGGCCTGCCCTTTTGCGTTCCCTGTGATGTGATGAGCCGCCCCCCTGCCAGTGCCTTGCCGAGGCGTTCTGGACATGCTCTCTGCTCTCCGCCTGGCCTGTCCTCAACTTCTGGTCTAATTAGAAAGAATATGGCAGTAGAGTGGTGCTGGCGGTGGGTCGGCCGCCTGCCTGGGCAGTTGGAAGCAGATGCGTTCCTGCCACACATCTGCCGCCCAGTGAGGCTGTTCCCCTGCTCTTTGCGGCATGGGGGGGAAGCTTGCGCTTTGATGCTCCCGGGGACAGGTTCCATCTCCCCTGGTTTTCTGTCTGTGGAATAGAGGCTGGGAAGGCAGAAAAAGCTTTGGCCCAAATCTGCTCCAGTGGGGTTGGAGCTTTTCGTTTGCCTCGAAAATTCAGTGATAGGATTATCGCCGATCTTTTTTCTGAAGTTTCCTGCCTCCTCTCAACTGCTCCACCCGCAGTGCCAGGACGAATAAAAAGGGGAGCTTAGTCTGTGCCATCCTACGTTCCACTAAAAGCTTGATCTCACAGAATCATATGGGACACCCACAACTGCTTTGATGTTCAGTACACACACACACACACACACACACTCACACACACACACAGTGAGCCCAGTGTAAGTATAAATACTTAAAAAAGGCAACACATTGGTGCTTGCAATACAGTTCAATACCTATGATTCCCACCAGGAGAGAGGGTTTTTTTTACTGTAGTACTGCTATTCTGCTATACTGACAGTAGTACCACAGTGCAGACAGAACATGGGATGTGTATGAGTAAGATCCATTCATTTTTGTGCAGTGCAAATGCAACTCAACATGTCAAACAGGTTGACCATGTAAACGAAATTTTCTGCGTCAAAAAGGTGCAGTATGTACAAAACGAGTTAACAATCCGAAATGAGTGTAAACGTGAATAATCTCCCAAAACAATAGCTCAGGAAGGCAGGGGGAGGAAAGAATGCTGTTTAAAGTCAAACAATTTTAAATTAAATTAAAACTACAATATAATAGTAGGAATAAAATGGAAGGCCTGTTTTTTCACTGTTAGTAAAAGGCGATGCATTATCGTCTGCTGTCACGGCTGAAATCCCGGCACCAGACCCACAGAGGGCACAAGGATGATCGAGGGGAGGCCACTCAGAAGCAGTCGAACCCGTGGTCGTCTTAGGTTTTGCCCACTCTTTGTCGAATTGTTTCACATTTGACAACAACCTTTCTCTAAAACAAACCTGTTGTTATTGCCTTTCTGATCTTTGACCATTGCCTGCCCTTTGACAATGCCACGAATGTTGCCGACCGCTCTTCTGTCCCTCACGCTCCGACTGTCTCAACCCACGCCACTCCTATCACTCCCGGTCCTGACCCACGCCCCCAGATTCTGCCAAAGCATGCTGCCTTTGTCTACTCCCCTGCCCCGGTAATACCGAGCCGTGCTTCCTCTCCCAACATCCCAGTCACCCCAGCTGCCCCGGACTCCCCTTACCTCCAGCCTGGTTCCAACACTCCAAGTGTTGGCTCCAAGTGGGCATTGGTGGCCTAGCGGTTGCCGGTTCGAATCCCGATCCGCCAAGGTGCCAATGAGGTGCCACTGAGCAAAGCACCGTCCCCACACACTGCTCCCTGGGCGCCTGTCATGGCTGCCCACTGCTCACCAAGGGTGATGGGTATCACAATGACAATCACTTCTCTTTAAGTGCTACTTTACCTCGGCTTGCCCTGGTGCTGTGTACATTCCAAGTCCTCCTCTGTCCCTTCCAGTGATCACTATGTCTGCTAGTGTGCACATCTGCACAAAATGGCAGCAGGGACATTCTGCCATGAGTGTCAAAAAGCAGAACCAAACAACTTGTGTCCATTTTACACATGCTGTGTTATTGTAGGTAAAAATGGCCCAACTGCTTGTCTTTCAGGTTCATTTTCCAGCTGTGTGAGGAAGCCTTGACAGTAAATGTCAGGGGCCATTTTCCCTCAGTTCCCACACCCTGTAATTCCCTTCTCCTTTCTGGTAGATCCTGGATAACGGTTCCAAGAAAAAACTGGCTGAAACTCATTTATGAAGGCAGCGCTTCATCGTGATTTCACCCTTTACCTGTCTTTCAGTACTTCATATTGATTCCTGTCACTTTGAACTTGCGCGAGAGTCTGGTGGCTGTAATTGTTCCAGCAATGCCCCAGTGTGGGGTTCCTCTGAAACACCATCTTTAAATCATGACCCAGGCAGTGACCTCTGTAATTAAAATGTGCCTAATGACAGATATTGCCAGCACATTCTGAGTAAACGGAAGATAATTATGTGAAATGTAATCTATCCTGAGATTTGCTGATAAGAATGCAGAGACAGCTTAGAAGCTGCATTTCCTTAATGAAAATGGACGCGTCATGATTCTCTTTGAAGAAAGAACTGCTGATTGAATGCTTCCAGCACTCTACTTGACTTTGAAACAGGCGAGAGCTCATTTGTGACACAGTGAGACCGGTTACATCATATTGTTAGGTTCCCCTGCATAGGAATGAGGGATCTGCCTGATCTGCATTTTACTTCAATTAGTAACACAGTATCTACTCCAAACTCAGAGACATTAAGTAAACAGTAATACAATAATTTGAGGTACATTAAAGCTTGGAGCAGATCTGTGAGATGGCTGTTTAAAAATCCCTACATTAAAGCATTGCTGTTAGTATGACTTGAGTGCCTTATGTTTCAGCCAGCCAGCAGTGGTTGCTGTTGCTTTTTATACATTAAGTTTAGCCATTATACCATGGCTACTTATAATTGGTCTGTCCTTAATCCATTGGCTGCAACTGGAGCAAAGTGCAGCAGCTCGTCTGGCCAATTCTGGCCTCACTTCATTGGTTACCAGTGAATCTTAGGAGAAAGATTTTGTTGGTCATTTTTAAAGTTCTTGACACAACAGAGCCTTAGTACCTCTGCACCTCGACCTCTTCTTCACTTATAAATTTTGTCATCCGATCAACTGCTCTTGAACATCCGCAGGACTCGGCAAAAAACTTGCGAAGACAGAGCCTTTGGGGTTGCAGCTCCTGGTCTCTGGAACCACCTTCCCTGGCACAGTAGATCAGATCAGACCTTGGAGGATAAAATCGAGGTTAAAAACTCAACTTTTCTATTTGGCTTTTCATTTGTATTGAGTGACTGGTCATGTCTTCTAGTAGTTTTGTTCTTTTATTGTCTTATGTTGTGATGACAGTTGTATTCTTTTAGTCCTCCAGTCTCTTGTACAGCACATTGGTCGACTAGTTATTTAAAGGTGCTATATAAAAAAAATTACTTTGACTTTAAGAAGTAAATACGCTTTGATTGCCATTTTCCTCAGAGCAAACTCCATGGATTTTATTATTATTTCAAAAAGTAGAAAATAGAACTACATTTAACATCACTCTTAATGGATGAGCGATGGTGTGGTTTGTGCTTTCCTTCCGACAGCATGACTTTGTATGTGGATCGATAGTTTCATGTCTGTATTTTCAACTCTATGTAATGGAAAATAGCGAATGACCACAACAGTGGTCTTTACCAAGTTTGAATAAGCATTTGTTTGTCTCAGGTATCTGACCGGAGCTCCACAGGAATATTCTCAGCTAAATGACCGGAACCGCCATTAGGCTCAGGTTGGCCCGTGTTCCGGGGCGCTTGTGCCAGGCCTCGAGGACTGCAGGAATGCAGATAAAGGACAACATTTTCACCAATGGCGCAATGCATTAAGATCAGGGGTTAGGTTTCATGCGATGCGAACTGGATTCAATATTTATACAGTACAGGTCAAAAGTTTGGACACACCTTCTCATTCAATCTGTTTTCTTTATTTTCATGACCATTTACATTGGTAGATTCTCACTGAAGGCATCAAAACTATGAATGAACACATGTGAAGTTATGTACTTAACAAAAAGGGGAGACCTGACCTCCACAGTCACCGGGCCTGAACCCAATCGAGATGGTTTGGGGTGAGCTGGACCGCAGAGTGAAGGCAAAGGGGCCAACAAGTGCTAAACACCTCTGGGAACTCCTTCAAGACTGTTGGAAAACTATTTCAGGTGACGACCTCTTGAAGCTCATCGAGAGAATGCCAAGAGTGTGTAAAGCAGTAATCAGAGCAAAGGGCGGCTATTTTGAAGAAACTAGAATATAAAACATGTTTTCAGTTATTTCACCTTTTTTGTAAAGTACATAACTTCACGTGTTCATTCATAGTTTTGATGCCTTCAGTGAGAATCTACCAATGTAAATGGTCATGAAAATAAAGAAAACACATTGAATGAGAAGGTGGGTTCAAACTTTTGGCCTGTACTGTATATGGATATTTTTCACAAAAATAGGCAGAAACTACTAATAATAATATTTATCATAGCGTTATTGTTGTTATAATAATTATTATACAAAATATAAGACTAATGTAACCATGTCTAGTTTTGATGCCACCGTCCACGTAAATTCTTACGTTTCTAAAATTCGTCCCCAGTGCACTCAGCTTTCTGGCGTTTTTATTTTTTCACGGTCGGACCCCATCGCACTGACTAAAGCCGCGTCAGACCGTCGGGACGCCGCGCGTCGCCCGCGACCGGCCGGGGGGGGGTGTGGTCAGTGACGTCACTTGTCCTAAAACTCCAGCGCGGCGTCGGCGGGGCTGCCGCCTCGACTCAGACATGCAGTGTCGGCGAGGGCAAGTGAGGAAGGCGCGCCGCGGCACCGTGGCACCGTGCACCGACGCCGGCGCGGGATACTGACCGGGGTAAGTCTATCCCGGCTCCGCGGTGCGCCTTGCGTCACGCCGCGCTCGAGTTTCTGCGCGCTGCCGGCCACGCTGGCCCCTGTCCGCGTTTCGCGTTAAAATAACGTCCACGCGTCCGCTGAGGTGAATAAACGCATCACTTACGACATGGGCGTCCTAGCACGTGTTAACACATGGTGCCTGCATAATGAAGATAGAGAAATAGAGAAATATATATATATATATATATAATCATGATGCATGTAATATGATAATATGTAATAAAATGTAATAACATGCCTTTATTTTTAAAAAAGGTTTGGATACTCCGGTGGTTGAAGCGGAGCACTTTTCTGCAGTGGATTACCATTCTGGTGTGGGCTGGGTGCGTCTTACTACGAATGTGCTCTTGGGGACAAGTCGATGCCGCCTTGCCAGTGTGGCGGAATCACCGGGCATCCCATCCAAGACGGTTGGTCAGTCTGTTCTGAAGCAGTGGGGCTGTCTACCTCCTCCCTACTGCTGTTCTCAGAAACCGCAGGACTGTCCCTGTCACCAGCTCCTGTCACTGCTGCTGTTGCAACTATGCAGACTGCGGACGTCCCATGCAGCTGTACCTTTAAAATTTGACTGTTAAGGGAAAGTGCGCAGAGGACTAAACCAAGGTGCCCTTCTTATCCCGTCCCACCAGCATATGGACTCAGAGAAATAAGAAAGTTGCAGGACGTCCTGCAGGAACCAACACACTGAGCGGTGTGGAAGCTGAAAATATTCCAAACTAGTTTTTTACCTTTTTTTTACCCTGTGATAAAAACACCTAGCGACAGAAGCAGCTCTCGTCCTGCTGCGGAAGAGTACAGGACTGTGCCATGGCTTCTGACAGTTTGCAGTACCGCGCACTCTTCGAGTACAAGCGTGAACGAGGGGACGACATCTCTGTGCAGCCTGGCGACATCCTCACCGTCAGCAAAATGTCCCTGCAGACTCCGGAGTGCCAGGACGGGGACGAGAGGAACCCGAAAGGCTGGCTGCATGGCACCAACGAGCGGACCAAGGAGAAGGGCGACTTCCCTGGCACCTTTGTGGAGTATGTGGGCGTGGTGCGTGTCGGCCTGCCTGCTGCCAAACCGTGGCCCAGACCGGTACCACCGACCCCTGGGGGACCACAGTCGCCAGGGGCCACAGCATCTGGAGGTGAGTGTCACCATGTGGCTCTCATCAGCAGTGTGTCGTGGAGCTGATGGGGGAGTGGTCAATACAGGAAGTCCCAGTAGCACTATCACGGTGTGGGAGGGGCTAGAGCCGATGCCGTCCCTGCTTCCTGTGGCATGAGATTGGAGCAATGACTGAAATGTTATCCTAAATTTTGGAGCAGCAGCAGCTCTGTAACTCATGCCAGGTGTGGTGGTGAATACGGGTGGCATTACACACTTTATGCCTGCGCCCCGAAACTGAGATTAATTCACGCGACATCAAACAATAAAATTAAAAGCGCATGCATGGGCAGTCTCGCGTGCACACTCCTTTTAATGAGCCTTGCTTTTAGCTTGAGTGTGCGTGCCCAGGCGTTGGGGGGGCGTGGCACAGTCTACGCCCCGTTTTCGAGCGCTCATATGCTAACTGGGTCAGACAGCGAGGCTGGCCGTCCCAAAGCTGTCGTTCTCTCTAATTGTCCAGCATACTTGTCACTTTTATGGTAGGCCGGGCCTGGTCTGTTTGTACTATTTATGCTTTTTATTGTGGATGGCTTTTTTTCCCCACCCAAACAGTACAGATGACAATAAACTTTGTCCTTTAGCCAGTCGTCCTCAAAGAGGAGAAAGAGGGATTGAGCAATGTCTTAAATAAATGATTGATGCTGCATTGGGAGACTGACATGAAACACGACTTTGGAGGATTAGATACAGACATGTATGGGTGTCCAATCCCTGGTTGTTTTGCCATAAAAATAACATTTCATTTTCAAATCAACATTAATGCCTTAGCCAAGGGCGACCACTTCTGACAACTTCTCAGTGACAAGATTTTACATTAAATTCGTATCAAATGTTTTTTTCTGTTTTACTTCAAGGGAAAAAAAAGATTTTGTATTCCGGACCAGAGTTCAGTATTGTGCGCATGTTTGCCCCTTATTTGTGTGTTCATCTGTTGGATTTTGGATAAATGTATCCCTGCACATGTTAGGGAAGTTTGCATCATGGCTGACCTGTGAATGAGGTCAGTGCTAGCTTCTAAAAGCAAGGTAACTCTGAACTCACCTCATTTATGATTTATTGCTGCAAAGGAGTCAATTAAAAGGTTAATGTAAGTATGAATTCATTACAAATGAATATTTTAAGATTTTAATTGTCCCTTGATGATGATCAATGGTGATGAGTGTAACTCTATATTCCTGTCAATTTTGGGCAAGGTAGCAATTACAGTTACTCTTTCAAAAATTACATAATTATTTAAACAATCACTGCATACAGCTGATAGCGTTTATGTTACTTTGGTGAAAATGTTCATTCCTTTTCATGTTGGGTTTTTTTGGGGTAATTTGCAGAAATATCATCATTTTGTGTGAAAAGCAGATTGAATTGAAATAATTTTGCCTTTGTTAATGTTCAATTGTGGTTCTTTGGTTGCTCATGTACCACCATTAGAAGTGGCTTTGGCAGCCAATGGCATTTACTTTGGAGGCACATACATCCCAAACCAATCTCTATCTTATTTTCTTTCATCTCTGACTATACATATGGGGTAAAGCAGAGGAGGCTCCAGCAAAACCCCCATGTTTGACTGAATTTTATGTACAGCAGCCATTGCAGATGAAAGAGATTAAGGTTATTTCTGAAAGCATGCATTCACAAGGGGTACCTAAAGAAATCAATGACAAGTACACATTTGGTCATGTTGAGTTAAGATCAACATAGCTAATAGAGATATTACACTAATGGCATTATCAGATGGAGGGACACAAGCTTGTTAAGCTACATTTTGTCCTGGACCATTAGAAGGATTTTCCACCTTGCAGTCTTTCCCCAATGGGCATCATTAGTGCAATGCAACCTCGCTGATGACAGTAGTTAGTGAATGAATAATAATTACCTTGATGCACTGAATGGGAGGAGTAAATTTTGTGCACACTCTAGTTCATTGCAAAGGTAATTAAATGATAATATTCGGTTTAAGACAGGTAAACAAAGAACAATGGTCAGTTTGGAAAATAAAAAAACGCAGCATTTTGCCATGCACAGAACTGCACAGGGTTGCAATATCAAAAAAAAAAAAGTGCTCCAAGCATTTATAGGATCATGCCCCAGGAATAATCTTAATTCCTGAAGGGGAACAGCATTTTTCATTTTGCAAAGAGAATCAAAGGCATGCACTGCTGCATGCCTTCCTGAATAATAGCACGTTCATTTTTGACTGAGTGTACCCCAGGGCCCGCGCTTCTGCTGTATGGCACATTTGCAGACCCATGAATCAGCATGAGGCTGGTCTGAGGACCGTGGCATGTGGGCTGAATACACTAATAGATCTGTTTATGTAAGGTCAGCCCACAGTTGCCCTCTTTTATTTTTATTTTTTTCTCGTTTTCTGGTCTTTCTGCCTCCCCCCTTGTTGTCATGATCTGCAGAGACAACATTTGCATCTCGTTTGCCTGCATCTTATTCACTGCTGCAAAATGACCAGTGGTCTCCTTTTTCCATCTTATCAGTGTCATCCCTATACTAGACTGTTTTTAGGGGGTGCATCCATCTGTCATGGGTGTAGCTGCTCCTTTTGTCTACAGAAAATGTATCTTGCATCATCTGCCTCGTCTTCCTCCTTGGTCTACAAATTAGCTATAAACAGGTTGTGCCTGACTGTGATGTCTTGGCAGATATTTGCTCATTAGCTTCAGACGGGGGGCTCCCAGCCTGCCCTAGGCTGTCCACATCCGACCAGGGGCGGTCGATGACAATCATCCAGTGCTTTAATTGAGCTCTCTTTTGACGTTCACCAACTTCTCTGATCAAGGACAGGCTTCCCAGAAGGCAGAGATAAAACTCGCTTCACCTCATCCAATCAGCTTGATGATGAGATGTGACCGCTCCGGATGATGGCCTCTGATCAAACTCACAGGGAGGCGCTAATGGGTGAGACTAAGCCTCGCTAAGTGTGAAGAACGTCTCTGGAACAGTACAACACCCTCTTGTGATCGCTGGTAGGGGGGAGGCTCAATGGGCTCTTGAGGACAGAGTTTCACCTGAAGCCGAATGAACGCGCTATGCTTAATAACCCCATTTGGACCTGTTTTTAGTTGCCGCAGGACAGGGGATGCTCTTGCCTAGGGAAGCCTAATCAGAAAGTTGGTGTGGCTCATGTAACGATGGGAGGAAGCAGATACGACACTGTCCACCTCTGTTTCGGTTTCCTCCCATCTTGGCCCGAGCCACATGAACTTACTTCCGGTGAACGTCCACCATTTTTGGCTGTGTTTAGGCCACCAAGATTTCAACAGATCAATTAGAAGATTCTTAATGAGCCAGTGCTTTGTTTCCAGGGATCTAATGAGGCAGTTCACTAGCGATTTGTTTTGTGTAGCTTCTATATAAAAATGGGCCCATATCTGTAGATGAATGAAATTGTGAATCAAATGTAAACAATCTAATACATTGGATTTAGAAGACAGAATAGCAACACATACCTCCCCAGGCCAGTGCTACCCTTACAGGTGTAGCTTGCTCTCATAACGTCACCAGGGCTGCAAATTTCATTTTTCATTTCACAGTTAACACCATAAAACACTAGGCAAACAGATTTACTGTGTTGTATATGATGTAATGAATGGGGTCTGTTTGAAAATATCTCGTCCACTAGAGGAAAATATCTCGTCCATACTTTACTTAAAGTGCTGATAATCCATTTGCATGTTTGAAAGAAGATGTGACCAAACCATTCACACCAAAGAAATCGAGTGTGGATTTGAAGTATTAACTAAATATAATATTTCACAACATAGGACCCACTATCTTTCACAGATTTACATGTTCCTTGGTTCAGTGTACCTGGACAAACCTAATTTGTTCTAGAGTCAGATCTAATTCTTCTGGAACGTTCACATTTAGTCCATTTAGTTTGTGTTTGTATGTTGTGTGATGACTCAGGACCTATGTAAAATATGTGCAGCTTTCCATAAATCTTCTGTTTCTCCCAAACAAAGAGAAAATATCTAAGCAAGTGTCTTAATATTCTTAATTTTTTTGACTAGTTTTTATTTTCCTACTGTTAAGAAATTGAATTACAGGAGGCAGGGAGTGTTAAATTGATGGATTACCTTTATACAGATGGTGCATCGTTTTATTTTAATTTACTCAGATTTTAGAAAGACCATAACAGGTTTAATGCAGCACTAAGAATACAATAGTGTTGGAGATAAAATGTTCTGATAAGACCATGAGGTCCTTGTACCTGTGGGTTATCTGGGGCATTGTCAGCACAATACCTGACCCCTGACCCCTAGCACTGTGGTGCTGTGTGAACCTATTGGATTTGAGCTAACCCCTGTGTTTGGAATTAAATTGGTTTCGGTGTTCAGTGAAGTCATCATCTTTGAACAATGAGAACTGCAAGGAGTGGACGGTGTCTGATAAAACACTCCGCACCACTCTACGCGGTTAAGAAGTCGTTTGTTGGCCTGTGTGAAGGAAAAAAAAAGCAGCTTTTTTGTTAAATAAACCACAACTTCCTTTCTGTCTTGGAGTACCGCTGAGTCAGCAATGTGCATTTTCACGCACCATTTGAAGTGCAGGTAGGCAGCACTGCCCACACAGCACTTTGCAGCAGATGTGCCATTTGCCCCTTGGTGCATTTCATTGGACATTTCTGCTCCGCCATTACACAGCCAACATGATACCAAAGAACATAGATTGATCCCTGGGCTGGCCGGATGCTGGCCTCTCACCACAGGGCAGCTGTTCTGTTAATTCCCGTGCTGCTCGACCGGGTTGCGAAAGAGAGCTGATGCTTTCCCCCACAAAGCCACAGGAAGAAGACGAACACTGCCTTCCCCTGCAAGATGTCCCTTATAAATCCCCGTAGATTAGCATGGTAAGAGGAGTCAAATAGATAAATAAATGACAAAAAAAAAAGAAACCAACTAAAACCTGCCTCTCAATATCGCCCCTTGTCAGACCATTTATGTGCCGGAATAAAATTACAATTTTTTTAAAATCCAATTTAATGTTCCACCAATATCTGCATTTTAAATGGAGCCTAACCAATAAATTCACAGCAGTGTAATTTGGCCAATTTAATTTCCACTGGTGTGAAACGCATCTAAATTACAGTCTTTGAATATTGCTGCATAGGAAGAATATTTTCCCATGTCCCCATCTGAAAAAATCAAAAGAGCCCATTGCAGACCTCGTTGCAATGGTCGCGGTTCACGGTTCTCGACTGGTCATCCCAATTACGCAAGCCAAAATGGCCTTGACCGAGTCAGGCTCTAATATTAGTAAAGTGCCTGCGAGGCATTGTGCAGTTTAAGAGTAAATGATTGTGAATAAAGGCTGCACATTGCTTCTTGCATACAAGACACTGGAGCTGCATTAGTTGGGTTTGAAGACGGGGAAACTATAGTGACTAGTGGAGGGTGGAGGAATGCACCTTTTTCCTCCCATTAACCCTAATGCACCATTGCAAAGTGGGGTTTGCTGCTGGGGATGGTGTGGCTGCTCTTAGCCACACTTAGGCCTCCATCAGAGGATGACAACTTTACTGATGAAGCGTCAACAGATTAGTTGTGCCAACTCCTGGTCTGAGAGAGAGATGGAATGAGAGAGACTAGATATTGCAGAAAAACACAAAGTGCTAGAGGACTGCTGGCCCTTCCCTCCTCCATCACTCTGCACCCACCTTTAATGGTCCTTCTAGGCTTCCATTTTAGAGGTGGGGGATGTGTAGAACTTGGCACTATGGGCACCACTGCAGAGGGACAGGGGGTGGGGTTAAAGCCCAGGCCAAACAGCTGGGGTTAAATTATGCCTACTGTCAGCACTCGTGAGGAGAAAAGCATCTCAGTGTTTGGCTGGATGTTCCCAGAGTACATCTGTGCTCTCCAGCACTCTTGCCTGAAGGAGAACTTTTTTTTGGGGGGGGGGGCATTTATGGTCTCTGCAAATTTTAACCCACATTACGTTGTGTGACATGATGGAGCCAGCATTTGTGGTATTTTGGTTGCTTTTGGTACACCCTATTGAGATGTTTATTGGTGTTATATAAGGCTTCAACAATATTGGACCATTTAGGGCTTTTGAATGTGCAGAAATAAATAATAAAAAAAGATCAATACCAAGCATGATTATTGTCATTGTTTTAATTCAAGCACTCTGACTGGCAAACTACTGAATGAACTACTGAATAAACATGAACACTTTGAATGATATCTGTTCAGACACCAGAAAAATAAGCCCCTTAATGCTTTATGACATTTGTTTTCTGGGGACATATTTTTCACTTCTAATTTCATACAATATTTTGAGATGTTCCTCAGAATTCATGCAGTCCTACATGTTACAGCAGAGCTTTTTTTCCAAACTGATACATCGTGCATTATTCAGCCTTTAAGTGAAATGTGCGGCAAGAGAAGGCGACTTGTGTACAAACATTGCGTGCCTGTGAGGAGATGCAAAGTAAAGGAAAAAAGCTGCAGAGCGGTGAGCTGTCATCTTCGACAATGGACGTCAGGTCTCTGGGATGGAAGTACTCCAGGCACTTCGGAGCAAGGACATCAAAACATGGTTAAAATCAGAGACGCCGGCGTCGCCCGTGTGCCCTCCAGTTCATCTGTTGCTTTCCGTCCCTCACCTTCTGTCAGCTTTCATCTTTGTTGGAAATGCGCTCGGTGCCTGAAAGAGACAGCGGTCGCACGAAATTAACGATGCCTCGGCAAATGCTGCTCAAGGGCTCTCGTTGACACAGGTGTTCCTTGTATTCGTCTTTTCCGCCCCTCTTTCTTTTCTACCTCGCTCTGCTTGTCCACGGGTTCCTCTGCGTGCAGCACTTTTCCCCAAGGCCGCGCATTGCAGGCCTCTCCGTTCTGACAGCGTTTATTCAGGCGATCCATGTCCAGGGCCGTGTGAGTGCAGCGCTCAGAAAGCACTTTTTAATATTTGCGCTTTCATACTGCCTCATCCTTGCTTGTTAGCTGCTTTTTATACAATACAGTTCTGGTTGATAACTGCATCAGACCACAACGTAGGAACAATATGGCAGTCACTCCGGTTCAAGTTTGAATAAAAATATTGGTAGATAAAGCTGTCCCTGGGGCTCATGTACAGTGGTAGACTTGTACGCCCACGATGCAGGTGTTGCAGCCAGTCTGCACACAAACCAGGAGAGAGTTCATTTATAGTAAAAACATTTCCAGGCATATGCGCTGGAACAACTTGCCTTACATGTATTAATTATACAAAAAACTTTCTCTTTGTCACGCAAGTGCATAAAAACATTGCATCATGCATTGCAATTTTCAGAAAGTTTGGCTTTGCAGGTTTTTCAATCTGCCTCAATGCAAAATCCTGGCGGGACTGATTAGATTATTTAATGGAAAGCACTACTATGGCCAATTAACTTGTGCATAGTAGTGGTTAGTGATGAAGAGCATGACTATAAACAAACCTACACACAGAGATGTAGCGGCAAATCCACTTTCTGTGGGCAAATACACTTATCCTTTTAGTTCAGGGGGGTCCTGATGCAAAGCGATCAAATATTAAATTACACGCCTACCGAGAAGGTCTTTGAAGGGATCTGAAGGTCAGGGATGTGGAATTCAAACATTTTTCTTTATTTTGAATTCCCACAATATTTCCCCCCTTTTTGATTCTGTTTGCTGTGCTCTATTCACAACGATAGTACCATTTTGTGATATGAAACACAAACTCACACGTGGACCTTTCGCAAGTATCTAGCTTTACCGTCTTAACCCCCCTCCAGCCAGTTCTACAGAGGACTCAGTGTCTTTGAAATGCAAAGCAGGTAGTTGAATCTAGAGGAAAGGCTGCTCTGTTTTATTGCCTACATTCTTTAATTGCATGCTAATTTAGATTTAGCCACAATGACACTGCGTCAAAAAGATTTATGCAAATAGAGCTTGCAGAAGCCATGTTCTTTTATTTAATGTGATCGCAGCACACGGTATGACGAAGGTTGATGCTAGGAGAGAGATTGTTAGAAAGCTTTGAACATCGATTGAGATCTGTCATCATCAACTAAGTACCGATATTGCCATTTACATTTACAGCATTTATCAGACGCCCTTATCCAGAGCGAATTACAATCAGTAGTTACAAGGACAGTCCCCCCCTGGAGACACTTAGGGTTAAGTGTCTTACTCAAGAACACAATGGTAGTAAGTGGGGTTTGAACCTGGGTCTTCTGGTCCCCATGCTAACTATGCTATCAAAATACAGAAATAACTTGATATTATATTTAGGTGAACGCTTCTGATTGGAGGAAAGGTACGATGCTGTTCGGTCAGTCTGTTAAAAACACTCGGTCTCCAGTCCTTGAACTTATTCCTATGGTTTGTGGCCTGTGGTATCTTGGCTCTGATGTGACCATCTCCCCATTTCCCTCCACCTATCCCCAAGTTTTCCGTTGGGACCCCGACTCTTGTGGCTGCATAATGACACCTTCGCTCCTTTGCTGTTGTCTTTCGTTGCCCTTGGACTTTGGCAGCGTTGTAAAAGCTGAGTTTAATAGATGCCATATACTGCTCTGCCTCTCTTGAGAAAAATTTTTTTTTCTGTTTCTCTTCTTGTTTGCGTCTTTAATGGTGTCTGGAGCCTGACTGGTTGACCTCTTTCGGAGTTCTGCCTATTTGAAGCACATGCTGCGATGGAGTCTCCCAACTCAAAATAATCAAAGCAGCAAGGTTGGGAAAGTTTGTGTCAGTGTGCTGTCACATCACCACTTAGCATCTGAGGAGATCCAGGAATGGAAAATAGCTAATTTGATTTCCTTCTCTTTCTCTTCCCGTCTTCCCCAACTGAACTTGTGCAACTACTTTTTTCTCTCTATATAGTTGCCTGGCAGAGCATGAAAGCGAATGTATTGATCATATTTCATGCCTTTCTTGCTCTTGGGAGAGGAGAGCAGAGTCAGAGGGCGTTTTCCTTCACTTGCCTGAGGCTCTGTGAGAGTTTATGAGTCCACCCATTGGTCATCAGTGTTGAATCACAGAGACCTGTAACAAAGCCTCAGCACGGAGAATTTTTTCGGATTTAGACTGAGGTATAATTATGTGTGAAGCAAGAGTCCCAGAATGAGGTAAATATTGGCCGTATTGGGACGTCAACAATCCCATTGCCCAGTTCTCTCAGAACCGATGATGGAGGTAAACATGGACTGGCTGCCATGGTGATGCTGGAATGTTCTCTATGCACAACAGAACCCTTGTGGCTTGGGAGAGCTGATGGCTGGGACCGGTATCGACCACATCATTGCAGACTACGCTGCCTTTTGTTCCCTATTTCGGCCCCCTGTGGCCTGCACTGGCCTGTGGACAGAAAGCAGAATGCAGTCTGGCCATGGCCCTGGTCATCCATAGAAAGGGATCCGCCCTTCTCTGGAGAGTGCGGCCTGTCCCTCACACACCGCAGCTGGCTTCACGGTGACCCTGAAAAGTGGCGGAGGCCAGCCAGCCGCAGCGACAGTCACCTGGACGCTGCTCAAAAATCTGTTCAGCTCTTTACTGACGTGTGAGTTGGACTTGAAAACGTTAACTACTTTGGAATCTTAAAATGGAGGAGCAGGTTGTCTAATTCATAAGGATCTTGTGTTTACTACTGAGGATTTGATGTGCCATGGTGTGCCATGTTGGTGTTCAAAATAGCTGAAGGCCTTCACACTGTTATCTTCATAGAACACACTACTTTAACAATTTGCAATAAAAAAGTTTATGCTTTACATTGTGTGAACTGTTTAATTTGGTCTAGTGTTACATACTTTAGGTTACAGAGTTAATTTACCCAGGAGGCATCATTAACCGCTACGAAACATGAAATGCAGCACATCAGCCTACTGGCAGATTGAACGCCAGTGAAGAAACTGTTGGTTTGATTAATTCTGACTTAAGCACTTGAAGGCATGCCACATCGAAATTACCCAGCATCAAATGAATGCAACATTCAATTCAATTATGTAAAATTAAGAAGGCATGAGTTGATAATGTGATGTCCAGAGAATACAAACCTCATATAGAAGCACTGAAATATTTTTTTATTACATGTTGAATAGTGACATGCCTCATTTTCTTTTCCTGTGTTTGTATTCAGCATCAAATGCATCAAACTTGGTTGTTTGAGTTTGGCAAACTTCCAAACCGGGAAATGTTCTCTTCATAATTATATACATGTTCACAGGCTATGGATGCCTAGTAACATATTAGCAAAAACAAAATAAAATCTGCTCTTGCTACATCAATGAATAATTCATATGATATTCAGTCACAGGTGTGTAGTTATCTGGGATTTTCATCCCACCGTTTTCAGCGTGACTCAACCAATTATATTCCAGTATAACAAGCCCTTTCACACGGTAACAAGGCTTTTCATGAAGGTACAACTCGATGAGGGCTAGAGGTACTGTTTGCTGGATTGCATTTGAGGCACTAGGCGTGTCGCACAGCCTGTTTTGAGTATTGGCATTGGTCATGTGAGCCTCTGCAGTGCCTCTAATGCATTCAGATACCTATGGACTAATTTCGGGAAAAGGTGCTCATGTACGTGTTGGGAGTGGCTCTATGGGCGAATCTAGAGAGGGCACTTGAGTGTGGCTGAGTGAGGAAGGACCACCTGTCCCTCCTGGTCTTACCAAAACTCCCCCCTCCACCCTTCCTCTCCATCCAGGGGCTTTGTATGAGAGCGGCTGATTACTGTCAGAACGCATTACCTCCCTCATGCATCTCTTACCGGCGCTCACCGGCCCCCTCCATCTGATTTAATTACCCAGCGGGCGGCCCAGCATTATTCCACCTCTTATTTATTCTTACCGTCCCCTCATTCGCCTTGTCCAGTTCAGGCTGTCTTTCTGCTCCCTCTAATCTGTGCTACCTTCTGTGAGGCTCCTGAAACAAAATTGTTCCGTCTTAGATTTGGTTAATTTTTTTTGTAAGTTGCTCTGTTTCCTGTCATTGGACCACAGCCATATCGCTTAAACTGCTGCAGCAAATGTTCATCATAAAAATAGTCATTATTGAGCTGTAATCTATAAGTAATTAAAAATGCTTTCTTCTTTCTGCCGTTTGTCACCCTCCAACTGGGCTGGAAATCAACCAGATTTGGCGTGAAGTGAGGAGGGGGATACGGCACATTTGGCATTTCCTGCTTCCTGAGTTCAGTTTAGCGAGCCCGCCGCCTCCGCGTGATGATAAAAGCCCATCACACCATTACGCTGAACAGGGAGGCAAAAGAAGAAACAACACAACACCGTTTTCCACTAAGCCACGGAAAGCAACAATTTGCCTTTCAGACCGGCAGCCAAGGAGAGAGCTGGAGAGGGGAAGAGGGGAAGAGGGGAAGAGGGGAAGAGGGGAGGTAATGGAGCCGATAGGTGCACGCTGAAATGACAGTCATTTAGAGCGGGCGGGCAGGCGGCGGCTCCGGACCGATGCTCATCTGACCCGGTGATTGCGCCGACAATCAGCCTCAATCCCGCCTGTCTGAAACCACGGAGGGCCGTCTCGTCCCCCCCCGTCCCCTCCTTCCCATCCCGCCTGTCTCTCTCTCGGCCTTCCTCATCGCTCTCGCGGCTTTGTTCTTGCTTCTCTAATCCAGCTAAAGCTTCCGCCCCCTCAGCACCTCCGTCAGTCGCTCATCCCTCCTTCATCCCTCGCCTTATTTACGGAGAAAAAAAAAAGAGAGAAAGAAAGAAAGAAAGAAAAAAAAATGCGTCGACCCCCTTCTCCCTCTCTTCCGGTCGCCGTCTGCCTTTCTCTACCGTCGCCCACTCTCCGGTACTCAGCCCGCCCCGCCACGCCACGCGAGGGATGAGTCCCTCTGCCCATGCCATCTTGCGCCGCAGCCTTGTGAGGAGCAGGAAAGCATCAGTTTAGGTTCGGCGCGCGCCCAAAATAGACCTGCTGCACCCTGGATAAAGATCAAACGGGAAGCGCTGCCAGGGAGCGTTCACCGTGGGCTTCTGGAGACCTTCTCTTCTTCTCTCGTGTTGTTTTGTGTGAAACGGAGCGGAGGCTTGGGTGAGAGAGACAGCGGAGAGGCTCTGGTTTTTAAGCCTCTGGGATAGAAGGGTGATTAGGATTTTAGTTAAAATTGGAGACGAGGTGCTCAGGGGAGTGGATGGTTGCGCTTTTATTATTGAAATTAGAGACGATACGCCACAGCGTCTGAGGAACTGTGCGCTAATCTACGTTTCGGCTTAATTGAAGCGCCAGGCATGCAGCTCTTCTCACATTTATAGGAACAACAGAGGGTGGGGAGAGATATGTTGGAGTGGGAAGTGTTTCAGGGGATTTTTGAAGGAAAAGGAGTTTTAAATTCCATTCTGAGCTGAAGATACCATTTAGGAAAAAAAAAACACAAAATATTGTTCCATGTGGATCTGAAGCTTTTTTACAAATGTTGGAGACATACAGTCTTGTCTGTATTATCTCTGATCACTCACAGTTAATGCCCATAATGCCCACAAAGAAACATAAGATGTAATTCAGGTATTACTCATTTCCCAAAATTGCCATCAGATATGTCCAAATGACAGTAAAAACATTGACCTCCTTGTGACCATGAGGACCCATTCCTCATATTCCTTTAACTGTGCTTCAAAGGTTAGTTGTTAACATTTCAATATGAGCTCTTTAATGCTGTCCGTTTGACAGCTGGACAAAGGTTCTTTCCCTTAATTGGCAGATTTGCATTGTCGGGGGAAGTACATTGTGAGGATTAAATGCCGTTCCGCTGTTCACTTTTTGCTTATACCTCTGGTCATGAAATGAGTGCCAGACGTTAAAGTCTCCATTTATTTATTTTTTACCACTTCCAGCCACCTTGAAGGCACTGTGCACATCTACACATGCCACACTCCTCTAACCCCCTTTCATGAAGGTTGAAGTTAGCACAGTCGTTCTTCCTAAGTGACTCTTCCTGTGAATATTTCATGATCACCCTTGGAAGTAATTGGATTTCTTTATTCCCAGCACTCTCCTATTGAAAAAGGAAAAGTGATTTCCACCTTCATGAGTTTAGAGTGGGGTGAGCTTGGTTAGCCAGATGCTTTGAAAGTGACATTTAACATCTTAAATACCTGCAGACGATCTACAATAGACTGGATACCATACCTCTGTTGACATTTAGCTATCAAATATAAACGACAGGTTAGCATCAAAGATGTTTTCAATATTCATCGTACATCCATTCTGTTGTCATACATTGAAATCTGTGTAATCAGACTCCATATTTTATACTAAAGATGTAGAAACACTAATTTCCTTCTATCTTTTATATTGAAATTTCCTATGCATGCAAAACTCTCATACAGACAGAATTTCCTTAACTGGTCCTGCTCCGGATTACATCGTTGAGCTCCTCCACCTATTATTTACCAGCCCGTGCCAGTGGAGGTCCACTGGAGGTGGAACTGACCTTCTGGTGGTGTCACGTTTAAAGCTCTCCACCATGGGTGGTGCTGCATTTAGAATTCCAGCACCGAAGCTATGGCACCCGCTCCCACAAACACATCTGTGTTTTTAATCCCTTTAAACAGAACTTTAAAAAGAAAACCCACCTGGTCACATAGTGCATCCAAACATGTTCATTTTCTTTTGTCAAGAGAACATTTTTGAAAGTGTTTTTGGGGGGCCATCTTTTTAGCTGGCCATCTTGCACCACAGCCTGGCAACATATTATTTTTTTATTAAATGTTTTGACTCATGGAATTGTGCAACATTGCAAAATTACTTCAAGGATACTAGTCATTTTTAGTAAGTGTCCTCTAAACTGGGCCCAGATGAAAGAGGGGAAGAATGCACACAGTTTATATAATCCCACGCACGTTCGCACACTCACAGATGGGAGTCAGAGGGAAGAAATGCACCATACTTTCCCTGCTCGGATCACTCCCTCTCATAGTTCTTCTCTCCTTGCCCTTTCTGTTCATAACTGCCTCTGATCTGTGCCAAGCCTTTCATTCATTTCCCATTCGGCTTGGCTGCACATCTTCCACAGCAGCCTCCTAGATTATGGATCGGTCAAAAGTACAGAGTGTGCTCCATCACTGCACATTTGGAGGACACACTCGCTTTCAGGACTCACAGCATGGACATGAATGCAGTCTCTCTTGCGCCCGCTTCCGCTTTTTCACACACAGACACACACACAAACACACACACTCGTGAATAGCCCTGTAATCTCTCCCTTCACTTAATCTAGCAGGGATCAAATAATCCTCTCAACTCTCTCCCCTGACGTATCACTCACCTTGTGTGGATGCGAGTTTGAACACAACACCCATTCCTCAGAAACAGACTATCTGCAATAATAAAGGCATTAATTCTGTTTTTTGGCAGATGTTAGCATCTGAGAAATCCTCATCCTGGCACCAGCCTGACAACCGCTGATGGAAAAGCACAGTGGGGGACTCTGGTCCCCGTAATTTCCCTCGTTCTCGATACATTTCACAGCAGGAAAGCGTGTACTCTCCATTAAACGCACACGCAGCGCAGACATGACCCCGAATGCCTCCAGGCCTGTGAAGTCTGAGCAGGCAGGAAGTGCCAGTGTGGGTCACGTCCAACGTGACGTGAGTTAAGAGCACAGTTGAGTTGCCAGGGGTGCGCGCGCGTGTGTGTGTCTGATGGGGAGTGACACGTGCATCGTCAGCTAGACCTCCAGTGTGATCTCCTCTACCTGGATATGCTGACTGCGCGAAGGCCCTCCAGCAGAGACCCCTATCTTCCGTTACCCCCTTTACCCCTCTCCTTTGTGTCCTCTCCTGCCCTGGAGAAAGTTAGGCGAGCAAATGGAGACAGTCATGCAGGTAACTGAACAACTGATGTTATTAATGAATTAATACTTTCCTGCCACTACATAAGACATAGCTAATGCATTTAATCCACAGGAGAACAACTTGCTAGTTATCTGTATTTTGGCGAGGTGGCCCCTCCGGTTTGTGTGTAACTATTTCTGAAAGGCTGAGGAAGAACTGTAAGGAAATAAAAGGTTTAAAATGCGGGAGCTCATAGGCATGATTGACAGCTCTCATCACACGATCTTCTCTATAGACATCTCGGAAGCATAGCTTCCGATACAGATTATCCACACATGAATTCAGGGGGCTGTTAATAATTATAATCACTTCATTCAATTGCATACATGCTTCATGGAAGGGCTTTGGTGGCCTTCATGCAGTTCTGCTCTACTCAGTGGCACCAAAACTTCAAGCATGCTTGCATTCAGCCACGTTGAGGGTGCAAATATCCATTGGTACACATTTAGCAGTTTTTGGCCTGAATGCAATCCAATCTCAGAGACAATTCAGAGCTGCTGAGAAGTTCAAGTCCGGTCCTTGCACTCTTGGGTCAACTCTAATACTCTCCATTGTGTCCCCTGGTCAGCCTTGCAAATCCCTCAGCCCTGGACCACATCACGCCATTCTCTCCTCATGCACGCTTAATTATCCAGTTTCCTTAGCAATATTTATCTCATTACCCATAATCCTCTCAGGTTTATCTGGGTTGTGCCCCGCTCTCTCTCTCTCTCTCGATCTCATCCTCGCTCCCTTTTCTATCCATGTCACGTCATGGTCCGAGGAGACTGTTAAGTGAGAGGCGACGTCCATCAACCTGCCACTGGCATGAATTATTCAGGACGGGAGCGAACATAAGACAGTGGGTTCTCACGCGGCCCCGCTCTGTCTGGGGAGGTCCCTCTGGGGCTGAAGTTTTAGCGGTGTGATGTGCAACCGCACACACACACACACACACACACACTGTTCTGCATGCAGCATGCGACCACAGGATGTGACTGATTTCTTTCTGAGTAATTTCTAATTCTTTGTTCCTCTCTATTGTCTGTTATAAACAACATTTAAAAAAGCCTTTGATCATAACGACCTGATTTATGAATAAAGCACGGAATAAATTCTCTTTGGTGGATGACTGCTTATCCATGCACTGATCTGCCTAATGTCTTTGTGATCAATCCTTTTAATCCATTGTGATCAAAGCTTCTACGCTTGGTGAGTGCTGAACGAGGCCATCGCTCTACCTGCGTGCGCCACAATCTCTTTTTTTTCTCTGCCGTTGAAACCATCTGCTCCTTTAATTGGATCAATTATTGCTATTGATTAATCCACAGTGTCGCACACATCACTCGTTTCCTTTGGGGGCGGCTATATTTGAGATTTGCTGACGGTAAAGACGCACACAACGTGCATGCCGTATGGCTTTGGCACGGGGATGCCAGGTTGGAGAGAGATGGCACGTCTGACGTGAGAAAGGTCAGAGAGGACGTTAGCCTGACAGCTAAGTGTTGCCGGGCCACACGGGCCAATGTTGCTTTCTCAGGAAAATACATGGCTATAGGCATGTGATATATATATATATATATAAATTCCTGGAGGCTGGAGTTCAAAATATTGCCAAATATATATAAACCGTAGGGGTCCTGGCCATGTTATATTCTCCGGCGCAACCTCTGAGTAAACAGTGCCGATATGCAATGGAGTAACTGTAGCACGCAGACCAAGCTCTGTACATCAACTCAGCCCAGCGTCCCATTTTTTGTTTGAAGGAAAGCCACTGGAGCAAGGTTTGCGATATGTAAGAGGAAAAGAGAGCTAGACGTGGCACCTCCCCCTGACTGCGGGCGCATTCCTGTCTCGGCAGAGCTTGGCGGACAGAATTTAATTTATGCCTTGCGTTTATCGCACGAGCGGGGCTCACAGGTCTTTGTCGCTGCACGATAAGTTTCTAAGCTATTATCACGGCTCTGCCTCTCCAGTCTCGCAGCGGGCATCTCTCTGGCCACCTTTGGTCCACTTCAGCCAGAGCTATAGTGCTCAAGTTGAGATCTTCTCCACCTTTTCCACATGTACATGATAGCTTTTCATAAAACCTTATTATGTCATATCAGCGTTCCTGTCAATCTGACAGGTTTTCCAATTCTTAGTCTCCTGCTGTTTCTTCGTCAGAATACAACTATGACCGTACGAATCACACTGTGGATTTAAATCATGCAAATCATACTGCTAAATAGCTAAGTTCCATGTCTTTTCCAATTTGAATGATGTCTGCAACTCATGATTTGGCACAAACATAAATTATTTTTACAGCATAATTAGCAGTAATTTTGTCATTTTGAATTTTTTTGGCTGCTGTCCAGTGTTGTCATAATGAGTCACATTTGTCTGTTTTTATTGTTGCTCATCTTGAGAAATCTGGTTTATACCAGCGTGAATTACATAATCATTATGAATTTTGTGTAAATAGTTTTATGTTGTTCTTAGTGCAGATCATCGCGCTGTGCAACTTCAACTAGTTCAAAGTGTTTTTGAGCTTGTCTTATTTGCATATTGAGACACTAACACCAGTTTTTTGTTTCATTACACTCAGAATAATAAAAAAAAAATTCACCTGTAGGTATTTATGCAGCCAGGAAACATGCAGAATGCAGAAACCATCATGAATATTGAATGAAAACCTTGTGTTAAGGTGAAAATGGTGGTTTGGGTCAATTTGCTTGTTGTAATGCAATAATGACATTATAATGAGACATTACTAGCCTTGTTTTGTATGCATACTTAACAACCGAATCGTTGTGCTTTTAAGCATAGAGTTTATGTCTATGGATTTTTTTCTCATAATTGCCATGAAATGATCTGTTGCGTAGACATCTGTCCTTGTCTCTTTCTATTAACATAGAATTCCTGTTAAATCCCATCACTGGGCTTTCTAAAAGGTTTCAGAGTCTCCTAGCTGCTGTGCCTACCCCCCCGACACACGCACGCACGCACAAACACACACACACTCATATGGCTCAGTCCTCCAGGTGTAGGGAATAGAGCTTAAGGGCTGCCAGCAGAGCCCTCATATATGCGCGCAGCTTAATAAAGCTCTGATATGGGAGAATCCAAAACAAAGAAAGGCCCCGGGGTGTGACATCTGTTCTTGCTGCTGACAGGTCTTTATTAAAAGTGACCATATGTGTGGTGATTGGGAGCGGGATCGCTTGTCTGTACGTCGCAGTGATTGCCTTGAACCTGGAGGGGATTAAAAAGTCTGGCATGGGACACACACAAACACACACACACAAACACACACAAAAGATATTATCAGTTGAGCTGATGTGTAGATAGGTGGGGTATAGCATGCATTACAGGCTCTCCCTGGCTGCAGGGGGCTTTTCACTAAAGCAGGGTGAGTGAGAGTCTGAGAGGATACAGGACAAAGGACACAAGAGGGCACCTTTAGAAAGAGATCAGAGATGGGGGAGATGAGATGAGAGATCCGAGAAGCTCTAATAAAAGGGGGGGAAATGAAAAGAAGATAGAAGAGTCTGGGAGAAAAGTGCAAGAAGTAGAAGTTGGGAAGAAGGAAATGCAATGAAAGCAAGAAAGTGGTAAAATGGGGAGGAAAAAAAAGAGGCCTGGAGTTAAAAAAAAAAAAAAAGAAAAGAAAAAGAAGATGGTGGGAAAAAAAACAAAGGGGTGGCACAGAAGAGGTAGAGAGGGAGCGAGCGAAAAAGAGCATAACTGTGCCATTTAATTGCTGTGCTCCACTTCCGAGGGGCTGTTATAATTGGCTCGATGCTCGTCTGGCGGCTGTGGACAGGAACAGAGAATGGCCATTTACAAAGGCTAAGGGTTCACACAGGTGTGTGTGTGTGTGTGTGTGTGTGTGTGTGTGTGTGTGTGTGTGTGTGTATGTGAGTGTGCGTACACAGGGCCCTTGACCCCAGGAGCACTGGAAAGTAAAAGCTTGGATGGTATGGGTTTTGGGTGCTGTATCTATGAGAGACGGGAGTCTCCCCCTGTCCCAATCTGTCCAGGGGTGGCAGAAGAAAAGACGACTTCCTCGCTTTGATTCTCAGCATGCAAGAGATCATATTATAACCATTAAATATCAGAAAAAATATCATGCATATGAAAATAATAGTCCTAATCCTGACCTTCACCCTAATTGCACATTTTAAATGTGGTAACCATTCTTTCGTTCAGGTCCATTGTCGCTTATGCTCTAATAAGGCAGTTGTCAAATAAAGGCAAATGACCTAATAAATTAAAATCCTACAGAGTACAAATGAGCCGACCTAATAAAGCGTGTCTGCAAGCAAGGGAAGTGTGTGGCTGTTGCATCACGGTGCCCTCTCTTTAGCATTCCTGTGAGGCAGCCACGGTGACTTAGTCCAGGCCAAACTCTGACACCATATGAATTATTAGGCGTCCGTGGGGGGTCCGGTCGGAACAGTGCAATGTGGCAGGGTGGCAGAGGGCATCCTCTCTTACTTCTGTCCTGATCACTGACCCCAAGTGTGTGTGTCTGTAAGATATAATTTCGCATGAAGTCATCCTCTCTTCTTACCTCCAAAAGACCTTTTCAGGAGAGGAAGTGCAGTAAAGGTTTGAAGGTGTCCTCTGTACCAAAAATGCACTCATTTATTAATAATGCTCCATTTATAATGTATATGTGAATATCATGTTCAGCAATTTTCAAATGTGCATGAGTCAAAAAGCCAATGCTTTGCCACTCCACCAGGCCTTTTACAGGCAATATGCTGCTTGAATAGCAAATCTAAATTAAATCTACATTCTAAATTACTAAGAAATAGTGTGGATAAATAGGATGAATGGATCCATTATGCGCATCCATTGGAATGTCCCTCCCCTTTCCCTGACTCCAGAGCTCCGATTCATCAGCGCTTGCTTTGCAAAATCATTCCCTCTGCTTCATTATGAGGGGTTAGCGCAGCCGCCAACCTTTGCACTTATTTGCGAGGTGAGCTCTCTCCTCCTCCCAGCACTGTGTCCACAGGGCTTTTGTGAGACTCAGGACATGCATTGCAGTGATTGGACGTCCCTGCAAGGCCCCAGATTAGCCGTCAAAGGCTAAACAGTGTCTCATTGCCGGTAATAGCTGCCAAATAGATAGCGCATAAACGACAATGTTATGATTGGATTATCACAGGTCGCTGCACTCTCCATCTCCCACCCATGTGTGTTTAAAACCGGAGGAATAACCTGTGACACATGTCAGCGACACCGTCTAGGCAATGGCAGAAAATGCGAGAATGCATGCATGAATTTGCAATGTATGCACAAACATGGGCAGAATATGTATATATGTATTTAATATGTATGTAAATAAGCCGGGGGCTCGGACAGGGACGCGCACATTAATCGCGAGACGTCTATACACACCATCCGCCATTCCCCTTGGGGTTCTATTGTGGCGGAACTGGCGAGCGTATCTATACAATCTGTACTGTTTATGTGTGTGTGTTGTCTTTTTGCGTGTCAGTGTGTACCCTCAAGTCAAAGACAGGACTGCGCTGCCGTATGGAAATGAGGTCACTTGCTCTCCGCTCAGTCTGGCTCCAGCCCTGCACCAGGGCTTATTTATTTTACATAATGCCCATCCATAACCGTACACCCCCCCTCCTAATCTTCTGTGAGCATTAGTTGCGCCGTGTGCGTGAGGCGCTCCGGCTATATTTACCAGCCTAATGTATATGATTAAGTCTCGTTTACTTTGGATTCCAGACTTTGCAGTTATGCCTCGAAAATGGGCAGATAGGCTGCAAATTATATGAAAATGGAAGCTTGACAGGCCCAGATAGTGGAGCCGCTCTGCTGTATCAACCCGTTTCATCTGTTCCCTCATCTGTTCGCCATGCCTCGCTCTGTGCAGAGATTAGCGTGTAATAATAGCTAATAAGACACAGGAGGGGTGGATGTCACACATTATCTGAGTAGGTGACTGACGCATCATCAGTTGGACATCATACGATCCAGCAGCCTCGCCAATGGCTGATCAACAGACTGCAGTGCATTGTGGGCCAACAGGTCCGTAGTGCTCAGCCGCCGTTTTTAATTTTAGAGCTATGTAATTCTAAATCAACACCTGTGTGTGTGTCTTAGTGGGTGGCATGTTTGTGTATATTAAGAAACAGGATGCATCACATTGGGAAAGGGTCCAAGAATGCTCCTCTGAATAGAGCATAACTTTCCATTAACTCATCTAGAGCTCAAAACTCCCGCAGTCCTGCCATATGTTCAGATCTCTTCACGCATACAAGCAAAAAAATCCACCTTTTTTGTATAGTGTTTTCATCTTGCTGAAGAAATCTGAAATGTGAAAAAGTGAAGTGATTGTCATTGTGAAACACTGCAGCACAGCACACGGTGCACACAACAAAATGTGTCCTCTGCTTTTAGGCCCATCTGTCACGCTGATTTGACGTGGTGAGGCAGTTGATCTTGAATGATTGCTGGACATGACGATGAGAAGGGTGCATACACACGATGTCACAAAACAGGGGTTTAATACATGATCAAACAGGACAGGGGAGACATCCAGTAACGATGGTGAACAGACACAAAAAGAGCAGCTTTATACAATCTTACTCAGGTGTACACGATCAGGAAACATTACACAGGATGAACATGAACTCCGGTCCGGATCCTTGACCTGGAGTAACCCCTTCCAGAACGGATCATGACACCTTCACCCTTGAGTATGCAGCCATGAAATGTGCCCAGGGAGCAGTGTGTGGGGACGGTGCTTTGTTCAGTGGCACCTCGGTGGCACAATGGTGGTTCAGGATTCGAACCGACAACCTTCTGATTATGGGGCCATTTCCGCCAGGCAACCACTGCCCCTGCTTTTGATATATTCAGAGAAAAAGGAACTCCTCGACAATTAATTAATAATAATGATTCCTTTAAATATGTGTCAAGGTTCATGCATGGACTTAAATACTGGCAGAGATCACAACACACACTAATGACTTTTAAAATGTCAATGATGAAATAAAACAATAGAACACAACTGCTGATGCTTGCTTGGTTTCTAAATGTGATGTGCAAAGCTGTAATAATAATATTTGTGGAGCTCAAATCTGCCAGCGTATGTCTGATGTATTCATAGAATAAAGATAAAATTATTTCAATTTATTGTCCTTTATTAGAGCAAATGTGGAATTTGCATTATTCTATTAGAGTAATAAGACATGATGAGGTGCTGGATTATCTTGGCTCATACCATAGCCACTTGGCAGAAATTATGGTCACTTATTTATCCCTTTATTTATTCTGCTCATTTTGTAATTAGATGTAATGAAACAGGCTATTGTACATCTTGGCTCTCTGCTCCATCAGTGTGTTGCTATGGCAGCATAGACTGTTTTACTATCTTCAGGCTAGTGTGTCCATTTAAAATGTAATTAAACCTGACGAGAATTCTGTATGTTTTATACAGTATTAATACAAAGTCTGTGAAGACAAGCAGAATCGAGTATTGTCCCAGACCGTGACGTTATGCTGCATTCCTTTTGCTTTGGAACTACAATGTTGGGGATGAAAAAGATGTCACATCTGACATTCAAAAAACAATATGGATGCTTCCAGGAAGGCTTTTGTTGTGCTAACAATACCTCTTGATAACAGCCCATTAAGCAGTATTGTACACATCCTAATGCCTTGCCAACATGTCCAGAGTTATGGTGTATGACTGCTCTATCGAGCCACAAAGGGAAGCACGTGAGAAATTTACTGGTGATGCACATTGCGCCCATCTTTGATGATGAAGTCGCATTTGGAGGACGCTGCCGAGTTTTTGAGTAGAAAACACGACTTGTGGTGGCAATTTCCGAGCCTGAGTTCAGAATGTTAGCATCACTGGTTTAATGGGATTAAACCTTTGAACGGTATAAGCACAATGACAGCATAATTTGCGTCAGCGATGTCAAAAAGTACACATAATATGCACCTACATTTACATTTAAGCCATTTTTCAGATGCCCTTATCCAGAGAAATGTACAATCAGTAGTTACAGGGACAGTCCCCCTGGAGGCACTCAGGGTCAAGTGTGTTAGCAGCCCAATGCACACAGCTATCATCACGCTGCTAAAAGCTAATGCTAAAATGCTCGAACTTCAGCTATTGTCTCTAAGGGGTCGATATAATGCCTCAGGGAGGCAGCCGCCAAGCCGCGTAGCTCCAGCGGTAAGCTTACCACAGTAATGTTGCACCATGAGCCGCGATAAACCAGCATACACGGGCTGTAACATCACAGACGCATAACAAGTGAAGACACATGCAAATGATGCATGCTAAAACTCTCCTGGCAGGTACTGCACACGCCCTTTTATCTGGGTTTGTTGCTGCATGGGGGTTCCCACAATCCACTGCTGCTGACCTCGGCAGCCAAGTCACCTACACGCCACGCTAACTCACGGCAGCCCAGGTACATGCTGCATCATAGCTGATAAGCCTCATTATATTCATGGATTCATCGGCCTCCTTTTGTTCTCCATCACAGTCATTTTTTTTATGTTTGCATATGAAAATTGTGCTCTGTATCCATTTTGAAGTATTGACCCGTTTCTTTTTTTTTTCTTGTTTTCCTTTCGTCGTTCTTTTTTTAAAAGGCTTGTTCACAGATGAAACTCTAATTAATACGCTCCCCTGGGAAATCATTAGGGGGGAACAGTTAAAAAGTACCATTTAATTTTAGAATTGTAGAGATTTTAATTTTAGAAGCCTTTGGCAGCTTCTCTGCGGATGGGAAGCTCGCTCTGCTCTCACCGTGCGGGCATGAGAGGAAAACAGGCCGCTGGCAGAGTTTTCCTCAGTTACATATGATTATGCGGTTTTGTAAGCCAGGCTCTGGCAGGCTGTCCTCTCTCCCCAAACTCCAAAAACAGGACCACCATTGATCCTGAGCGGAGAGAGGGCACGGCTGTCCAGCATTTTTCATTTCTTATCCGTCTCTCTCGCTTCCTGTTGTCTCTTTCGTCTAATTCCGTCTCTCTGTTGCACTCTCCATAAGACTCCCTTCCCTGCTCATCCTTCTCTCTGGCAGTGTCCCCGTGGCACTCTGGCATTGGGACAAGTCAGATAACTGTGAAATATTGGTTAAGAGAAGTTGATAAACGGATGTTTGCTTTTCCAGATTTATGAGGCCATTTTTTTCCTCTTCTTCTTCTTGTTTTTTTTTTATATTGTGCTCAGACATTTTATATAAGAGGCCGTCTGTGAGTTTAACGGGCAAATTTTTCCCTGGCCGGCTGTGCAGCTTGAGTCACAACCATGGCTGAGTGGAACTGACATAAGCAGACATAGTCAGGCTTACATAAACACCAGGGAGCCCTGTGTGGTGCACACACACACACACACGCACACACACACAAAGATACACTGCTTATTTACACATAATGTGTGCATACCTAACTTCTCACACACACACACACACACACACACACACACACACATATGAATGTATACTCATCCATGGTACATTCACACCCTCAGCTTGCCAGGACACCTTGTCATAAACAACAGCTGCCTCTCCCGCTCCCATCACGCCTGTGGCCTCCCAGCATGCACTGCGGTGGGCACAGCTCCCACAGCAAATATTCTGACACAAATATTACATAAAGATACAAACACAACTTTTTGCTCCCTCCGCATACACACACACACAATCATTTGGCAGGTCGACTTCCCGTCTCAGTTTCACGTTCAGCCCAAGCCGCTCCGATTCGGTGTCTCTTGCTGGCTGTAATTAAACTGGCCTGAGATCAGTGAGTGGTATCTTCATGGGGCTTCCTCTTTCATCTCCTCTCCTCCGGTCTCTTGCGGCCCTGATTACAAGATCTGCCCTCTCTGCAGTTTTTTTTTTCTTTCTTTCTAAAAAAAAAAATCGTATTTTTTCCCCTTCTCATTATTCGTCTACCCGTCCTTTCTTCTGCTTGCAAACATCTTGAACAAAGTAAATCCTTTGCCACAATGGTTTACTAATATGCAAATTAGTGCCTTTTCTTCTTGCTCAGCCTATTTTCCTTTCTTCTTCCACTCATTACTTTGAACCGAGATTTCTCTCCCTGGCGGAGTTCCCAGAGGGCCGAGGTGTGCCCACCTGCTTAGGTGGGGTTAAAGCTCTCCTTCTTTGCCTAACCCTCAACACCCTGCACTCCCTCTCACCCCCACCGTGGGACCCCCAACTCGACCACCCTTCTGGGGCTCTGCCTCCCTTCTTCTCCTTGGATTGGAGCCCCCGGCTGCCCCCGTCTCTGCGTTCGTTTTTCATGCTGTGAATTCTTGATGTGCCGCCACTCCCGAGGCCTCGGTGTGAGTGAGGTGAAGCTACATTAATATTTCATGGTGAAAAGTCTCATCCTCCCAAATAAACTGTCTTGGTCCCTTCTTCACCTCTCTTTGGTGCTGTTTGTGAGTAGTTAATCTGAACACATCATCCACTCCTCTTTTCAGTTCATGGCTGTCTCTCAGCCGTGTGTGTGTGTGTGTGTGTGTGTGTGTGTGTGTGTGTGTGTGTGTGTCTGTGTATAAAATGCTCTCATTCACTCACTTTCAGTAACTGCTTAATCCAAGCCAGGATCCTGGGAAATTGTGCTTGCAGGGTGTGAGTAGTAGGATATTGTGAGTTCTAATGTTAAAGATGCAACTACATCTATACATAAATCCCCTGGATCAATGTAAGTGCACCATGAACTACTCACTCACCAATCACCACCACTTACTCCTAATCTTGGCCGTCAAGGGGCACAGGGTGGGGCTCCCCCAGGGCAGGGCACCAGCCCACCACACACACACTGATGGACAACTTTTGCATCACCAATTGACTTGCCTTTGGAATGACGACAGATCTCGACTTTTCATATGGTAACATGGTACCTGATCAAACCATGTACCATACATTTTTACTGTGCTGAAACAGGTGGGGGTGAGGGGCAGTGGTGGCCTTAAGAAAGCGGCCCCGTAATCAGAAGGTTGCCGGTTTGAATCACACATTGCGCCACACATTTGAATCAAACATTTTGTGTTTTACTGACTATGCACTTTTTTGGGACATAATGTTTGTTCATAAACCCCTTTTCATGCAGCGGTGTCTGTAATGTAAACATCCCATAACCAAAAGTAAATATTTCATTAACATAAATACAACTCCTAAATTTATATCTTCCTTAGCGAGCAATGTCAGTATAATAAAACATCTAAATGAATCTATTTACTGTCATAACAAGTACCATAGCATAAGATAATAAGCAACATTTGCTTGGTAAAACAATTAATCACACCAAATTGTGGGCAGGGTCTGGTCTTTGTAGTTATACTGTAATATGTTTGTCCACAGTTAAACCATATGATATCAGGTTTTACAATTTTGGTGTCACAGACTGAGGGCATCCAGGAGGTTGGAGGGTTGGGGATAGGGGGTAATAAAACATATTGAATAGGGCCAGTGGACACTCCGAGAATATGTGGACAGCGGACTGCTGGCGACCCTGGTAATGCAGGTTATGTCTTCCATCAGTACCGAGACTGCAGCGAGTGGCATGGGGCTCCGGGTTAATGGATGGTGCATCCGCCCACTGACAGCACTGTAATAACTGGCTTGCTTTAGCGGAGGGAAAGGGACCGAATCAGGGACCAAGTTGTGCCGCCTGCATTGGCCAGACAGAAGACAATGACTCAGGCTCACCTTCTCAGACCCAGAATGTTACAGCTAAGGTTACAAAAACCTATTTCAATCATTAAGAATGGGTGATGGTATTAACTTAATGAACATTCATGTTGCTACTTTTGAAAATGTGTTTGAGAGATGTGATGCTGTGAAAAAATGCTTATTTTTGTGCAAATTGATTAATGCATTAAGTTAGATATATGTTATCCATATTCCTTGAGTTCAGTGTTGATTGCTGTGCTAGTGGCAGGCTTCATGTGTTTGATTTATTAAATTGCCTAATTACTGTTATCAACAAATTAATTTGCAGGTTTTCTATAATGCTGGTTTGTTGCAGTTTTTTTATTATGAAGGCTTGTTTTTCCAATGTAATATTGCTTATTGACTAAACATATAATATATAAATATACAATGATGTTGCTTCATTCAAGATGTTACATCGCATTGTATATAAGAAAATACAATTTGCATTTAAGTAGTGTAAGTAAACATGTTTATCATATTTCAGAGTGATGTCAAGTTCAAGGTTTAGAGCATTGTGGATCTCTGCCTCATTGGAGTGTGTGTTTATGAGAGACAGAGTGTGATATTAGGATCTCGAGTATATATCAAGGTCTTACACTTGTGAACCACAGAAGGTCTAATAACCCTGTAATCGTCCAAATGCCACATATAAAGGGCTGCTGCACGTGTGTGGCGATCCCCAAGGTTGACTCTCGTCATTTTTACCACAGTGAGATTTTTTTTTCCATTGGGTCAGCATAAATCCATTTTTAAGGAAAGCGACATTAGCGATGATGAATGCTTTTTACGTACCATTAATCACCAGCTGAGTGGGAAGCTGAGAGATCCCTCGCTCGTCCTCTCTTTGTTTGTCGTCCGTGGAGCTCAGAAATGATTTATGTGTGGGAGCCCGACGGCCAGCCCGGGAAAAAAAAGTGCTCCAATCAAAGTGACAAAATGAAATACATAACATGCTTGAACCTGGTTGCTGCATAATTGTGTGCAATCATACCGAGGTGTTTTACGCTGTTGTGCATTGAGGTCCTGTCTGTAATTGTGTTCATTGTAGGTGTTCACTATTATTGGTCCAAACCAATTAGTGTCAGAGGAAAGGTGTGTTCAGGAATATATATATATTTTTCAGTATAAAAAGTAAAATTCCCATCTTCCTCTTAAAAACAAATGGACAAAAAGATTTGTTACATGGGAAACAGATGGGAAGACCCATCAGAAGAATTGAATTTTCTTTAGCACCGTGAATGCAGCATGGACCATTTGGGTGCTTTGGGTTCAAGTAGCAGCTCTGGCTTCTCATGCCGATAAGCCCGTGTTCCTGTGGCTGTGCCAGGTTCTTGGTGAGTTGACAGCCTTTCTTTGGAGGAAAAGAAGGATTAACTGCTTCCTTTATCAGTTCATAAGCCATTATCATCTCCATCTCTTGACACACATTTCACCCTTATTCGTCAGGGCTTAGAAACGACTTGATGTTGGCTGGACGTGTCCAGGATGCAAAAATCCATTTAATCTCTTTTTTTTCTGCTGTATAAACCATCAAATTGTGATGTGGCCAGGTTCCTTTGTTTCCGATGTTGGCGGTGGGGTCTTTGTGTGCAGGTGAGCACAGGACCCCCTCGGTGAGACAGTGGGAGTGCAGCATGAGAAACATCCCCCCGTCCCCCCCGTCCCCTCTCTTCCATTTTTATTTATAATTAGATGAGCACGAGCTCTCGTTTCAAGTCGCACTCATTTATTACGTTGGAAGGACTTTTTATTTAGCAGATTTTTTTTTTTTAATGCTGCCGGAGATTGTGCGTGTGGGAGTGTGTGAAAGAGAGAGTGCAAGGTGACAGTGGAATTAAGCAAAGTGATGGCCACGTCCTCCACACCTTATCTTAATTAGAAACGAGATGACCTGGGCTCGTGTTGGCGATGTTGTTAATAAAGTTGAGGCTCCAGCCTCCTCCAGTCCTTGAACAGGGAGTGTGTTTCTAGGCATGCAGGGCAGTGTGTGCATGTGTGTGTGTGTGTGTGTGTGTGCACTCGAGCAAGCCTCACGCAGAGCGTGGCTCTGGCAGACAGCAGAGAACAGGTGGAGGGGTGGAAGAGTGTATCCTCTCTTTAATTGCTTTCTCGTGATTTGTTCTTGTGGCTGACGGTCCCGTGGTCGCGCTGATGGAAGCTCTGGATCAGCGGCTCAGCTCTGGAAGTGCAGATTATAGCTCCTGCTCTCCGTACATCGCCGCACTAATCATCTGGGCTCCATGATAAGCTCTGTGTGTGTGACAGTGGGTGTATTTATTCATGCTGTGTTCATGTGAATAGATGTACACAGTTTTTTTTTAAAGCATGATGCATGTGTAAAGTTGTGTGTAGGTAGCTGCCAGTAGACAAAGACATGCTTGGACACTGTAGATATCCGACAACATTAGTGTGTATATAAATGAGTTGTGTGTTTGTGTGTCTTTATCCCCAGCTTTCTTAGCTGTGATGAATAGAGACAGCCTTGTCGCTGTTTGGACTGCTGTCACGCCACGTCCCGTGCCAGTTTGATTAATATGGGGGTTTGGGCCTGAATGACTAACAGCAGAGCAGAGGTATGATGGGTAGGAAAGTCCAGCTGATGCCTGTGCTAACACTCCCACTTACCGCCTTGCTCCATGTCCTCATCCCCCTGATCCCAGATCAGTCACCTTCTACCCATCATTAACTTGGCTCGTTATAAAGACGGACAGTAAAACTGCACACTGATAACTCATTGTATACAACATGTCCTTTATTACGAGCTTCTTGCCCCACAACGGGACCACGCTTACACACCCACCTGCATTTTTTACCCACGCACTTTGCATGGCGGGATTCATTCCCCTTGCTTGGCTGCAGCGCAGTTAAGTATAAAGGGGTCGGTGAAATGGTCTCACTGAACATTAACTCACTGTCAGGCATGAAAGTCAAACCAAGAGCATTTGCGCCGTCCCCGTGTTCTCCTGCAGGTGAGCAAAGCGAAGAGCAGCCAGTCACCTTCAGCACTTATCCGTTTTATTTAAGCATTTCATTTAGACCTCTGACATAACTGCTAAATGCTCTGTGTTGAGAACGAACATAAACATTGGTTTGGATAATTAGTATTGGAACAACATGTTGCTTCTTCTAATTGCTGTTGTCACGGTAATATTTCTCCGCGTTTAATAAAAAACATAAACGGTAATTATTTAATCAATAGCTCCCCTTGAAATGGGAGCTACATTCCTGCCGTTCCTGGCTACTTTGGATGGATGTTAAAAAATTTGCTTAATCTGCTATGGACACATCTGGGAGTAGTGTATTTGGAATTTTTGAAAAATTAAAGCCTATGGATGAGGGCTTATGGTATTACGGGATACTGGGCGTCAGTGTTATTAAACGCAGCTTTTGTTTCATCCTTTAAATGTAAGTCCATTATTTAAACCATCCAGATGTGATCGTGGCCCTTTAAGAAGCGACTCCTCAAATGGCTTTTAAATGACTGTCATTAAGGCAGCATATTGTTCGCATTCCGAGCCGGAGTTGTATCAATTAGCTAATGGGGAGTTGCGAGCAGACAGCGGGACGAGTGGAGAGGCTGAGACCTCTGAGGCGCACAGCGGAGGCCTGATTAACTGGGGAAACGAGGACAGAGGGGAGAAGGAGATAGCTGGCTCGGTAACAAAAGAGCTCCAGCCGCTATGAATGTGTTATTGCCATGGTGACTGGAGCTGCGAGAGGCGGAGGTAATGGTAGCCGTGCAGAGACCCAGACACTGTGCATGTCAGGGCTTCCTGGTCAGGGCACGTGATCATGTGACACATGACCCCAAACAGGAGGACGAAAGACTGCAAGATTTTTTCAGTTTAATCGTTTGGGATGGTGGAAGAAAATGAGAACATTACTGTTCTTCTGACTTCATTGCAAAAGTGAACCGTGGGTATGCAGAATATTAATGAAATGTGTCCTCTGCATTTAACCCATCACCTTAGTGAGCAGTGGGCAGCCATGATATGTGCCCTGGGTGTGTGGGGACGGACCCTTGCTCAAGGGGACCTCAGTGGTATGTTGACAGTTCCACTCTCTTACCCCTTAGTCCACCACTACCATATGCAGGACATCTAATCGTATTCCTAATTTCTTCACTAATACAATAATGTAGAACAAATTACATAATTTTTTGTACCTAATCATAACCTAAATATCCATATCACATCTTGACAAAAAAAATTGCCTGTAATCCCAAATTTGAATCTTCTTCCTCATATTTAGAGTCCACGGACAGAATAGATTTTGTAGGTTTTGTGCTCTTCGGACCCTTCAAACTGATGTCTCTTTTTCCACAATTTTCCAGCCCATTGCCTTGGCTTAAATAGCCCTAAAAAAGATGAATCCATGTGATGGCAGCACGCAGAGGATCCCTCGCTCAATGGGATCCCTCGCTCATCGTTTCCCAACCCAACCCTTTTCCTCCTCTCCATTGAGAAATTTAGATATGCCGTGTGCTAACATCCAGCGCGATGGTGCAGCCAGTGGCGCTTCGCTTCTGAGGCTGTTTATTTGTCCCGTAGAGCGATCACTTAAACCCGAGCGGATGTTTGATGGCGTGGGGTCCCGGCCGTTTCTAACATTTGCAGCTGTTAGCATGCAAGCGAGCGTGTTCGTATATGTCAGCGCTCGTGTCATTGTGCGTAGCGGAGAGTTTCTTTGTTCTCCCAGGGCTCTGCACTGCAATAACCTCCCTCCACTGCGGGGCTAAGTGCTCGGCTCGGCTCGGCGAGCTCGCTGTCGTCAGCCGTCAGGCTGCACGCGGGGGGATTGCGATTTATTGGGCCCCGTAGATGGCGCCTGCACTGCGCACGGGAAAATTGTAACTGATAAGTGTTGAAACCGCTTTAGTGGTGTTTGAGTAGGGCTGCGGAGTGTGCCACAGCCACGCTGATGGAGTCTCTGAGTGATGGAGGAGCGGGTGCATGCCGGGCTGAGAGGGGGTTTATGGTTATTGCGGACTGTGCGTGTGATGGTCCTACAGTCGTACTGGGCTGATGTGATTAGGCTGAATGTTTTGTTTTTTTTTTTTTGCCGATGGTTTGGTTTGCAGGAGGAGAGGGTCGATAACCGAGTTAGCGGCGAATCGCACGCAGCTGGGATATATGGCATCTTGACAGCCATATATCTGGCGCTTGTGCCTCACGTAGAGCTGGGCTTCCATAATTCAATAACTGTGTATTTCCGAGGCTGGGAAATAGATTATATTCAGTTACGGCTGCCCTTTCACAGACAGACGTCCAAGGACCATTTTGTAGATCTCTATAGCGCCGGGACTATGGGGTAGCAGTGTGCGCTCTTGAAGTGTCTGAAGCTAAAGGAGAACCCTTCAAAGGATCTTTGAAGCCCGGAGAGGAAACCGCTGTCATGGTTTCCAAGAAATAACGAGAGTGCAGCACAAGCAGAATTCCTTTAGCATGTTCAAATACCAGACACGAAGGATTGTCCAGGTGACAGGGGCAAAGCAAATATACTACAGGGCCGGGGGTCGATCAGAGCAATCAGTGAAGGTAAGACTGGGCTCAGAAGCCGGGGAACTGGACCATCCACAGCCGAACGGCAAATTTGTATATTGGAAGCCGAACGCGGAGGAGTGTTAGAGTCTCCCGCCGGGTTCAGCTAATGATGGTCTCTGACAGCGAGTCGATGCGCCGGCCGGCTCATGGAACCTCATTAACACTGTGCCCTGCCGCTCGCCGTCCTTCCACGCGTCCCGGCCTCTCCTTCCGCAGACTCTGCGCTCGGCGTGAGCCCCGCGACAGTCACCTTGTGTTGGAATCGCTGTCGGCGGAGTGTACCCTGCCTAGCGAGAAGCTGGTGCAGGTTTGAGTCCTGTCACTTCAAACACAGGAGCCCCACGCCGAATGTCACCTCTGCAGATTGTCGAGATCACGAGGTGTAGACGCTTCAGAGATGCAGAGACTGTCTCGAGTCAACAGTCATCAGCCACAGATCGATACAGTTACATCAGACCCGTTCTTTTAAAGGTTTGTGGATTTTGAGTCCCATTCTGTTAGTGTTATATATAGATTTGGTCTCCTCGAGCAGTGTCCCCCAGTCCTTATCCATCGCCCACCACACCTGATCCCACGCACGCAGAGTTGGTTGATGATCTGACGAGCTGGATCAGGTGTGCTGAGGCAGTGGGAAGTCCATAAGCTCTCATAATTGGCCTAGATGATGGGGGTGGGAACAGGACGAAACCGCCATTGGTCCGGGCATGGACTCACTGGAAATGATCTAACACGTTGTAGTGGCTGCGTGCTTTTGTCTTGTTTTTTCCAATTTGCAAGATTAGTCCTCATTGAAAGAAGATCTAAAGTGCAGTGTTAATATGTATGTCTGTGCAGATGAGGCCCTTATTGAATCTTTTTCCAGAGGCTGATTCACTGAACTATTATTTAATTAAAATTGATTTCCAGTTTGCAGTCTGTGGGTTTTTACCCACACATATTTTAATAATTTGTTCCCTATCCTGAAGGCATGTGGCTAAAAAGGCCACCTCTGTGCTACAGGAGATGCTCTTCTTTCCCAGCATGCTTATCACCATCATCTCTTATCTTCAGCCAATCCCAGAGTTGATGACAGGGTTCATTTCAGGAAAATCCTGTAGCTGTCTGTTTGGATAATAATGCAGAAATATATTTTGTGGTCATGTGGTATGAATTATATCCTATTTCCTCATATAAATGCAAATATATTATAGTGTTTTAATAAATACATTCTATTTGTTTACATGTCCCAGGCCCTGGAGGGTATAGAAATTGCACAGTTAAGATTCTGTTTTAGCCTATCTGCTAGATAATCTTTCATTCTAAGCTAGAAATGAATGTGCATCTGCTGCGCCAGAGATCAATCATATTGATTCAGCGGCTGACATCCCTGTGTGTAGCCACGAATGTTACTGATGTCGAGCATCAAAGCAACAGCGCATGCGCTCATGGATGTACTCAAACCTGAGACCTGGAGAGGACCCAGGTGCAGATATATATATATATGTAACTCCATTACAGGAGTTCCTGTGTCTTTGTCCCCTTTGTTTGTGTTGCACCCTCACTCCCATCCCCTTTCTGCTCGTTCCCTTGCTCTTTCAGTCATTATGACACATTTTTTCTCTGTGACCTGACCCACACATCTGTGGTGGCTGTGCATTCCCTCCTCCCATCCCTCTCCCTCCCTCATTGCCCATCTGTGCTGCAGCATCCAGGGGTACAGGACAAACCTGCCATAAAGGCTGTGGATTTACACATGGAAGGCACTAGAATATAGTGCAGGTAAAGCACAGTAAATCATGGACACTTTCTTGGAAACATGGTTTGTGTGTGTGTGTGTGTGTGTGTGTGTGTGTCCCGCAAGTGAGCTTTCCTGATACCCCCTGTGCAGATGCAATCTGTGAAGTGCAGCTGGAGGTGGGGTGGGGGGCTTTGTATGTGTGCGTGCATGTGGGTGGGTGGAGAGTGCTGTAGTGACCCCTCATCTGTCCCCTGTGTATGGTGGAGAGTGATGGGGTCAGTCGGGCAGTGATGGAGGTCACCGGGGATCTGTCTTTGTCCCAGTGGCTGAAACAGACATGCTAACACCACACACACACACACACACACACACACACACACGCCCCAGCCTACATTACACACAACAGGCTGGGGAGTAAGTGATCAGTAAAGTGATCCGTCTACTGAGTCATTCATCTTCTTTACAAACATATCTGATCCGTGCCGTTCGTATTGTTTTTCAGCTCAAGAAGACAAACACGCATTTAATCAGGAGACAACCTCTTTAACACGTCGCTGGAATTCAAAATGGCAAAATAAGATGATTTACCAGGGGAGCGTGCCACTCAGACATCTGCTTTGTTTCAGAAGACATCTTGATTCTCTGGCCCTTGCGCCGCTTCCTACTGGCCTCTTTTGAAGAAGCAGGAAAGTTAGAAAAGAAGAAAGTGAATTCTTCAGAGAGATGAGGGGGGGAAAAGAAAGTCTTTCATGAAAGTGTGATCTGGTAATAATAAAGTATGTCTGCTAGTTTCATATTCTTTCTGTGCGGTGAGACTTATATCTGTGCTGAGAGAGGGAGTAAAACAGCAGTCGAGAAAAAAAGTCATCTTTGAAAAAATGCAATTTAAATGCTTTTTGGGGGATTTATCAAATGGATATTATGCATCTATTTTCCCAGAATGCCCTTGGTAACCTGTTTGACTGGGGACAGTGTTTGAGGGCGGCATGCTGCAGGCACGTTCACAGCTGTGCCACATTTCCCCGTTTCCACATTAACACTGCTTCAGGGGACAATCTGTGTCGTCGAAACTCCTTTCCCCGATGGCGTCTGAACGAAGTTCCTCTTGGTCTTTGTGGGAAATGCTCCATGGTTGCCAGAATGGCACTTTGTTTAGGAAGTTTCCAGGGAATTTAATTCACTCCAGCAATTTTGCTGCCAGAAGCATCCAAAGCACCAACCCATTGTCCCTGCAAAGGCTGCAAAATTCATTGTATATTAAAAAAAAAGTTTTTTGGTGTTTTGGCAATACATTTATGGCTAGCGGCTAGATTTCAGACGGTAAAGATGAAAAGGTTGGCATGCCTCAATCAATTAACTCCGTTATTTTCAATTGGCAAATTCGAATTTGTCCATGTCTGCTAGCAAATTCCACCGATTCGTAGAGGTGCCATCTTTACATTTACGGCATTTATCAGACAAACTTATCCAGGGTGACTTACAATCAGTAGTTACAGAGACAGTCCGCTCCTGGAGCAACTCAGGGTTAAGTCTTAAGTCTTGCTAGTAAGTGGTAGTAAGTGGGATTTGAACCTGGGTCTTCTGGTTCATAGACGAGTGTGTTACCCACTAGGCTACTACCACCCACGTTGGGACAGAATTCTTCTGGGTTCTCCCAAATTACCTTGTTTCTCATTGGAGCAAACTTTTTTGTGAAGAAGAGTGAATGTTAGCCAACATGCTAAATCTCATTTATGTGAAATCCATGTTCACGTAATTTCTTTGACTTACGGGAAAATGGTAATTTGACAAACATGTTGTCAAACGGTGAGCCAAGGTACTGCCCATTGTGTAATGTGGAAGAATTTGGTTTGGAATGTTTTTATACATTAATTATGAGTATAAGACCAGTCCTGATGTCCATGTTGGGTATGTACATATACAAGTATATGGAGGAAGACATAATTGAGCCTGTCAGGAATCAAAACTAACGTTGGCCATGTTGCAAGGTGGGCCACTTCTTAGCAAACTACTTCAGTTTTAGCGCTGACATAATCCATCAGTTTGTGTCGAACCGCACGAAACATCCCAATTAAGTCTATTTTAATTATCTCTCCTAGCTAAGTGAAAGCTTTGGGGGGGGGGGGGGGGCCGCGCGAACGCGTGACCCCTTTGAAAGTCTGTTTGTGCTCGTATTAATGAGCGTTGTTGACACATGAAAGATGCGGAGCTGCCTGCGGGACCCTCAGATCTTACGCCTGCTGCTGGGTGGATTTTGTCAACAGGCAGAAGTCAAATATTAATGCCGGCGAAACTTGTGAAGAATGCTGCAGTGCAGCGGTGCAAAGACAGTCAGCGAAAAACAAAGAGATGCCCTCAATACACCAGGAAGCAGCCCTCCTCAGGCAGCTGCCACGACGGCTGCGGAATCACTTTAACAACAAATAAAAAACAGTCCTTCTTCATTCGCACTCGAGGCTGGATTTCTGTTTTTAATTTGGCTGGATTTGGGAGTCCCTTCGTGTTTTGGTCCCCGTAAAAGGGACGTTTATATGGAGTTGCTGCTTATTCACTGTGCTGCTGAGACCTTTAACCAAATCTCTTTCACCCACGAGGAATAAATGAGGGTGTTGGGGGGGAGGCAGACCAGACCCAGGCAGTTTGGGAAGGTCGCTAGCACACACACACACACACACACACACTCACAGAATCCCCACGCTGTATGCGGCAAGCTGCATGCAGAGCTGGAGGGTACTGGAGGAGTGTACTGTGGTGATAAATAATTTATGGCCATCAGGAGGGTGTTGGCCTACATTTAGTCTGTTCCCCCATGATGTTCTTAACTTTGCCAATTACTGACAGGATTCACACATATGCACACACACACACACACACACACACACACACACATTCAGACACGCTTAAAAATTCTCAACGCAGACTCCCTTTTTTCTTCTCATCTCTCAGTTATTCATTCTCTCTGTCTCTTTGGCTCTTCTTACACACACACACACACACACACACACACACACACACAGACAGGCACATTGTTGAAAAAAATAACTTCAGCGTACTTTCATCTCCCTTTTCTTTTTAATTATGCATGCCTCAGAGCCCTACAGTCAGAGAAAGCAGAAACACACACACACACACACACACACACAGGATCTCCACTCTAGTGACTGGAAATTCCCTAATAGCCCATAAAAAGTCACCACCGTCCTCGCACCCTAAAGCCCCACCGCCACTGGTACCGTGATTAGGCAGAAGAGCCGACCCACCTACTCCAGCCACAGAGAACCACCGCCAAAGCCCCACCGCCACTGGTACCGTGATTAGGCAGAAGAGCCGACCCACCTACTCCAGCCACAGAGAACCAACCACGGCCTCAGCGCTCGTGTGGCGGGCCGCGATGCCAGAGCCCCGCATCGGCGGGGCGTCGCCGTCGCGCCGTGTCAGACAGAGTTGAGCCGCTGCTCCTACTGAATTAATCAAGCGTCTGAACCGGGCGAGGAACGGTCCTGCCAGATGATGTTTCCCATCATGCTCCATCAATATTTCAGTGTTTTTGAATGCGAGGTTTGTTCTCGTTTTCCGTCTCTTTTGTTTTTTGGAAAACGGAAAAAGAGCTCTCTATGAGCTGAAAAATAAAAACACGAAGCATTTTACGCCTTTTTTTTAGCACGTTTAGACCTAATGTGCTGGTGATTAAGGTGATTAAAGGTACCAGGTGTAGAGTGTGTGTGTGTGTGTGTGTGTGTGTGTGTCCTGAACTATTTCCTGTTATTACCAAGCCAGGAAGAAACTTCCTTTTATCTTCTCTTTTGGTCCTTTTTGCTCTTTCTGTGTTCCGCTCTCCTCCTCGCTCTCTCTGATTCAGCCCCCCTCCCTCTGTCCCCGGGAGGGGCGGTGGCCCAGGCCTCTAATTGAAGAGGCATGTGCTCCACACCCCTCTCGTCCTCGAGCGCCATTGGCTGGAGGCGAACATCCGAGGCCGAGCCCCTGCCAGGTGGCGGCTTTTTGGGAAGCCCCGAGTTTGACCTCCCTCTCCAGAAGGGATCTGGCACCTGCTGCCTTACTTGCTGCCTGATTCCACATCTCACTCTTTCACACTGACTCTTTTACTTTCTTCTTTAAAAAAAAAAAAAAAAAAAACTACACCCATCCCCACCCCCTTTCTGCTTTGGCTCCAGGTCTTGTTTTCTTTCTTTCTTTCCTTTCTCCTCTGGCAATTTTCTCCCGCATCTGTTGCTCTCTCTCTCTCTCTCTCTCTCTCTCTCTCTGTGTGTCGCTCTGGCCGGGATGGAGTGGTGACTGGGAGTCTGCAGCGGTCGATGGGTGTAGCTCCCTGGCCTCAAGTCCCCGCTCTCTCTGGCCAGAAGTGAGTTTCTGGCGCTGAGCGTTGCCCTCGCGTACAAGCGAGGTTCATCCAGCGGCTTCAGAGAAAGAGGCGGAGGAGGCCGCAGACAGGGGATGTCGCTCCGAGACAACGTGTCAGCTGTCCCGCTGGTTACGCACGCATGTCACCGGAGTGTCTGTGACGAAGACGATTGGCCCAATCTGTCATTGCACGCTTTCTTCTACCAAATGTCATTTGTCTCTCGTCAGCTTGATTTTATTATTCCATAACATAATTATTTTTAATTATTTTAAATCACTTTAATCTGCTGGGGTAAATTGATTAGCCGGTGCCTCCTTGTCATCACTTTCTGAGATTTCAGTGCGATGTTAATCACGGATAAAATCTGGCCAATCAATTAATTGCCATAATGTATCTCTCTTATTCCATATGGAATAGGCAATGAACGCGTAATCAATATGGGGGTGAGAGTTGCTCTGGAAGCCCCATCTATCTGGAGCGGACGTTTGGATTGCAGGTCTAAATTCAATTAGATTCTCTGACACATTTTCGCCATTACCGTAATAAATAATTCAGCCTTCATCGTCGCTGCACGTCGATGTGTGTGTCTGTGTTGCCGCTCGCTAAAACGCCAGGTACGTTGCTAATGCGTGCGCTGTTGTTCGGTGGGGGGCTGCGCCCTGCTTCAGGGCTGATTTATTAGGAGGGCGAGACCCACTAGAGGTGCCGTGAGATGTGGTGAGAGAGTGATGGGGTGGGTTGTGATGTCTCAGCAGGGTGTGCAGATGGATTGAGTTGTTGGTATTTATGTGTGGGGTGTGTATGGGCATGTGCGTGCCCTCAGACTGAGCGAATGCTTAACATGCTGCGTGGCTGTTGATATTCCGCTCTGTATTTAAATTGCTGCTATCAGATGATTAAAAAAAATGAATCCAGATAACCACAATAACAGGCTTTGATGGAATTTGCTAGTATTTTTGGAAAATGAAACAAATGCAGGCCTGCAGTGGGCTGACGCCCCGCCCTGGGTGAGTCCCCCGCCCTGCCTCCAATGTCTCGGGATGGGCTTCGGAAGCCACCACCCTTCTCAGGAATGAGTGGTTATGGATAGTGAGTGAGGGAGAAACAAATCAAACAAAATGTGTGGTCTTGGATCAAAGCAGACTGGTAAGGGGAATCACAGTACATTTTAATGTTGGTTTTGATGATTGCTGAAAAACATCTTCGACACAGAAACGCACAAATAGCGTATGCATGCATACTATAACATAAGCACACTCACCATGCTGGTTATGACATGTTTTTATGACATCTGGATTGAAAAATGGATCTCCTCTTCTAGAATAGCAACAAATGGGAATGGAATAGGCACTGGAAGTCTTAAATGGGACCAATATTTTTTACACATGGTGCCTTTTCTTCTTGGTGCTTGTATGTGCTTTGTCATTCCTGGAGTGCACAGGGCTAAAGGCAAAATTTGAAGACATAATGTATGTGCGTCTCTGGCGTTTGTATGACAAAGCAGATTGTGTGTGTGTGTGTGTGTGTAAGTCTGGTATGCAAGGTACTTGTGTGTAAAGTACTTTTTTGAAAAATTATAATATGGAGGCACCTTTTTGTTAAATAAAGTGAAGTGATTGTCACTTGTGATACATAGCAGCACAGCACACAGTGAAATTTGTCCTCTGCATTTAACCCATCACCCTGAGTGAGCAGTGGGCAGCCATGACAGGCACCCGGGGACCAGTGTGTGGGGACGGTGCTTTTCCTCAGTGACACCTCAGTGGCACCTTGGCAGATCGGGATTCGAACCGGCAACCTTCTGATTACGGGGCCGCGTCCTTAACCGCTAGGCCACCTCTGCCCTTTATGTCCTTCCGGCCTTTCTGACAGATCCTTTCATCAGGCCACTCAGAGTGCAGCAGGGGTCGCGGGCTAAAGAGAAGCCATTGACACACATGTGAAGTGCAGGGGGGAAAGAGAAGCCGTGTCACATCCAGAGAGCCAGGAGGGAGCGTGAAAAGACAACGCAAGCTGCAGAGGTTGATGTGCGGAGCGGAAGAGGACAGAGGCTGACAATAAAGCAGAGCGATAGCGCAGCGAGAGGCGCGGCAGATGAGCAGTAACTCACTGTGGCAGCTCCGCCACAGCGGTCGTCCTATGGCCTGTCCCCTAAAGGGACCGCTTCGACCCCCTTTATCTGCTTGCAGCGCGCCACACACTGAGACTTACGTAATGAAGCGAACACGCCATGCATGGAGCCCGTTCTCGGTCCCAAGGCAGTGTGTGGTAATGCGGCCGCGTTGTTTTATTGAGCAGGATCGGGCGAAACGGAGAGCGAGCGCGATCCTTTGTTCAATGCCGGGAACATGCCGGCTTGTTAAAAAGCCCTCTGTCTGTTGGTAAATCCGGAACGCAGTGTTCTGGAGCTGATACATAATTGATGAGTCGTCTCTCTGATCGTCTCGTTCGCCTCATTCACTCGCCTTCAGCCGCTGTCCCGTGATGCCACGGGGACACAACACCGTCCATGTCCGTGGAGGCGGTCACAGTTCTACGGCAGCAGCTCCGTTCCCTGGCGGAGAACTGCTTTTCACGGTGGCGCCGCTCGTGGTTTTTTTCTCTCCCTGTGACACGAGGCAACATGTGTTGCAGCAGATGATGTTTATGTGATGTGTACCGTGCCGGTGAGTCGGAAGCGTGTTGCTCCTGTGCCTTCTTCTGGCGGGGTTAGTGTGTGACGGATGGCAGAGTCTCCAGGGCGGAGGAGTGAGAATCTCCCTCTCTTTGATATGTCCTCTCATATCTGCCAGGGGAATGGCGTGTGTGTGGGTAATACCCCTTCAGGAGCTGCGGCAGCCTGGGGCCCGGTGGCATCCATCACTCTGAACCAATTGGCTTTGTCTGCCAGTGCAGCCCTCGCGTCGCTGCCGATCAATTCATTTGTTGCGCCTGTGCAGCGCGCCCGCTGAGAAAGTTACTCTGGTACCGTACCACAGCAGACAAAGCCGCCCGTAGGGCTCCGCTCACACCCGCGGTGCATTCGGCCTAGGACTCCCCCTGGTGTAGCAGTGGTTGTACTGCGGCAGAATTAGTGGACGAATGCGGTAATCCGTGTGCTGTTCCATTTACGTCGGGTTTTCGTGTTTTGTGGGTGTGTTGAGGAAAAACTGGAAAGGTCACATTATAGAAATGTCAGTGTATTCTTTGTGTGTGTTTGTGTGTGTATACACTGTGTACGCCTGTAAAACTCATCTCCACACACCCCCTGACCTGTCCGTGTGACCTCACTAACTAATGGCTTTCTGCCAAACAGTGATCCCTTTCAGTATAACCCTATCATCCTGACCAGGGCAATGTCTCCCTGTTACACACACACACACAGCAAAGCAAACCTCAGAAATTACATTTCGTCCCCATAATAAAAAAATGGATTGCATCAGCAGAGCTGCAGCGTGTGACTCAATAACGCCTGTAACAGGGGGAGACCCTCACGTTGCAGCACAAAGCGAAGCCCCTGTATGCAGCCGCCGCACCGCATCAAGCCGTGGCCATTAAACCGTCCGAACCAAGGGAGCTTCATCTGATTCCTGTGCAGGCTTTTCATCTACAGCTCCACAGCCATATAACTATTGCAGTTTATTGTTCAATGTGCAGGGAGTCACTGGTTGCAAATCAAGTGAGCAACGACTGCACCGCTTCAATTATTAATAAGTAATTATGAAGTTTCAATATTGATTTTTTCCCCCCACATCAGTAATGCAATCAAAAATACAGGCACACCAACCTTTTTTATTTAGTCCGCAATGCTGGGATACTGGAAACTATAACCCATGTAGGACCGTTTTGAGGCTGTAATTACATACAAATGATTGTACACACAAATAAATTGAAAAAGATACTATCGATAATCAAGATGTTTCTGTAGAAATTGCTACTGATAATGAAATCCATTACTGGCCCCAAACAATATTTGCTCCAGGGTCAGTCGTAACCATTCACCTTGGGTTAGTCAATAGAAGAGAAGTGTTTATTGGTAATTTATAGAACCCAACTGTGAGGAAAGTGATATATTTTATTATCAAAACTCAAATCAAAGGGATGAGACTCAACATAAAGGTGCACAATGTAATCAATAGTTTTTCAGATAAAGGAGGGCTTGGTATTCATAAAGGACCATGGGGCGAGGCAGTAAACTGAGTCCGGAGACAGATGTTATTAACCGAAGGTGATTCCAGGGTTCAAGGTGTGACTTCAGGACCGGGTAAAATGTCCTTAAAAAGCTGAACGCTAAAATGGAGATAAGATTATTATTTTTTTGCTAATAGTAAAACGTGTTCTACTAATAGACTGTGTGACAGTAACGATGATAAATTACACTACAGACTCACAGCACTAAACCTCAATGACGACACTGTCACGATATTCAAATGGAGTACACTTTGACTTTTCAGCACCGCATTTTAATGCAATTCTAATACATTTATTACATTTTGACTGACATAATCACAGAGTCAAGTTCCCCTGGAGCAACATTAGGTTAAGTGAGTTGCTCACGGACACAATGGTGGCTTTGTGGGTCAGCCGCTGACCACCATGCTGCTGCCACCTTGTTGGCAATATCGGGGTCAGAGATTAGTGGTTGCTGGAGGTCGGCTGTGTTAATACCACAAGGGCTCCCATTTCCTTGCTTTGTTCCTGTTCCGAGATCAGCGCGCACACCACAACGTGAGGAATTGCCTCCGTGATGCTTACTGACAGTGACGTTAATCAAAGTGCTGTGCATAAAATGGATTATAGCTTCCCAATTCCAACAGGAAATTTGGTCTTCCCTGCCAACGAGGGTCTGGTCGATCATTCATCCGTATCTCACATAAACACTTACGGGAAGATGTACTGTTCACGTGCCCGTCTGTGCAGAGAGAACATGGAAGAAGAAGGTGACGTTACACTCCAACTCAACACAAAAGGGCCTGGAGATTGAGTGGTGCAAAGTTCAATTAAAATTCTCCATCGCTCTCTCACACGCAGCTGTTTGCTCATTCATAAGCCACGCCGCCATGGCCCTGCGGAGAGGCAGGCAGAATGTGGAGCAATTAAATGCACGCTGTGTTCTTTAAATACCAGTATCCCTTTCCCATTAACAAATGTAATCCCAGTCTCCATGCTCCTTGTGCCGTACCTGAATCAAAGACACAGAGGTGTTTACAGTGGTAATCTCCTGGCGCCGCTGTCATCGCCATCTGCCCTTGCCTCCCTAACCTCTCCGTATCCAACCCACCTTTGGCTGTCGCCGGCCAACACGGGTACTAATTGGATTCTAGACCCGTGGTGTGGACGGGAAGACCAACACTTCAGTAATTACCACAGTCGATATAGTCAGGACCTGAAGCAGGACTCATTCCTGATGATTGGAGTTGGAGAGATACGGTGAAAAAACAATGACAACCAGCTGCACAGGAAAGGTGGTCTGGGATACGCCTACTGTGTGGAAATAAAATCCCGTGCTCTAAATGTACTGTTCAACCATGAACAGGAAAAAAGCATGAAAGAGGAAGAAAAAAAAAAACGTTTGCGGATGGCTTGGCATTATAAACCACACTTCAGGTATAGTGAGCGTTTGACTGAGAATGACCGCGGGATGAACTCCTCGCTGACATTTGTGAAGCCTGAACCCCCCCCCCCTCGCCCATGTTTTCTTCTTTAAGGTGTGCCATGCTCACTTGGCCACCTATACCGGGCTTGTGGTGTGGGGGGCCAAACCTCTAGGACGTTGTTGATGTTTCTCGGGAGGACAGAGGTGCATGGGTCACGGCGTGGCCTTTGCAGGACTGCCTAGAGGGCTGTTATGCGTGGGTCAGCACACACACATAAACACACATGTCAAGATCAACCTCACTTAACATAAACAAAGTTAGTCACAGGACTTTTTTATAGTGATCTGGCACGCTAGTGCACATGCACACACAGATACACTGGCAAGGACCCAACAGTGGGACTTAAAAGGGAACAGGTTCTGCATGCCGTTCTTATGTGAAACACTCAAACTGTACTGAAAAAATAGGTGATTCTCAACTATTACATAAAATATCTAATCTTTTTTGAAAACCATACCAAGCTAATATACATTTTGTATAATTTTTGAAAACAATGATAATGATAATTTATTGTTGATATTATTGCTATGACTTTAGACATGCATCAGTGGCACAATGTATGTTGTCTTGATTTTTAAAACAATAAACAAATGACCCAAATTAATTTATTTTGCATGAATCAAATTCTCGTTACCTATTCTTATCACCAGTGGCATTAAAGCCTGCTGTTATCAAGAAACACTCTTCACAGCAAGCCATATTTTCTTTGTCTTGTGTATGAAATAATCATCTAGTTTAGTTTAATTTTCCATTTGATTTGAAAAGAACCATTTTCTGTATTACTTAATGCCCTTATCGCTAAAAATTGTAATTGCTGCACGTGTATGCCATTTTTTTCTCCGAAAAATTAAGATTGGTGCACTGGCACAAAAAAAATATTTTCTGCCTGTATGTGTTAACTGATTTTGACTTTTCACCCACTTTCATGTTTATGTGTGTTCAAGCGCACAAGGCTGAGGGCGTGTGGCTGCCAGACCACTCTCCTGGGACGTACAAGGGTGTGGGAAGGCTGGCAGGTTGCTAATCAGAGGAGCTGGCTTCTCCGGTGGGATTTCTCATGTCTCTCCCCCTCTCTTTTTTCAGTGGGTTCCTCTAGTCAGGTGGATGTCCCCGAGGTACCGGCTCTGCCAGAACAGGCTCCAGTGGTGGTGCACAGGCTAACAGAAGCTCTGGAGAGACCAGGTGTGTCTCACCACTCCTCCTTCCATCACACTGTACATTTAGTCATGAATTAGGCTAGACCAGGAGAGCACTGAACATTTCTTAAGAGGAATGAACTATGCTGTATAGGGCTCAGATGCTCCTGAGCTGAACATTACTAATAATAATTACATATCATAGGCATATAGTGATTGAATATATATATTATTGCAAATGAAACCATTCAGGTTGAACCCAGTCATGGTTAGAGGTACCTCAGTTGTTTGGTTTTGTTCAAGATACTTACAATGCTTGCATGAGCTGTCATGGTCTTTCCTGTCTTTGCATTTAATTGAGCAGAATTGCATGAACTGCATTGTGAATTTTGAAACAACTTGGTGTTCATGCTTTTACCTGTTGATGGTTTGTCAGGATGGGAGTGTGAGAATCTCTACCAGGGCCACTCTTCTTCAGGAGGACATCCAGAGCTACAACAGGCACTCGATGCAGGTCAGTGACCTCCTAGGCCACCTGTATTGATATCTTTGTTTTTTTTATAAATGGAATAAATTATTGGCAGTTTCTGCTCACATAGATGTGTATATACACTATAAGGTTCATGCAGTTATAAATATAATAAATGTATAAATTTTATAAATGTATTTCATCTGACTTCTGTCTGGAAAGATATTAAATTTCACCTTTTAACATAACTACTCTCTGGATTGTTGGTTTATACTGCTGTGAAAGTTGGGAAACATTTGACTGAAGTTCATCATAGAACCACAAGAGAGTGCTCTGACTCCGGCGGTGCACTTTTTTGGGAGGATAGTTGGCCACACTCCATCCAAAAAATTCAGGAAGGTGGGGTAGCGACACACACTCTCTCTTTCCTTCTGAATCATCCACTGCAAACCTTGATGTGCCATGCTGATGGACGTGCACATGGCTGTACTGTACATATCACATCTCCGTTTTACACGTATAGCTTCTGTCTTTCGCCTGTAAGGATATTTCCTGTACTGTCATACATCATTTTGTTCACTTTGATGGAGCGGTTCAGAAAGGAAACAACACACATATACAAAACATGATGTAAAGAGCTCTGACAAGTACATACTTACATTATTTCACTTGAGGGTGCAACTAGAGTACATACATTTCAGAACTGAAGTACTAGGTCTGACATACATGCACTTAGAAGCACTTAGAAACACCAACGCTTGTATTCTGAGCAGAATAAGGGATGAGATTCATATGAGCAAGGCCTATACAGAAATGTTAGGAAACTAGAAACATGAACCAGGTTAGACAGGCTCTGGGACAGGATAATGGCACACGCAATAATCAGAACCACTAATGGAAACTGTAGGAGGAAATCTCCGCTGAGCCAAAAATCCTCTGCTTTTTTGAGGTCAAACAGAGTTTAAGACGCTATGGGATACTTCAGAGGTGCTATGTAAGAAGTAGTGCATTGGGAGGGTTAGCAAATTAGAACTCTTGAATTAATGAACTGATTATCTATTATGAACAGACAGACATGTATTGCAGAGACTGGGGAAGGAAACATCTCCACGGGCTACTCCAATCTCCCAGAAGTCTCCCAATATGTGTATTTTAGCACCACGACAACTGGGCACAAAGTCACAAAGTATTGGAAACTTATGTATGTGAAGTAGAGACATGTGTGGATCCAGACAGTAACTTCTACCATGCTTGTGGGTATGACGATGGGGCTCATGTCCCTGAGTTATGTAATGGGGAGTTAACCTAGTGTGGAAATACTCACGACATTACACATTCCCCTTCAGCCGTTTGGCAGGGACGGAACATGGCTGCCATTCGCAAGCTTGTCCAAGGACTCGCCGACTCGTCCCCGGCTGTGAAAAACCCACCGAAGAGCATTACCTCATCGTGCTCGCGCTCCCTCTCCCTCTCGAGTCAACCAAGATGTTGGACACTGTGCGGGCGTCACCATGACAACGGCTGGCCATTTTTAGCCGTGCGTGATCTGACGACATTGCTCTCCCAAACATCCCCCTTCCTGTGTGTCAGATTGTAAGCGAGGGACCCGGAAGGAGTGGGAGACATACGTACATCCCAAACACCTCCCGCCTTAAGTGCACAGATTGTGCGACTGGGCATGTATTCGGGTGGGTGGGCTGTTTCAGGGATGCACAGCGCAGGAGTGATGAGTCACGCATCATCCTGACGATGGGCGGAGCCGCCCCTACCCGGGCTGAGCATGCCTTCATCAACACGAGTGGAGCCGGACTGCACGTCTCCCTGGTTACTGCTCTTACTGAAGAGTGGGCTCCAGAACTTGCGATACCTGCTGAAGAGTGCTGTGCCCTCCTCTCACGCTCCCTTCGCTTTCTCCTGCCCTCTCCTCACCAATCCATCATCGTCCCTTTTTCTTCTCCTTTTTCCCTGGGAGGAGCCGCTGACATCAGCAAAACACAAATTAAAAACCTCACTCTCATCTTCAGCCGGAGATGACATCCTATTGGCTGCAGATGATGTCATCATGTGCCGTATGCAATAGTCAATAACCTATTAAGGTTATGCATTTTACAGTCAGCTGGGGAGTGAGTGCTTCTGCTGCTCTAAGCTTTTATATGACTTTTGTTTTATTGTACTCATTTGGCACGCTGGCATGATTAACTGAGCTCAGAGGATGCCACGGAGGCGACTGTAAAACATGCCCAGGAAGTCAGAGCTGCAATTCGCAACTCGAACCTGCCCTTCCGCCGGCCGGGCAGCAGGTTTCATGTCTATTCTCGCTTTAGTGCCCCGCCGAGCCAACTCTGTGTCACTGACACAATCGCGCGCCGCATCTCTTTAATATTTCAGCCCTGCCCAGGTTGTCCTCCCTCTCGCAAGTGCAGCCTGGCAGTTGTCATGGCAGCACCTTCAACATCACTCCCCCATGCCACGCCGATAACCTCTGCCTGTTGGACCGGTGCCCCCCAGTCTCACAACATGCCCCGTGTGGATGTGTTTAATATGCACTCTGATAAGGTTTTTTTTTTTTCCTTTCCAAGTCCGTATCCCATCAGTCTTCTTCCCGTCTCCTGCAGACCGGGCAAAGTATCAGCTGATGGTGATGTCATCACTCGAACGAAATCCATATCTCTGTCCTCCCCGTGTCCTCAGGTCTTTCCTATCCCTTCTTTCCCGTTTTCCCAATTTATATATGTGCTCCTTCTTCAATGTCTTCCTCCTCACATTATTTCTTTATCTCATATTCCTATCTTCCCTTCTCTCTCCCACACCTGACAGAGACGTTCTGCCCCAGTGCTTCGGCGGTTCTGGTGGCAGCGCCGCCCGTGCCGGTGCGGTGATTATTCTGGGAGTTGTCGGAGCCGTGATTGATTATGAGTGCAGCTCCTGTGAGACGCCCATCTCCTGTGTCCTCTAGGTCTGCGCTCTCACAACATTCCCTGGCAAACGTGATAAGAAGCACAAATGAAGTGGCGTCTGGGAGTGGGATGTGTTGGGGGGGCGAGGGGGTGTTCTGTTGACTGCTTTGCGACCACACACACCGCACATGCAGTCGACCCTCCTGGCCCCGAGGTGTGTTTGTCACAAACACTTCTCCACATCGCTTAGCTTCACACCGACTTTTCTTTTTCTTACCTCCTGGTGAACTGTCTGCTTCTGCAGTGGCTTCAGGCCTGAGGGCTGTGTTATCATGGCACGAAGCGCAGCAGAAAACCAACCTCAACGCGGGGTGCATGTTCGCCATCATCAAATCGCGTAGTGCTGGGATGTTCTTATTTAATTCCCTATCCGTGCCGGACATCCTGACATTGCTGTTTAGCCCCGAACCAGCGTAACAGTACTGATTTGTCTCCTCAGGACTGAACATTTACCCTGATTTTCTACATGTAGGCCTTTTACTGAAATTGTCACATAGGAAAAAACTGTTAATTGTTTCTTACAATCAAAATTGCGTATGTCTTGCCGCCTTTCAAGATTAAACGAATTGATTTGTAAATTAGCTGCCGATCAAACATTTACGCTGAACGGTGTTGTGGAGGGGGCGGAAACAGGCAAACCAGGTTAGGCTTTAGGCAACATTTGGGAAACAGACTTTCGTTTCACAAATGTGAACGGCGAGTGTGTTTCTGATCCGTGGCGTTAGCCTGGCAGTCGGGAAAAGATGCACCAAATTTTACAGCTGAACTGAGCCGTGTCAGCAAGTATCGCGGTGCTAACTAAGTGCTAACCAACACAGATTTGGACAGATTTGTGAACAGTATTTCAGAGTAATGGGTCTTTTGTGTATGTTTCAGATCTTTGAGTTCAGCTCCTGAAATATGGGTTGCATTTATATTTTTGTTCGCTGTATAATGTATAAACTGCATAAAGAAAGATACCTGTGTTTTTATACAGGAATGTTTCTTTTCACACCTTCTGAAATATTGAAATACAGTGAGTGGAACAAATTTAAGTTATTCATACACAGTATATGTTCTGTGTGAACGTTTTTGACATGAATAAAAAAGTAGCTCTGCGACGCTTTCATTGGGTAAACGTGCCTCCCAATAGTTAAAAGGTTGGAAACCCCTGCTCTATATCCTCCTCTGTATAGATTACCGTATGCCATCAGTCTCCACTTTCTCTCCATTTTGTTTGCTGCGTTCGTGTCCGTTTTGGGTGCCGTCGTCATGCAGGGCCGAGCCGCTGCGGCCTGACCTCCTTATTGTCCGCCACATGTCCACTGAACGTCTGAGTCCAGGCACCGCAGATGTTTACGCGAAACCTCAGCACCTCATTCCTCTCAGTCATCACCTTCAACCCAGGCGCAGTTACACTCTCGCTCCACGCCTGGACCAGCTGGTAAACAATGGCATACTAACAGTGTCCTAAAGTAGCCCCACGTTTCCTTGGCCACACGAGAGTCTGTTGCTAAATCTGTGAACTGGCCTGACAGATATAGGCCTCCGCCGCGCTCCACCTGTGTCCCAAGATAACAACGGAATACTTCTTTCCCCTCATAATAAAAATAATCAAATATTTCCTGTTGTAAATTAGGTTTTTTCGCCGTTGGCCTCATAGCAATAGTAAAAACCGGCATCAACTTGTAAACTAGTTTGATGAATGGTCGGAGGATGTAAGATATCATAAAGGGCACACCATAAAACAATGCACTGGAACAAGATGAGAAGGACATGGTTCATTTGCAGCAGCGGCAGTGCATCAGGATACAGGGCCGGCGGGGTGAGCGGGTTCGGGCTCTCGTGGCCACACTGGCCAGCTCCTGGGAGGCCCTTGTGGTCACTCTGGAATGAGGGCTGTCATCCCCGTCACTATTTTCCTCCCAGTTGCCGAGGGCAGTCGTTTACTGGAACTGCCCTCAAGTCACACCAGTGGGGGCGATAACCACTCATGGCTGGCGGTAAAATCTGAGACCCCGGAGCAACAACAGTGACCAGTATCATCATTGTTTCTGTTCAGTATTTACAGAAAGATTATGCCAATATGCACCCAGTACTTTTAAAGTATCCTGCCATGAGTTCCTCAACACATCTTCGAGATATAACTATCATAACCATGGAATATGTCTGTGTAGTGTTTTTTGAAACTTTAAGAAAATGAAATTAAGAAAAGTGTTGACGTCACTTTTTTATATATTGTTATTAAGCATTATGCGATACAGTAATTACTTAATTGTGCTGTACATTTGATAGCTGATGGATAATTACAATGTCTTTTAAGAATTTGACTACCAGAATTTGAGTGTGGATTTTTATCTATTGGGTTATTTTTTCGGTATTTATTTTTGGGTTATCTTTGAGCATTTCTGAATGCAACAGGTGTGTTCTAAGAACTCTGACAAAAATGCAGGCAATTTTAAAAGATATTGCCTACCACCGATTCATGTCTTTTTACTTGTGCAAGTCTTATCTGAAAGGAAAATTGTCTTTAACAACAAAATCACAACAAAAAAAAGTGAAATCGCATGTCCTCTACAGACTTCCTTGAGATATTGTGTTGTATTGTATGCATATTGATATTCAATTTATTGTAAAGAGGCTGTCAACACCTAATCATCCTAGGCCCTCATTATCCCCTATGATTTAACTGTGACTGGTCACCTGTGCCCTGCCACTTTCATGCCATGTCTGGATGCCTGTCTCATCTTGATACTTTTAATAGCAAATGGGCAAGGCTCTCCCCCAGGCAGCTGATGCCGTGTCAGAGGGATGCCGACGACAGGTCCTGCTATGCATAGATGATGTAGATGGAAGAGGTGACAGGAGACTGAGACTTTTGGGACAAAGAAAAATGTGCTGTGAAAGAGCTATTGGGACACTTATGGTCTTAAAATAGGTCCCTCTTAGACCATTTGACCCAGACAGGTATTGACACGCTAACTGGGAACCATGAAATCTACCTTGAGAGTTAATTCTATTCTGGTCCCAGTGGCTCTGCTGTTGTGCATGGGATGCTAGATTTAACTGAAAGACCTATCAAAAGGAATGACCTATCAAAAGGAAAGGTAGCCCTGTGGCTCAAGCAGATATATTCCTGGTACTGGATGGCTGTTGAAGCAATTGGTAGCCAAGTGTAGCACGGGTTCTGACTCTGGTAGTGTGCAGACATTAGCCTATCTGACAACATGGCAGCTTCTGCAAGCTGTGGTATTTACTGCTAGGTAGACACAGAAATGTATTTTTTTGCTCTGTCTGTGAAAACAGCATGAATTGGCTTGCTGTCAGAGTATTTAATGGATAAGTATTCAGGGTTAGGTTAATATGTTAAATATTTCTGCTGAAAAGGAGGCATGCTGGGTTTTCAAAGTGGCTTCAGAGCCCTCAGCAACTAAGGTATCAGTGTCAATAAATTATATAATTTTAACAACAAGAAGAAAGAATACATTCTCTGCATATGTGGAATGACTATGTTGTAAAGGCAGAAATCAGTTTTTGTTCTGCTTTGTTGTCAGGTTAAAAACACTAGCACTGGCACAGGTCTAATAAACAGCATGAGCTGCTCTGCCATAACTAACATTTATTTGGATCTGTAAGAAGAGTCAAGAACTGATGCTGTAAAAGGCTTTGATGTGCAGATGGAAATGCAAAGCAAAGCAAATGGAGTGAAATAAGGAGAACCAAATCCAAATGCATCCTTGCCAGGGCCCAGGAGCTGTAAACACTGGAAATCGCATCGTAATTCATCTCACAGTCACACAAAGCACACTCACGCAAGCCCAGAGGAGAGTGAGCGCGAGAGCCGGGCTTCGCACACATCACTCTCTGCCAACGGCTGATTAAAATTTAGTACCACGCTCCACGTTTGATTATTTTTCATTTTAATGAACTATTACAACCTTCACAGAGCACGCCCACCAAAGAAAACCAAATCATACCATCTGACGACTTTATATTCAAGGCATGTGTGGTAATCAATTCAATTCGGATTTGATTTGAAGACAATTTTCCACAAAACAGCTTTTTTTGCTGCCTTTGAGTGCAAGGCCATGCTGACAATGACAATGCACCTCAGAGGTCCCTAGAAACATGGGCCCTGAGATGTGTCTCAGTTTCTGGAGATTTTTCATCACATTTCATCACAGAATGTTGTTTTTGGAGACCTAGTAGTCAGGGGTGAAAGATTGCGTGTGATGCCCATTGCCAATTAGTCATGAAGTAGGCACCATTATTTCCCACAACTATTTCCAATTTTTTTGTATTCTAGACCTAAGCCTTCATAACCAAGAGTTAAGGTTTATCTACTTGCCCAATAGGAAATATAACATTTTCTGATGATCTATGCATTTTTCATTTTCTGTCCATCATAGATGAGCTGAAGCCTATCCGAGCAATCTGAATGTCCTAAACAGGACACCTGTCCATCACAGGGAAAACTTACTGACAGCAGGACCTAGTATTGCCGAATCAGCTAACTTTTGATGAGAGGAAGCCAGAGAACCCAAAGGAAAGTTATAAGAAGACAGAACTTGTCAACACCCCAAAGACAGCAACATCTTGCTGCAAGGAAAGACCATCGCTGTATCATGTAGAGAGAAATATTCCACGACTGTCATATCACTGTCACATTTGGCAACTCTCTCACATCTACAAGTGCTGGCAGCTGTTTTGTCAGCAGACATGGTTGGCAACTGCTGCTTTGATTGGTCTCCCAAACTGAAGTAACCTCATGTCACAAGACAGCAGAACCATAAAACCGCAGTGCATTTACCCCTCTGTCCCAGCTGAAATGCCACAGATCTATAGAACAAAAAGATGGCCTAATCTGATTGACATTCTCCATGCGTGAGGCTCGGTAATGACCTTGGCAACAGTGGACTCTCTGCAACACACAATGGTGGCATTTAGCAAGGCCTGAAGCACCAATCTGGCCCTCTGAGCAACTTGGAAAGTTGAGAGGAGAAGAGCCGGCGAAAGATTGAATCATTCAATAACACAAATAATGAAGATCTACTGCTGATTCAGTTAAGGAAAGAAAGGGAGCTCTGTTCAACGTGGTCAACTTTCCCTGGCCATTCTGTCACGGCCATGCATATTAGCTTTAATCGTTGCTATTATATTAAATGGAATAACTTTTCTAGGAGTCAATTTGATCACTTGACTTTTTTTTTCTCTCATGACATTCTCCCTTCTCTGCCAGCTGCTAAACTCTGGTGACTTCTGAGTTTCTGCATGGAAAAAGAGTGACCTTGTGTCCTGTGGGCATGCATGCAATGTTCATGTTATGTTGAAATTGAAGGAGTCAGTCTGCCAGTTTATATGGTTTACCTCAGAATAAACTTCAAGGTCAACATACAATTTGTGCTATGATTTCTCCCCCTTTGCAAACTTTCCAATTCAGCAAAGAGTTTCCATTTCCTGTGTACTGTACGTGTGCGTCATTGCAATTTCAGTCTTTCAGTCTCGCTACACTACCGCTGCTCCCCGGGTTCATTTTCGTGTTTCCTTTGCCGCCGTTTCGTGCCTTGTTAATGGGGCACATCTTTAGGCGTAACACCCAGGGGGAGGAGGGGAAAAGACGTCCCACTGGAATCCTGGAACCAAATACAGCAGTATGTAATGTGGAAGTGGCGTGTTAGAGGAGCCTGATCTACCCCTGGTTTGTAAATAAAGGGAAGATTGATGACCCTCGGGCGGTTGGATGGTTAGTCTGCCATTTGAGCGCAGAAGCCAGGGCTATGGTTAGACGCACCCACACCAGAGCATTTCTTGCCTCCCAGTTTGGCCTAATTCATCTCTGTGTTTTGCTTTTCTGTCTTTGGCTGGGAATTCTGCCATCTCTGGAGGTTTGCAGTTGGCATTGGTGCGTGAGTCTGTAGGCTGGCAGGAGAGGCTGAGGACAAGGCGGTGGGAAGAGTGTGTATGTGGGGGGAAGCTTCGTCTGAGATTGGGTGGGAGTGCACCGGGGTGTCGACAAGATGATAGAAAAGATGTGGTTTGACGTGATTGAAGTGCAGTGATTGTTCCTTTGCCCGAGGTTAAAAGAAGATGCATACGTACTGCGCTTTACTTCGATGCGGGTTAAGGTTTTATGTAAGATTGTGAGGTTTTGGAGTAAAATGTTTTTCTGTATATACAAGCATGTGTGTGTGCATATCTGTAAGCACTGTTATGACTACTGTTAACATTTTGGTCTTCGCTCTGTTGGCAGTCTAAATAAACACAGCAAAGTCATACTCATCAACCGTTGTAAAACATATTCCAAGTGGATATCTAAATCCCCCCCTGAGCCGTCATTAAAGTACGTTTCTATGATTATGTCTGTCTGTCTGTGTTTTTCTATCATACTGATTGGATTTGGAGTGGGTAAGTGGCCAAACTGAACTGCATTTTGAGCAAAGTTCGAAAAGGTAAATCTTTAAGGTCCTCAGCTCATCAGTGTTGCACCTAATCCCATTCTTAGTGGCTTTGGCCTGTGTGACCCCTCTGTTTATATACACTCGTCTCTGAACAAAGATGGTCTTTCAAAGACCGGGATGGCCAGACCTGGAGAGAAACAAGCAGGTGATGGCAGCTTTGCTTTGCTGAAATGGCTGGGATTAGGTTGTAGCTACACCGATAAAGTGGAGAGCCCAATCAATAAGTTTGGGGCTCCCAGATTGGGTGGACCAATTTGACAATGAATTAAACTGACAGGCATGTAAATGGATGAAACGGAGTGGCTGGCGGAGAGGAGGAGGGTGTGCTAAAGCTTGATTGATGAGCTGAAGGAGTCTGAAAAAGTAGATGCGGGAGGGGGAGCGATGCTTCGATGGGCCGGGCATCAATAAGAGCTCCCAGAGAAATTCCATCAAGGTATGGATCAGATGAGATAGAGGAAGCAATGGATGTGGATGATTACAAGCGAAGAAACACCGACAAAGTTGCATCCACTAAGAGGATGATTAGAAAAATAAAATAAATATATATATATTTAGATACCTTTGATGGTCAGTGGAGCTAATGCATGGAGCACATTTGAAATATGTGATCAATACTAGTTAGTTTCTCATTGGCTGTCCCAGCATGTGGAAGATCTGGTCAATATGGAAAAATCCCAATACTGAGATGCTAATCTGAGCTCACATTAGCCCAGAGCCTTTTATCAATCTGCAAAATCAAGTGAAGCAGAGAATTTCCAAATAGGATTTCAAAATGGATGGTAGGCCTTCAATAGGTTGAAAGACCAGCAGACAAACGCGACCTGGCCGAACGTGGTCCATTTTTTTGCTTGGCTATTGGCTGCTGGGACGCTCCCTTTGTCGTCAGCAGTTGGTGGGGTCATTCTGAGGATACTATGCATTTGTTAAACTTGACCCAGGTTAAGGCTTTGCTAATCTCTTTGGTGGATTAAAGTACTGTTTAACTGTGCCAGTGACGCCACCCACATTTCCCTTTGGTTAGGGAAATGCCCAGGTTGCATAGACACTCTGGCCTTAAGGCTGTGATTGGTCCAAGGATTCCTGGCCGCTGCCATTGCCTTCTGGAGAGCAGTAATGATGTGGAGCAAGGTTCCCTGAGGCTGCCTACCATTACATTTGATTAAACCCAAGCTCTGGTGAAAAGTCTGTTGTCGCTGCATGACAACACATCATTCTATATTCATTCAGAACAGGGTGTTTTTTTGAGCGATGCACCAATTTCTTTGCATTAAATCCTTGTCATGAACATGGCATGATTTTTTTATTTTTTTTACTTTAATGTAGGTCTTAGTGATCCCCTAATATCGTATCTGAAGTCTCTTTCCGAAATTCAGCCGTGGTGCAAAATTACAGCCACTTTTAACAAGTCCCACAATGAGAATGCGCTGTTTCATGTGGTGAACACAATTCACCATCTACAATGTTTGGTGCAGACAGGAAGTCGCGTCAGCATTTTTCCAGAATAAATAAATTTAACCCACTTTTGTGACGTGAGTAAAAAATACATTTGTGCTCATTTTTACATCCAAGCATCTGCAAAGTTTTCCACGTTTGGAAGCCATGACGGTCGGTGGAGTTACCTTTTTAGGGAAGGGGTGGGAAATTCTCTGACCGGACAAAGCATATGAAAGGGGCGGTAACCTTTCCCCTTATGACGACATAAGGGGACAAATTCCAGATCTGAACGTCTGAGCTGCCGCTCTGTCACCATTTTCTAGCCACTGTAGGAACATAGACAGGCTAGGGGAACTCGTATTTATGTCAAATAATCTCACAAAGTGATATTTTCTTGTTAGGGCACCTTTAAGCATCAGGTTCGATTGACCTCCACTGACTGTTTTGAGTTTCAAACCCAAATTAAATTATGTTTCCATCCAGTGGCAGCTGCACCATGTCACAGGATCTCACCCCGATTCATAAATACCACAAAAAAAGAAGTGTGCTTAATGCAAGTACACTTGATTTAGTTAGAATCACACTGGTACCAGAGTGAGGAGGACAGCTGCCCTTTGTTAATATTTTTTCTTTTTTTAATCATCAATTGAGCAGAACTGCTGCCAGCACAAGGTACTGATGTCTTTTTGCCAATAAGTAATACTTGATTATTACTTCCCTGTTCAGATATATCAACGTGCTGCTTTGTCTGAGGTGCGCATGATAAAAGAGGCAGATGTGCCACATTCTAATCATGTTGAGAGTGAAAGAGAACAAGAGGGAGCGACAAGGTCGACACCAAAGCATAATGAGCTTTTGATCTCTGCGAAACCTGATGACAGCGAAACTTTATTTTGCAATTAGTCAGGAGGCCAATCAATGCTATTAACAATTTAGCTCCAGAGGGTCTGGCGGCGGCAGGACGTGAGAACGAGGAGGCTGAGGAAGGCGAGGGAGTCGCAGAAACAAACAGAGGAGATATGGCAGTGTCGCTGTGCTTCACTCACCACTTTTCCCCCTAAATACAGTGTGTGTCTTGGCATTATCTCCCATCTCTGGACTGTTTAGTCTGGTGAAGTGCAGAGTTTGGGCACACACTCTCTGTGTATGGTACATGTGGGAAACCTTTTATCAGCCCGCTAAAGATAACACTCCCCGGAGCGTGCTGACCCTGGGGCTCTCAGTGCCTTCCAAGCGTTCTCCCAAAATGAGAAAGAAAACGTCGTGTTTCTGCAGAAAAAAATCCTTGTCTCTCACCAGATGTTAGCTGAGTATTTGGGTGCATGTGTTTTTGCCTTCAGAGAAAATTCTAAACTTTTACACATTAAATCCGGTTGTATGAGAACTGGTAAGGTTCTTTATACTTTTCTAATAGATCAATATGTTTAAAGTACTGTTAAAAACCTTTGGAGGTTTTTCTAACTGTATTGACTTCAGCCTCCATTATCTGTACTTGTGAGGTATTGACTGATAGTCCTTCAGTCACTTTGCTATGTGTACACACACTTTAGTCATTACATAGGGACTGAATTGGTGTCGCAGGAGGTTGCAAGAGACTCTGCGGCTGTTCGAAAGCAGATCATTGGCTCCTCTGATGGGCGATGACACTAAATGAACCTCCCTCTGTCTCTCTTTCAGACCCTGGAGCCGTAGACCTTGACCATTACGAGGTGCCGGTCTTGGCTGAAGCATTGATGGGATACCTGCTGGACCTGGCCTTGCCTGTCATCCCAGCTGTGCTGTACAGTGAGCTGGTTTACACTGCCCAAGGTGAGCCGAGGTGTCCAATTCAAAGCAACACGCATTAAATCCAGTTGTCCAAAAAAGCACAGTGACAACCGATTCTAAGACATTTCACATAATAGAGAACAAGATACAGTTACTATGAGTGATATGAACACCCTGCAAGCAAATGCATTTACATTAACCCTGCACCCAGCAAAAACCCAGTGGAAAATAATTCTGCTGATCAGCCAGTGCAAGATACTTGAACAGATATTAAAACACAGATAAAACCAGGCCGCATGTTGTATTTTTCCTCATTTAGAAACCTTAACATTAAATTTACATTTAGAGCATTAAGCAACTTTCAATCAGTAGTTAAAGGGACAATCCCCCTGGAGACAGTCAGGGCTGTCTGGGCCACAACTGAAGTAAGAGGAGTTTGAATCTGAAAAAGTTGGCTTACTTGACTTGATGAACCCCGACCCGACCCCCCCCCCCCCCCCCCCCCCCCCCCACACACACACACACACACACACACACACACACAGACACAAACACAACTCATCTCCGAATTGCTTATCCAGTTAGCATGTCAGAAGTGCACAGCGATGGGATCTGTGTTGTTCTTACCCCTTCACTCCCCCTCACTAAAATGTTGGGCTGAATGGGTTCAGGCATGCTAGTAGGGTTCACATCATCACATCGTGCTGTGATCCTGCTGTGCATCATTTACACTTACACACACACACGTTGTGTCTGCCCCTTGCTTCGCTTGATTGCTCTTGAGTGCAGCTGAGAATAAACTGGCTGACTGAGTTATGTAAGCCCCCTTTTTTTCTGCCTGTCTACCTCCCTCGCTTACCCTCCATCTTCCACTCATGCCTGTGCACACTTCAATATGTTTGATCTTTGATCCATTGTTCAGCCAGTAAAGGCTTGATTTTACTCGGCGTACATCATGACTGCACAGTTTCATTGCATCCATAATGCACATTGAAAGGATCAAATGCTACACGAGAACTAGCCCAATACCAGCAGCAAGCTGGGGGCAATGTTGGCACAGGGTCTTAAACATTTTAAACATTTCAAAGATAGAATTCTGTAATGTAGAATGTTACAGTTGCTCACCCAGCCCCCTAGTGGACATGATATGTAATCCTCCAATTTGCAGCATGCGGTGTGTTGATACGACAACTGGCGGTCCACTGACCTAGCAAACGTTAAGTAAAAACAAGATTTAAACTGTCCTCAGTACACCTCCTCAGTCTCTTGTGCCAAACAATAAATGCGCCCCCTAATGGGATCTGCCACATGCAGACAAAATGTTTTAAGCCTTTTGAGTCGCTGATGGGCTTGAGTTGAAAAATCTGGTCAGAAGCTCATTTGTTCTTAACCGGTGACGCTTTGGCTGAAATCCTATTGCTTAATTTCCTGGCCCAGTCACGGCACACGGTTCATTGAAAAGAGACGCTCACTCGTTAGTTTGAGCTCTTTAATATGATCAATAGTCCCTCTGTCCCTCCACGTTTCATGAGCACACTGGCTCTTTTTGACAGGCTCTAGTCACAGTGTGGTTGGGAGATTGTGTGTTCATGGTTCTGTAAAGGATTTGAAGATCTTATCCTGTGTGATAAGTGGGGGCCCTTTTGTCTGATTTGGGCCTGGAGCTCTTTTAATTCACCCCCCCCCTCAGCACCTGGTCAGGCTCTTCTTGGGCCAGCTGGGCAAGGCCAAGTTCCTGGTGTTAACCTTTGCAGACCAGGGGTCAGCCAATATCAATACTGACCAGTGTGTGGCTGTGTGTGTTTATTATCTTTTAGAAGGCTTCGTGAAGGTCAATGTGCTGATGTCCAGCCAAGCAGCAGACTTCCGTCACCCACCATGTCCGCTCTGTCCAGCAGGACCGTCCATGAACTCTGACCCCACAGCACTTATCTTATATGACCAGCGCTGCCCTGCCTTTAGCAGCCACACCTGGTTGTATCCGTGGCTTGTAGGCCATGATTAATGGGGTAAAAGGATGGGTGGAGGGGTCGGAGGCAGACCTTCTGGCAGACAAAGCTCAGCACTGCCCATCAGCTATAAAGCAAATGAAGCTCTTTCACACGCTAAATCATAGTCCATTCTTATCAAGTTATTTTAATTCTGCTTAAGCCTAATAGTACTAATTAATGAATAAACAAGACTGAAAGTCATTGTTTTAATCACAGCACATGATGCACAACAAAATGTGTCCTCTGCATTTATCCATCACCCTTAGTGAACAGTCGGCAGGCATGAAAGTCACCTGGGGAGCAGTGTGTGGGGACGGTACCTTGCTCAAGGGCAATACAAGGAGCACCTTGGTGGTTCGGGGGTTGAACCCACAACCATTCAGTTGTGAGTCCCCTTATTTAGCCACTAGGCTGACTTTAGATTACTTTTTTTGGATGAAAATCATTCACAATTTAGAATCAGCAATTCACAGTAGTGTAGTGTGGATGTCCATACTTGGTGCTCTGAAAGAGAAAGCTAGACCAAGCCTCCAAAAAAAAAAAATCCAAATATAAAATGGGTTCAAAAGTTGAAGGGAAATGCTATCAATAAATCCATATTTTGACAGCTTGATGAATGGCCCAGAGCCAAAATGCTCAGCAATTTCTGCAACTGCATTCCAGGCCCTTACCATCACACATACAAAAAAAAAGCTTGCAAAATTAAATTCATAAAAAGAAAAACAATCGATTGATGCTTTTGGAACACTTCCAAACATTAGTGCCTGCATACAATAACATGTTCACACTCGATATGGGCTTCGTGCTGGATTCCTTTCTTAAAGAGGGATGGAAATTTTCACAGAGCAGCACTGAAGCCCATCTGTGTCGTTTACTGGGGAAAAGACAATCGCCTTATTTTCAATGTGTTGGCGCCTGTGTAAATAAGCGTGGAGTCCCCATTGAGCAGGCAGACACTAGGCTGAAGGGCAGGCTGCAGGCTCGACTGCATTAAAATGGAACCCGTCTCGACAGACCCAACACAAGGTTTAATGCAGACCATGTATTAAATTAGCAAATGTCAGTCACCTGCATTTTGGGATACGTTCAGCCTACAGCCAGAAAATTATTGCAACGAGTAATAATAGAACCTATGTTAGTTTTTTTCTTTCCACAATGCAAAAAAAACATAGCAGTCATATTTTGAATGGCCATTATTTTTTCCTCCTCCAGAAACCCAAAGCATTGAGGAATGCGGCCAGCAGCTGAAGAGGATCCTGGAAGCACCCAGCATGCCACAGACGAACTACCAGCTCCTGGTTCACCTCACCAAACACATGAGCAAGGTGGCCCAGTCTGGGTCACAGGGCCAGGCGAGTCCCAGGCTTCTGGCCCAGGCTTACAGCGAGGCCGTGTTCAAGCATTCCCACTTTAGGTGAGGCCTACAACAACTTCCTTACTACCAGTCTATATGCTTTACAAGACGTCACACCTTCCTTTTCCCAAATATCCAAATACAATACAGACAGGGTGGTAAAAGGTTTTTTTAAATAAATCCGTGTCTGTTCAAAGCTGTCTTTTTTTTTATTGAAAACTGTTAGTCAAACGCCTAGGACATTTCACTTGACTTCTATGGCACTATGCATTTTCTTTGCATTATTTAGAGGATGTCAGTCCCCTCAAACTCAAATTGCTGTCCTCATTCCAGCTCAGTTGGCTCCACACCTTCAGCCAGACTTGAGGCAGCCCAGGCAGTCATATGAGAAAGAGGACGACTGTTGCCCTGTCCCGTGTCCCTCGGTTTTTATTGGATTGCAAGCTGCTGTCTTGGGAAAGGGATTTTCCCAGGGTCCTCCTGTGCCAGCCTGACCGAAAGTCTCTACAAGCAGCCGGGGAGGGATACAGCCAGAGAGGGAGAGAGAGAGGCACATTATGCCTCCGACAGTCATTTTGTTTAGTCATCAGATCCAGCCCTGGGGTTGCATGGCCATCACAGGACAGGAATTATAGCAAGTCCTGGAGTAAATAAGTGCATCTCTCTTTTTCTCCTGGTTAAATTGAATAGAAGGTCGTAAAACCCTAAACAAGTTCATGAGCAAACCTCCTGCCAGGCAGATCAGCCGCCTCATCCCATGATGTGACCTGGACCTCTGTCTTTGTGTGTGTGTGTGTTTATATCTTAGTGGGAACCAAATGTCCTTACAGAATATGAAATTTCAGACACTGTCCTCACTGAGGCAAAACATCTGCTTTTGGTTATTGAGATTTAGGGGTAGGATTAGGTTTAAGTATAGGCATTTAAAAAGTCTTGTTACATATTTATGATACAAATGGCTTAATGCCCTAGTGCCTTATAAAGACATAAATGCAATATGTTTTTGTTTTTATGTTATGCTAATAGTATTTACACCGTAGTGCATGCCATGATACAAGGTTTATTTGAACCAGACATGGACCTATACTAGATTTGATTATACTTATTGTTTTGCCCCTGTTTGCACTCCAAGCTGATTTTCTTCAAGATCAGTAAAGTTTTTCTGCTTAATGTTACACATTCACATATTCTCCAATTTATAAAAAATATATTATATTGATTGATCTCTTACATTAAAATTGAATGGGCTTATTATGATTGAATGAGGTTTGTTGAGTGTTTGGGGGATGTAGGGCTGCTGTGTGAATTTGGGCATAGATAAATCTACTTTCTGTGATTTTAATGTGGTGGTACAGCACCATGTGCATACATATAAAACAGAAACATAAAAAAAAGCATTACAGTGTACATATTTACATGCAGAATGTCAAGGACAGATCTCCTACACTGCAAACGACTGCACCCAAGTGATCATCCTTTTGTACTTCATGATCACACTGGAATAAAATGTTTGAGATATGTTCGTTTTGTGTGTTTGAAGTGTGCATGTTTAATGAAGTGATCCATTTCTTTATATCTAGTAGTACAAAGGAATGAAAATGCATCTATGAAATACATCTTCTATCCATCGCATAATCAGTATGTGCCACCTAGTGAACATTGCCAAAGGTTTTAAGTGCTACAACGATAAGGCGATAATTTTTCATGATATTGACTAATTGCTGGATAGTTAGTGTTGACAGTGTTCTAAATATCACTTTTTCTCTTTGTGCAGTGCGGACGTGAATCCCGAGCACCACATGAAGATCTTGGAGGCTCTGATTGTGGCGGGAGGCTTGGTAGAGATTCAGGCTGCACCAGGTAGGCCATCGGCCACTGCAGTGCTTCACACCAGTTTCATCCTGCCGCATACCTGCTCAGAAGAACTGCTGAGTTTTGTCCCAGGTTCTCTACCGGAGGAGTATGCCAGAAACGTTGTGCTATTGTAATCCAAACACAGAGGGCAAATTCGCATCAAGGTGACACACTTTAGTCTCTCGGACTGTAATTTTCCCCCACTCTGCACACTGGCCTTACAGTAAGTGTAGCAGTTTGGAAGGACGTGGGCAGGGAATGATGCAGTAATGTATCTGGAGCTGAATGAAGAGGCTGGACAGGGGATGAGGTCACCAGATCTAAAAATAGGATCCCCATGGCTCTGAGGTCATCTCCTGTGACTGTCCATTCTTAAGAGTTAACTCTGGAGGAAGTGCGTGGAACTGGTCTAGAGCTTTCATCCCAGGGTCAAGAAGGGTGGCCAGCCCAGCCCTCCGGTTTGTTAAACGTATATATATTTCTCACAGAGAGAAAAACTCAGCCAGACCCCTTCCTTAATTCAGCATCTAGTCAACTTGTGGCGTGCAGAACAAAGTAACAAAGTGCATGCGGTTTGTATGGGAGAGCGCACCATACATCATCTCTGTTGTTTTAGCTTTTATTAATCTGCTGTAGTGTTACGGGATGCTTGATAGTTTTTGAAAGACGGGGGAAATTATTTATACTGGCGAGAGAAGCGTTCTTTCTGGTATATGAATGAGTTCTCGGTGATCGTTGCATGGATTAGCATCTGCAGACCATACTGCAGGCGGGTGGGAAATGACCGGGTGCGTGGTGTGAGATGGTTGGTCGGTGATGGGGTGTGGGTTGCGTATATAGGATCTACCCCCCTCCATGGGAGCAACAGAACCGACGCATTTCTCACTTTAATCAGCCGTTATGACTCCCTGTAACTCAGGGGCGATCAATGAGCCTCGAGAGCAGCAGTGCAGACCCATATTTATGGTTGATTTATGCCGTGGCCACTAAGGGGTCAGCGCCAAGGGTCAGCGAGGCCTGAGGGGGTGGGAAGGTTTTAGGGGAGGGGAGCAGACTCCTTTTTGCACTTTAGTACAAATGTCTATGTACTAATTCCTGTCATCCTCACAGTTCTCCTTTTTGAAACTGGTGTGAATCTGTTCAATGCATGTGACAAAATGATCTTTCACTTCACGTCTGTGCTCTATAAAAATAATTATATTCTTCAAACTTCATTTGAGTTTTGGGATTGTTGGCTTACGCAGCATCCAGCCTCTCTCGTGTGATTATCTGTTATATCAGGAACATTCCAGCCACGCCTCCATCAGACCCAGCCGCTGTGGTCTGAGTTGCCATGGACTCATATTTGTTTGGTGATGATCAAGAAGAGTTTTTCATGCTATGTTGTCATAGATTTTTGTGCTGTAAATTGAGGAAGTTATTTTGGTCAAAAGTTACTGTTTTTTAAAAACCTGACTGGTGTTTATGCTCAAATGCTTTTTTTGTGTGTGTGACGGGTGCAGGATGGGTTCTTTTGTTCAGTCCACAGAACACTTTACAGCTGGGACAGAACATAAGGTCAGGTTCACTTGTGAACAGCCTCCCTCCCCCCACTGTCCTCCCAGCGCTCAAGGGGCTCCATTCACAGGGGTCAGAGGTCACAGGAGACCCAATGGGAGTCCCACAGGTGCCTGAAAGAAGCTTTTGGGTTCTGTTGGTAACGGACAAACAGCGTACATGAGTTTGACCGCAAAAAATGGAAAGAGAAAAATTTGACCTTCCTGGGGCCGTGTGGTAGGTCATGTGTTTTGTGAACCCAAGTGCCCACTTTCCGCGGCTCGGATGAACGCATTTTAAACAGTCAGTGTGTCAGCTTAAGACCAAGCAATAATGTACTAAAGAGAAAGAAAAACACTGAGGGATAAAAAGCACCACACCCCTTCACATTACGCCCTCGCTCTCCCTGTTTTCCTTTTTTATTATTTCTCACCCCGGCCCACCCCCACCCCACTTTCCCCCCTGGCTTTGAGCCGTATATTTGAGGCGTAATGTGTTCCAGGTTGGTAAAGTTTGTTGGTAAAACATCGAATTTAAAGGCCCGGTATTCGGGGCCTGCGTTTAACTTCTCCTTTCTCGGATGACTGGGCCTGTCAGAGGCTGATGGATTCATTGTGCCGGCAAGCTGAAGAGAGAAGAGGGGAGCCGAAGGGAGTTTCGGAGATATCCCATAGCCTTTAAAAACCTCTCCTCTCCTCTCGTACCCTCTCTCTCGCTTTATAGTTGTGTTTATTGCCTCTGCCAATCTTTATTATATCTTCCCTGCCAGTTCGAGTTCCATTAAAATGAGCTGTGATAAAATTTGGTCCCACTTTCAATAACAAAATGTTATATGCTTTGCCCTGAAAAAGGTGCTTATTGGATGAGTGAACCTTTTATCTTTCATTTAATCAAACACTATTTATTGTGTACGTTTCAGGCATGATTTATTCAGATTAATGTTTGATCACTTCAGTATGGTTAAATTTAATGTCCACCAGGATGCTCTTCATTTCTTTTCATGGCTTCAGGTTGAAGGTTCTGCACCAGTGTCAACGGGAAGCTGTCTCACAAGTTCTTTTTGAGTTTTGTTCTTCCTTGAGGCTGTCATCTCATTTGCCTCAGCCTATTTATTAATTTTTTTATTAATCCAGAAGGAAATTGCTTCTCTGCTTTTAACCCATCACCCTTGGTGAGCAGTGGGCAGCCATGACGGGTGCCCAGGGAGCAGTGTGTGGGGACGGTAACTTGCTTAGTGGCACCTCAGTGGCACCTTGGCGGACCGGGATTCAAACTGGCAACCTTCTGATTATGGGGCCGCTTCCTTAACCACTAGGCCACCCTCTGCCCCATTTTATATTGTTAGCATTATTACCTCTTACCCCCACTGTTGCAGAAAAACAATGAAATATTGACATGATGCATGAGACTGTGATGCTTCATGCTTTTGCAGATCTTTTTTTAAATTGCTGCATGTTTTGGATAAATAGAGAAAAAGACTTCTGTCTGGTAAAAAGTGTCCCATTTTTTCACACACGGTTTTAAGTGTTCAATACTGGATACTGGATAGCAGCATATCAATAATGTATCACCAAAGGAAGTATCATGATGTATTGTCATATCTATATTTGGTCCTACCTCTATTTTCACATCCTGTTCACAGACACACTAGTTGTAAGTGGGGGATTTGACCCTATGATTTTGTGGGATAGCCGAGCTTGTTAGCCACAGGGCTTCTTCAAAGATGAGCCGCAGCATGAGGATATCCTATTGTGCATCACGCAGCAACCTTCTGCTGATTTCCTGTTTTGTTGTCATTGTCATTGTCTGGATTCTGATTTCTTCCCAGAATTTGTGTTGCTTCACAGAAACCCACTCTGTATGTGCTACTGTGAGTTTGGGAGAAGACAGAGGACTGTGTGTTCTTTGGTTAGGGGATTATCCGTTCAGACGGTTGCCATGACGGATGGCAGACTGCTGTCACTCCCTCCTGACCAGGTTTGTTCGTGCGAAGAGCTCACTCCAGATTGACCGCATCACGACCGCTGCTCACCAAACCGTGGCGGTCACCAGAGTGGCATGTGTGTCTGGGTGCGTGCCTCACAGGCAGAGTGACTCATCAGGGCGGTCTGAGTTCAGCCAGCCCGGTACGGTGGCTGCAGTGCCGCTCCTCAAAGCCTGATCTCAGGTCAGCCAAAGGCCAGAGTTTCTACTGACATGGAACAGTCAAAATCTGGGAAGTGGAGGGGAGAAGGTCTAGATTTTTTTTTTAGGTTGAACTGTTTATTTTTGTACTTTCTCTTTCTCACTGAATTTCTTTCCCACCGCCTATTCCTTTTTTTTCCTCATTCATTGTCCACCTCATGAAAGGCCTACAATTTCATGTAGCGTTGGATAGCATCCCTGCTGTTTTCAGGATCAGGGATGAGCATTTACAGGAACTTTAACCCACACACACACTGCATTCACAGTCACTCAGGCTTTACTCTACTGTTTCACACACCGAGGGTCATGTCGTGGCCTGATGGAATTCCCCCTTGGCGGACCCGTGGTCTGATCTGACCCAGAGAAATGGCCTCTGTGGTCCTCCTTGGTATCTCAGCTGCAGACAATCACATGCTTCAGTGTAGCATGTAATAATAATAAAATAGCCGCTCTGCCTTCTCTTTGTTCTCTGACCTCATTCGCTGCTCCGTCCATCCATTCCGTGAACCGTTAGTCCAGCAGGGGTCATTTATCACAGCGCAGTTCAAAGTCACCAATGTCTTTGTTTCTCTGTCTGCTGACTTGACAGTGAGGTGAGGTGAGCAAGGCTGCGTGTGAGGGCTTATGGGATTTGTAGGCACGAGGACAAAATGACACGAGAAGTTGTAGGCACTGCAGATTTATTTAAATTGCATTGCTGTGTGACTTGATTAGCTCTGAATGAACTTTCTGACTACTTTCTTGTTAGACTGACACTTTTTCAATTTCTAACTATAGAGAAAATAAATATTAGTTATATAGGTTTTCACCACAATTCATGAAAAAATTACATAATTTACACAATTCATGCTAAAGAAACATAATTTTCCTGCTACATGTCCATTAATGATTCATGCTCATCATTATAATTTTATATTGTTTTTTATGTCCAAGGATGACATCATGAGCTTCACAGTAGCTGATGTTACAAACACACACACACACACACTTTCTGAACATAAATTATTTCCATAATAGTTTTTGTATTTACAATGCAACTCATACATACATCTATGCAATTTATGTTGTGTAACATCAGGACACATGTGTATATGTGTCTTTGTGTGTCCAGCATTCCTTGAAAAGATGAACAATGCATCAACTTTAGTATGGAAATGTCTCCATTGTCTAAACCAGACATCTTTTTCTGTGCAAATTATGTATTTAAGCTTGTCAAATTTTTGTTAAGAAGGCATCTGTTATGTCCTTTATAATAAGCTCTCTGAGTTGCAAAGAGACGTTGTCATCTAGTTGTCATCATAGTCTGCTGACAGTCTTCAAGTGCACACTCCACATTTTACTCTGACTACCTACCGTCAGCATGTGGAATTAAAGTCATGCTAATCTGTTGTTAAAGATGGCCCTACTGGAGCAAATGAATCCCTAATTAATGTGACGTTGGGGATCTTAAGCTCTTTAAAAGAGTCAAAGTGTCTCGTAAGGTGTTGCCAAGGCAAACTTGGCGAATGCTGTGTTTCTGGCATGGCACTGTTAATATGCTGGGTGCTCCTCTGGGGTGTCTTGCTCAAGTTAAAGTGAAATGAAAGGCATTTCTTGTCCATGCTGGAGCACTATATTTCCTTTAACACAGGGCCACTGCCATAAAATGGCTTATGTAAGATTGAAGTGTGATGTGTTGCGATTCAGATGTGAATCCTGGGCCAGAGAGGCTAATTTCATTGATATTTCTCTAGAATGACAAACTGAGAGCTAAACTAATCCTGCTTGCTTTCTCATCAAATCAGAAGAGATCTTGTTCTGCAGGTGTGGGTGGGATATGCAGAGCAGAGCCTTTTTTGTCAGCCTTGGCACTGTGCCGGAGAATCTTCCACAAACATTTGATATGTAACGACCAATGGGGTGCTGACGGGCACGCTGCCAGCCTCCCCTTATTGCTAGCAGCTTGCTGGCCATAAATGTGAAATTAAGAGCAGTGGAGAGGCCTTCACCTACCCAAAGACCAGTATATTTCACCCGACCATTTTTATCGGCAGAGGGAGAAAAGTAGATGGCCAGGCCAGCGCTCTCCGAACTAATAGTGTTGGTGGTACGTGTCAGGGTGCCAGGCTTTGTTGATCAGTTGGTCAAGTTGTCCCACTTAAAGATGAGAGAGGTCTGTCATAGGTACACTTCCACTGTGAGAGACAGAATAAAAAAATCCAGGAAATCACATTGTATTGTTTTTAAAGAATTAATTTGTATAATAGTCCATTAAGTATTTTGCACCTACAAAAAAGCAAGAATTCTGACTTCACAGACCTGTTACTTCTTCAATAAAAAGTGCTACTCTCCTTCACTCGTTACCTGTTTTATTGGGAACTGTTTAATGATGAGAAGCGAGCTGGGACCACAGTAACAAAGCTTACTATTAGAAACACACAATATCATCATGGATTAAAGTCCTGCAGTGCTTGAAAGGTCCCACTGCTTAAGACAGCACATGTCCAGAGACCATCTGGATGATTCAGAGGAGGATTGGGAGAATTTCATGTGGTCAGATGAGACCAAAATAGAACTCATGTTTGGAGGGGGAAAAATTATGAGTTGCATCCCAAGATCACCGTACCTACTATGAAGCATGGAGGTGGAAATGTGATGCTTTATGGCTGCTTTTCTGCAAAGGGGACAGGATGACTGATCCATATTAAGGAAAGGATGAATGGGGGTATCATGAGATCTTGGGCAAAAACCTCCCTCCATCAATGAGAGTATTAAAGATGAAATGTGGCTGGATCTTCCCGTGGCTACATAAAAGTGGCCAGCCAGTCTCCAGGCCTTAATCCAATTGAGAATCTGTGCCCAGCAACAGCACCAATACATCACAGCTCTTGAGAAGATCTGAATCAAAGAATGGGCCAAAATACTAGCTACAGTGTGAGCAAACCTGGTGAAGACCTGCAGGAAACCTTTGACCTTGCAACCCAAGGTTACATTTTTGTTTGTGACGTAAACACATGCACTGAAGCACTATAGTTCAGTTAAGTCTCCCCCTTTTATTGCAGACAAAGCTAATATTTTATAAAAAATAACAACCATCAGATAAATAACAACCATCAGTGTTCTGCTCACAACAAAGCCACTTGCTGGAGAGTGTTAATTCCATACGTGCACTAATAGATTTTTGTGAGGTTGCACCAAGTTACAGCCAGGGACTGTGGGAAATCGCAATTGCAGATGAATCACAATTAGATTTTTTTTTTTAAATCATTCTGCCCTAACAAGTCTCACCACAACTGTGCCACTTGCTGTGAAACTGGATAGACAAATGTATCTTTGGCACATTAGGAACCAATCAAATTTGAAAGCAGATTCATCCTGAAAACGTAAATGCTTTAAAAAATCTTAGATAATCTAATTAATCTGCAGGTCACAACAGTTGGATGTCTACACCTTCCAAATGTGAAGTGAAAGTGATTGTAAAGCACAGCACACGGTGCGCGCAACGAAATGTGTCCTCTACTTTTATCCCATCACCCTTGGTGAGCAGTGGGCAGCCATGAAAGGTGCCCATGAGCCACGTGTGGGGACTTCTGATTACGGGTCTGTTTCCTTACCCGCTATGCCAACCACTGTGTTCTACAGTAACATAACTCACCTTCAGATCCCTTCACTCCCATTGGCCCTGAGATCTCTCAGGTCCATTGAAATGCTTAGATGTTGATGGGTTGAAGCAGTATATTTGTGTGTGTGTATGTGTGTGTGTGTTCTTGATCTCCCAAGCAACTGCTGAGTGGTCTCCACCTTTATAAATGTTCCCTTTTAGGGGGTAGTCATGACGGTCATCTAGACGATAGTGTGTTTATGACACTATTCTTGATTCGTGTATAGCGTGTGCATTATTGACACCTGCAGCTTGATTTGCATGCCTGCCCTGCTTTATGTGAAAGAGGCTCTCTCTCAATCAGTCCCTATTTTCTCGTCTCTGCCTCCTCCTCCTTTTCTCCCTTGAAGAGCACAGTTCAAACAGACATGAAAAGGTTGTGTGTGGATGAGAGGGCTTTGAAGGTTGCAGCTAGGCTGATGCCCACTGGCTGTTTAATAGCCTGCGCTGTGTAAAGCAGACTGGTCAGTGTAGCCCTGTGGGGTGATGGGCCTGCCATGTTCCATGTGCTGGTCAATCCGCCATGCTGTTCACCGTATGCACTAACAGGTGGATCTGCACTGTCATCATTTTGTGAATTTGAAATTTGTGTGTGTGTGTGCGTGCAACAGCTATTGCCTGTGCTGTAGTCTATTATAATGATTGAGCTCTCTTTCTCTCTATATGTGTGTATGTGTGTGTGTTGGGAAGGTGTGTCTATAGCGGAGTGTGAAAGGAAATGAGTGTGATCCACCCAGGCAGTTAACTCCTCAGGGAACAGTGGTTTTTAATGCTAATAACTTTGTTTTCATTCAAAGCAGCTCTTTTATCACAAGTTGTCCCGGTATGTATTATTAATGAGGCCAGATTGTGATTGTGAATGCAGAGTCTAGAGTTGACTTGAAAGCATTGCGCTTTCCAGTGCTTATTGCTGACATTTCACACCGAAAATAGAAATACTCCCATGCTTTATGTGGTCAAAAAAAAAAACTACTGAGGCTTTATCATTTGATTTGGGAATAAAGGCTTTAAAAGGCCTTATTGATGTTATATATGTATTCTTTTTTAAGAGTGGCTCTCATAGTCGCTCTCCCTACGTTTGTTCAACGTTTGTCTGCTGATCTAGCTGGGCCTAAAGAACAACCTCCAATCTCATCTCACAGCCAACCAACTCTATGCTATGATTGACCTGCATGATATTTATATAGTGTGTGCTGCTTTTAAACATTTAACAGAGCTTTCCAATATAAGGTAAAAGTAAATGTACTGTTTCTTTAGGCTGCAGTCCCCCGACTTGGCCACCGTAAAGGAAAGCATGATTATGATTAGCATAAGCTGAAAGAACAAATAAATTCTGAATCCAGTTCACAGTTGGGACATCTTTATGATATAACCAATTCTTTTATGTCTTTACAATCCAGTATTCTTTCCAGCCAGCATTCATTAGCATAATTAGAAAAGATTCAAATTATTTCTTCCAATCACCTCTTGGCATTTGTTAACCAGTCAGATGCTTTTGGTGACGTCACTAAAGCACCAGCAGGACTGTTATGCCAAGTTCTGTCAGCTGTTCGATGAGCGCACTTTCTGGCAAGGGGGTGGCATGAGTCGTGCGACTGTGCAGGGGAAAAAACGGAACGTTCTGCTTGTGAGAGAACAATGCTGAGATAGTAGAACTGTGAAACGATAAGCGTGTTTGCTGTTTGTGTGTGTGTGTCAATGGGATCTATGCCACCGTAGAGTGCTGTGATAAAACGTTAAACTGGCTTAAAAAAGGCTAAACAAACTCAGCCTTGACATCCCTCATCTCTTCCTTTGCTCTGTCTCTAGAAATATACACAATTATTAAAAAAAAAAACGCATTAATGAACGCATACCCGGTAAATAAATATTTCTAGCCTCATGGCACCAGATCTCAATCTTATTGAACTCATACGATTATGAAAGACATTTAAATGATGGAATTGTTGTCCATCCTTTCAAAAATTATGAATTCCGGCATCTCGTGGTGCATTTCACATGATTTATGTTGATGTGTCCTTTAATTAGTCTTCATGATGCCAGGTTGGTGTAGATGTCTGAATCAAAAAATCAAACAACTGCATGTAAGTTTTGAAAGGTTTCTTTTCATGAGCTGCTTAGACCTCATCTCTGGAGTTATTTTGGTGTCTGTATGACATTGTGCACCCACCATTCTTCATATGTGTGTTAGTGTGAACTGGATTTATGATCACCTTCTGTGTTCATCATGAGGCAGTTTGTGTGTGTGTGTGTGTGTGTGTGTGTGTGTGTGTGTGTGTGTGTGCGGTCTTTAGAGGCCAATAAAACCGGCAGTGTGGCTTCACCATCTGTGGCTCTCTGAGTGTTTCCACTGTCGCCTGTGTGCCTCAGCTGTAATGCATACAGTATATCCACTGTGAGTGTTTGCTCCACTCCGCTCGCAGTTTTACCTATCACTTTGAAGCTTTGAAAAGCGTGGTGTTTGCATAACTCTCCTCGCTGAAAGGAGCAACCATGTGGGCCTTCCGTTTTTTTTCAACACCGAATGGATCCTGTAGGTTGCGTGTCAGTAGATGGTCAACTTTGGGAGACAAGAGGCCAAGTGTCGAGGAGCTGTCAAAAGACATCTGCTCCAGCAAGCACTCATCACCTGCCCTAGAGAGAGAAGGGGGGAAGGGGAGGGCAGGAGTGAGGCGGGGAAAGTGATCGCGTGAAAAGAAAGTTGCATATGGAAGGAGAGCATGGAGCCATGATGAAGTTGATAGATTAAAGGAGGCAGAACCCAGGCTGCTGGGGGAAAGGGAGAAAGTTTCATGGAAAAATAAGTCTAGGACTGGGATCGGAGAAGCACTCAAGCAATTTTTATTAAAAATTAATTTGAACTTCATTGTGTGGAATTAAACTTAAATATGTGGAATGACACAATATTTTAAATATATATAAAAATGTTCAGTCCATATATACACTATACTTTTAGAAAACAACTAACAAATATTCTGCTTTCTCACAACTTTAGTAAAAGAAAAGATTTGAAATACTTTATTCAAATGTAACTGGCTGTTTGACAATATTTTATAATCTGTAATATCACATTATTTAGTAAAAAAAAAACTATATGGTTTTTTATATGGACAAAAAATATATGGTTTGACTTCAGTACATTGACATTCACATTGTTGAAAATGGTTTCTGGGAGGGTTTGAAAATTGCTGGAAAGAATGGAACTAATCTGTCTGCTGTGATGAAACTCATACATAAACCTTCAAATCGGATATATTTCATTCAAAGCGCATAATGTTACTTTGCACAATCAGTCGCTTATGTTTATTTAAATTGTTTGAAATGTTTTCTGTTTTGAAGGAGACGCACACGGGTTGTCCAATGATGAAGGTGTAGAGCTTTAATGCAGAAGTGACAGAGTATGACTGAAAAGATCTATTTACAATGCAGCTAAGACTCTGGTATAAACGATGCCTTCTATCTCTTACCGCCCACTTTGGATCTTAGGACTTCTCAAGGTTTCAAGTTTCAGTCAGTGTCACCTTGGGATGAGGTAGTCAGACAGAAAACAGAAAGGCAGGAACAACATCTCAACACACACACACACACACACACACACACACACACACACAAATAAATAAAGCTGAGTTGATAAAGGGTGAAGTCCAATGGTGACGTCTGCCCATAATTTCTAATTTTAAGTGATTTAGAGTGATCGTTTGGCATAGGAGAACTTAACTGGGTTGTTACAGTTTATCGAGAACTCCGTGATAACGTTTGGAGCCTCTCTGGATGTGCGGGCAGTAATGGGGTCATATCGCAGCTTTTATGGCGCCTGAGTAACGTGCTGGGTTCAAGGTGAAGACGTGCATCAGGCCTGGACACTGTGCAGGCAAGTTCTCTCATTTTTCACCTTCCATGGAAGCTTTACAGCCGCCCGGGGTCTCATAAGGCTCGGGCAGGAAGGCAGGGCCCCTACGGTAATGACATCCCAACGTCCGACACGGGGACTCGGGGAGCCACATTTCACAGCCTCACACTCCCCTCCATAGACCAGATGGCCTTTGCACACGCGCACATGCTTGCTTGGAGATAAACACATATGCACACACACACCAGGTGGGCAACATACTGTCCTCAGCATATGGACATATGTTCAGTGCGCTTGTTTATGGGCACGCATAAGCCCATACCTAAATCCCTTTTTGGACACATAAACACGGACATAAGCGCAGGTGTCCACACACAAACACACAGACCAATACTGCAGGAACCCTCTTTCAAACACTCATAAATGCACGACCGCAAGTCTTTCTCTTTTTTTTTTCACCGCCGTTCCCCCCCTATGAGGAATGTGATGTAATGGATTTTTTCTCGTTGCGGAGCTGTAACTCAGCCGCTGCGGGTGAGGTCTGCGCGTATTTATTTATTAGGGCGATGACAGTGGTTTAGGAGTTGGAGGGTGTCCTGCATGCTGAAGAGACAGGTCACGTGAGGTCATTCCTGGCTCGCTCCGTGGCACGGTCTCCTGGGCTCTGGGCAGATGCCCTTCGCCGTCCCGCTGCCCTCCCGTGTTGTACAGCCGGAGAAACGGCACGGCTCTCTAAACCATTACCAAAGCCCCAGAGATCTCTGCAGCACAGCCTGCCATGGCAGACCCTGAGGCGTGTGGCACACTGCTCTGTTAATGTAATACAAATTAGAGTTGTTTTTTATTGGAACATTTGGTTTTAATATGTATCTTTAGTTGTATCATGGTTGATTTTTGAAAAGCAGACTTTCATTTATTGTAGTATGTTCCATAATATGATTACAGCTCTGGCAATTTTACAAAAATCTTCAGCCAAGTGAGGATATGTTCATGTAAGAAAAAAAGAAACATTATCTTGCTGGCAATGGCGGTGGTGAGAATAACAAAATATGTGTAGACAAAAAAAAAAAAAAATACAATGTTTCTGAAGGTGCCGTCTTGTCTAGCACTTGTCCAGATTTTTACCCCCTGGCGCTGACTTTTACTTACTTTGTTGTACTGTGGGGTAAGATGCCCCTGTCATATGTACAATATGACCGACCAAATGGAGCAAAATGTGCTGGGCTCTATTGTGTGGGTTGTGAAGAGATGAGTTTTCAGATTACATTAAGTATGCATAGCAAACCCTTAGTAGATCATCTTTTCATGTCTCATGTTGGACAGGGTCTGCTCACGGCCCGTGCTGGATAGGGGTGGGTGTCGTCTGTTAGCTTAGTCTTCGCAGAAGCATCTCAGCTATGTAATGCAGACAATGAGCATCTCTCCCTGTGGGGTCCGATAGTGGGCAATGTTCCCGAGATGAATGTGTAACCTAATACCCTGCATTTAATGGCCTATTGGCAGCGAGACAAAGACTCTGCCTCCCCAAAGATTTATTTAATGTGCAGAGTGAGAGATAGGGAGCGCTTTAGCGCGGCACGCCACATCGTTGCTGGACGGGGGGGAGCCTGGAGCCTCCCAGCACGTGTCCCCAGCGCTCGGTTCCAGTTGCTTATCGACCCTGGTGGGGAGAACTGAAGGGAAACAACCGAGAGGTTTTACATTTGAAGTGCGTTTTAACAGAGGAGTTGAGCCTCTGGCCTTGTCAGATAAAGCCTCCCCCGGCCAGAACATTTTTGGGCCGCCTCATGCGCCGGACCGGGGCCCTGGTAATTACACCCAAGCGTGCCGGCAAATGGCTCCGAGGGGGAAAGTTCTGTACATGGCCGCATTGTGATGTAAATCTGTGGGGAGCGCGTTCGCAGAGCTGACCTCTGCTAAAGATCTGAGGGCTGAGAAGGATTAATTGAATTAGTGGAGCAACGCTGCGCCCGGCTGCCCAATTTCTTCACCCCGCCTCGCTCGCCAGCCTAATCTGATTGGCTTTCCTCTGCCATTCTGCATTGCTAGCTAAAGGGATTCCCCTCCTGCCAAAGACCTTTTGTTTCATTACTTTAAGAATCGGGTGGCGTTCCCACTCTCTTATCCAATCAGGCCAAGTTATGTTATCGGCCTGTCAGCAAGTAGGTTGACCTGGACTTGTTTGTGCCATCTCCGTCCATGTGGCCTTGTCCCACTGCTTCGCCACCAAGTCTGATTTAGGATCAAAAGTGGCCTGTTGCGCACCCAGTAGTGCGGATAGTGTGATCAAAAATAAATCAAAAATAAAATCTCCTCACACAGGACCGTCATGTAACACCGGTTACACCATTGTAATAAAAAAAAACAAAAAAATGTAATCTGCTCTGCAGCACATGATTCAGTGCAGACGGTTTCATAATGCCGGCCTCACGACGCACGTCCGCCAAAGCCGCGCCAATTACAGCATGGCGTGTGACCGTAAACTGCTTTCCCCAAAGCTGCGCAGCCGGCAGACTCCCGTTTAATGCAATTAAAGATGTCCCATTCGCTTTAATCACATGTGAACCAGAAAGGCACAAACGGCCACGTCCCGTGAGGAGTTTGTGTTGAGAGGCAACATATTTGATTTCTTGTCATAATTGGCCGTCCTGAAAGACGCGTCTCCAGGTCAGACCGTGTTTTAAGATTCTGTTTAAAATCTGACAAGGTCAGCGCAGTAACTTCCCAAAGTTTCTCGTACTCCCCATCCAACTTTTGTTGTTTACTTTTTATTGAACCAAATCACGTCTCAATCAATCTCACCGACGCCGGCAACTGTTCATCTGTTGGATGAATGTCAAGGCTTACAGGCAGAGTCAAGGCTAATCTGCGCCCCTTGCTGATAAGACAGCAATAAAAATGTATCAATATGTGGTTTTTTTTTTTTTTTTTTTTTTTTTGCCGGACAGGATTTATGATACGGGTCTTTTATAGCGAGCTGAAGGCCACAGAGAGACTTGCAGCTCGCTCTCTTACCTGTGGCAAAGTGCACAACTGTAACCACCCCTGACAGCCCGTCATATCTCCTCAAACCCAAAATCTCTGCTGCTTCTCTCTCTCTCTCTCTCTCTCTCTCTCTCTCTCTCTCTCTCTTTAGAGAAAACACCCAGGGCTGGCATCACCAACAGTGCTCTGCTCTCCTTCACTGGTAATTAGGGCGGCGGGATTCTTGATTAAATTGCAGTTTTTGTAACTTACAATCCATCAATGTGCTAATTTTACGGGAAAAAGCTATATTTAACACACAGATGCTGATTCCACGATAAACGGCAATACTCTGATTAATGGCAGAATATTTTCTAATTAATGTTTTATGGGTGTTTTTTAGGTCAATGGTGCCATTTGAGCAGTTGAAAACTACATAGTATAATTTCTTCATAATATTTATTTCTGTAACACACAAGTGTCAGTATTTGAGGATATAGCATGACCTTGATTGTATTACTGTATTTATACCACAGTTTACTATTAGTAGTACCACTACTAATGTTTATGGCTTACAGATGAACAATAGCTTCTTCAATTAAATAATGAATCCATTCATCCAGCTGTTCCTAAGCAACATCATTCAGGCAGCAGATTGTCACCTGACATTGCAGCCAAAACCTATGTGATAAGGTGTTTGAAGAGATGCATCAGAGAATTAATAATGAGATTCCTCTCAGCCAAGGCCACATGCCAGGTCAGGACTAAGGTTCATCCCAAATGGAACAATGTAAGACAAGGATGTTTTGAATTCGCTGAGTTTCCCGTCCTCTTCATGGAAAATGTTACATTTAAGTTTAAAGGTATGGCTCCCTGCATCCTTCTGTAGGCACACACCACTGTCAGCTTGTTGGCACATGACGGAGCATCAGCTGCTCACAGCAAATGAAGACAATGCATAGTTTTTATTCAATTAATCATGCGTTTGCACTAGCAACAGGCATCCTCACAAGTTTTTACTGAGATGGGGGATGGGTCGGCACAAACAACAACCCTCAGATTAAAAATCAAATCAGTAAAGGCTGCTCAGAGGGCAGATTAGCGAGGTGAACCCACTGATATAATCTTTGGAGGAGCATGGCGTAGCGCATCCTTTTCAAAGAACACTAATCTCCTGCCTTCTCATTTACATTAATTGGCACAGGATGGCTTGTTGATATTTGATTAATTACTCTAAACTCTGATTAGAGGTGACTAATTACTGAAAGATAGCACACTGAGAGAGGTCCTGATCGGAGTGTTAATTATGGCGACCCTGTCCTTACGCCACCCGGCAGAGTTTAACCCTTTGGGGGGCCAGTTATGTGGCTGTGTCAATATAACGGAACCTGGTCTTTAAATAATAAATGCATAGTAAATGAAATAACACTGAGACACTTAATATATTTATCATGTGAATACAGGCAGTAGTTTATGGAACACCAAAGTGTTCAGAATGAATTAAATAAATGCGACATAATGAAATAAATAACCAGATGAATACATAAGACAATGACATATAATAGCAACATAAAATGGTGAAATAAAAAACACATTGTGATTTACAGCTCATTATTGTGAAATATATTGCATTCCACAATATAAGTGTACTTTATACGTATTTATTATGACATAAATATTATTTCATGGTCATTATTTTTACCCAACAACACAAATTATTTCAGAGGCCTTTTATTTAATTTTCTATCTATCATCTTGTGCGATAAATGAACCTTCATTCAATTACCTTCGTCAGGTGGTTTCATTTAATTATTGTCAGAGAGATAAGAAAATTGATGCTGATGGAGGCAAGCCACTTTGTTGAACCCGCACATTTCCTTGATATAAGCCAAATAAATAAAAGCGTGATGGAAACCGCAGTGGCGGTGCGAGATTTTCTTTCTTCCCAACGGGACTCCCTTCGTGCTTCACCAGTACGTGTTTCCCCCACTACACACCGACCCAAACCGTTACAAAGGGCACGCAAGGTCACGGCTGTCTGGAAATGGCGCAGTAAAGATGGAGTCGAGTAACCCACGCTGACCGTGTCATTTATTTAAATGCACCACATGGCATAACAGTTGAGTCTGAATTCTGTCAATTTCGGGCCAGGCCAGGTCTAATGTTTTAGCGCCAAGTACGGCTCCAATATAGACTCTATATAGCCTGCAGTGTAAAACAAGGACAATAAAAACTGCTGTTTATTTTACTGCACTTGGACACAGGCAGGGGGCTTCAGGGAGAAAAGGTTGGGAACTGCTGATCTAAACAACTCAAAACAGCATCTGTCTGTATATTGTCCCTCTCTATTTCATCTGCTAAAATAAGCTATATAAGCTCTATTTCATATGCTAAAATAAGGTCCGCCATGACTTTTGAACTAGCATGTTGTTCGCCAGATATACAAGCAGTCTGGCGAGCAGATATCCAGGAAAACGAATAGATGATACAGGATCAGCCAATAGGCATGCGGGTTCAACCTGCTGAAGTCATTCTGCTGAAAAGTTGCATTATTAAATAAAATTGGCCTTTGGGGAAAACAGAAATAAAATAAAAAGCTGATTTTGATTAAAAAAAAGACAATGTTTTGGAAAAAAACTGTTGAAATGAAACTGTAGTAATCTTTGTTGTTGGGTAAAATAATGACCATAAAATAATATTTCACAATAATAAGTACATTTATATAACAGAATGCAATATATTTCACAATAATTATGTCACGATGGCGAGCTGACGGGGGAAGGAAGCGCAGAGGCGGGACATGCTGGGAAAGGGGTTTTATTAGAAATAAACAATAAATACAAATAAACGACAGCGCGGTGGCCAAAAACGGGAAGAAAGGGGATCAACTTAAACTAGCTCGCAGGCGTGTGGCGATTGCCAGAACTCAAAACATAAACACATTCACCAACGGAAGACAAGTTCATGACCGAGTCCACCGAGTCCAGGTGCCGTCAATCCTGACAAATTATCTGTATATCAAAATGTGTTCAATTATTTAGCAATTTTATGTTGCTATTATATATCATTCTCTTATTTATTCATATAGTTTTTTATTTCATTTTGAACACTTTGGAGTTGCATAGTAGTTGCCATATTCCCTATTTTGGTATTAATGCATTCTGCATGCTGTACAATTAAAAAGACACTGCAGCCCAGACAGGAAATACTTCTGTGACAGCGGTGAGTGAAGTCATGTATGAGCGTGTGTTTGCATGCGCTCAGTGCATGTCTGATATAATGGTGACAGAGCAACAAGTCACCTGGTACTGCATATCCAGGAATGTAACCAAGAAGTGTCCTGCAGCGCTTCCTCCCCCAAGTCGCAGGACCTGCAGATCTGTGTAAATAGATGGAGTGAGAGTGAGCGGCATGCTGTGAGAGTGACCTGCTAAGCATGTCGGCGCACCACTATGCTGGAAAACCTCTTTGTTTACCACCGCCCTCTAATATTTGCAGTCCAGCACTTGCACCGCCTCTCATATGCAGTCTAATGCATTTTATTGCATTCTGTGCAGTCATTAAGGGACTTCTGATGCCCCCTTCACCCATAAATCTTTCCTATTAATAACCGTTAGATTAGATAATTACTTATTTGCGGCTGCTATGGCAACAGGAACTCCACAGTGACATCCACAGCAGTTGGCTTCAGAGGCCACTAGCATTTTCCAGGCACTAATCTAATACCATTAAAGATGGTCTGGGGGAGATCTTCTGATGCTGTTGGGACAGTGAGAGAGGTGACACATGACTGTACATAAGCAAAGATCCCATCTACAGTCCCGTCAGGCGGACTTTAGGACCAGCTACTCTCCTCTGCAGATTCTCACGCACTCCACTCCTACACTGGGGCTTGCAGTGAGGATTTAAGCTTTGTGTATGGACTAGGAAAGATGCTTTCAGGCTTTCTACACTCTTCCTGCTTGTTCATTACATGTCCTGGGCAGCAGTTACTCTTGCAGGTTGTCGGTGGGTGAGTGTTTTAATTGTTGGAAATCTGCACTCTGGTCTTTAAAGCGGGCCGACTGCAAAGACTCACCAGCGGGGGTGGTTCTGTACAGATTCTGGCCAGTTCAGCACAGCACATTCTCAAGCCCAGAGGAGACTTCATCAATACTTTACCCCTGAGTGCTGTACACCCCGCTGCACCAGTTAGGGCTAATCAAGTAAGAAGTTAAGGGAGGACTCCTCTGACCATGTCTTTCCGGGATTAGGCAGGCACTCCAGGGGATGTGGAGAGTGTCCAGCAACCACCGACCGGCTCGTACCCGCAACTCAGACCCTCCCAATACAGGATTTGGCAGGCGGCCTCTCCCTCTGGAGCTTAATTGATAGAAGCCTCTTGCCTCTGCCCACTTAATGATTGTGTCAGTGAGTAACAAATTCCCAAAGAGGCACCGGGTCCCCACATTGCATGCAAGCAAGCTGGCTGGCTCTGGATATGCTGCATTACTCAGGCACTGGTTTTTCTGTGAATTTTCCTTCTAGTGGAGGAACAAACAGCGGTGCTTGACTAAAGTTAGTGACAAACAAGCAGACGGCTCGCAGCAGAAGCTGCATGTTTACCGCGTCTCTGGGTTTGCGTGGAACTGCTGATCGGAACGTTCAGTGGTAGCTCAGCCACTAGGCCCCAGCAGACGACGGTCTGAGCAGGATATGGTGCGTCCCAAAACTCACTCCAGATGCCCAATTTTTTTTTTTGTACAGCGTCTGATGACAAAATTTAGAAAGCAAGACTTTTTTTTCCCCATTTCTTCAAAAAACCAGGCTGTTTGCATTCCAGAGGTCTCTTCAGGGTGAGGCTTGGTTTTGGTTTAAAAAAAAAACCTCAATCATTTCTCATCCCTTGGTCCTCGCTCTCGTTATGGACAGACGTTTTTTCCCAGGCCTGGGCCGTCTGACGTATGGGCAACATTTTCAGAGGTACCAGTCAGAAATAACAGGGTGTGACAGATGCTTACAAGATCAACCATGTGCCATGCCCACGTGCTTGGTATACCTATATGGTTCTGGCCCGATTGCGCCAGAGTGAACCCATGTTGTTACAAGTTCTTGGCTTTGATCCACCTCATTCTGTGCTGGTCAGCAGGGTTCCTCTGTTATGTGTCCAAGGTGCCTGCCCTGAGCAGGAGATTATGCCTACAGCAACCCAGGTATAAATAACATTAGTCAATATCGGCCTACCTGAAAAAGGATTGACCTGTTCCTCGGCACAAATCTCGTACTGTCAGTACAGGGCCATCTGAGCACTTAATCCCATTCATTTATAATGAATCGTAATATTAATCTGGTGGGATCTCCTTTTGTAAGTTCAACCATCTCACTTCAGATTACTTCTGCAGGGTAAAAGGCTCAAGTGACACGGAATTATCCTCCTGCTGGTTCATCATGGAACCGCCATCTCAGTAATGTACAACATTGTACAGCATCATGGAAGGCAGCTCCAGCACTAAATGCTGCTAATTGTTTTGTGGATTAACAGTTACTGAAGATAAGACCATGTTGCGTAGATAGTAATGTCAATAATTGGATTGCAGTGAGAATGGAGGAACGGTCTGTTCGGCCTGTGCTTAGTGGAAATGCAGGTCTGCGCACTAGACACATTCCCTGGATACAATGCATGAACACACAGTTGTGAGTTGTGCATGGGAAGTAAAATATGCAGTTTTTTTACATTCTTTTTATGTTCAGTGTGCTGCTGATTGCAGGCTGAAGTTTCAGGCAGGAGATCATGGATATAATTGCTGTATACATTTACGTGAAGGCCCACACATTATGCTTTTCATCATTCTCATCATTCCCATGACAAAAGTTCATTTGACTATTTCATCTTTTGAACTTATTCATTAAGCAACACGTTAAGCAACCATCTCTTTTCCTTTTTTCAGCAAACCTCATGCTCTAAAGACCAAATTTTGGTTTAGATTAAAGGTGTAACCTTCTTGCAAGGAACACAAACATATGTTACATCCAAAAAGATTTTTGTTGTACATGCAAAAAGATATTAGATTCCTAATATCTTAATATATTAGGAATCTAGATTCCTTAATTGATGGTCATAATTTGATAAATATATATAAATAAATTATATTTTAACTGTGCTGATTTAAGGTATTTTAACATACAAAATACTGTATCTTGTTTTTATACAATTTGGATACTGAACAACTCAACTGAAGGATAAACAGCAGAGAAAGTGTATATATAGAGTATACTCTATAGTCCCACTAGAATAACTATGCACACAATGGGTGTACATAGCCACATAATCCAGTCTTTGCCTGAAGTTAAAAACACACATATACAGTTCTTGGCCTCGTGGGCACTGACTGTCCGACCACAGCCACAGTCTTGGCACACCTCTCTGTGTGATGCCCGATTTTTCCTAGAAACGCTGCATTGGTGAAAGTGCGACCTCTCTGCCCCAACAGCTGCTGGAGCACAGTCTGTTCTTGGACCCATGGGATGAACAATGTCCCGGACATTAGCGTCTCCAGAAGGATTTTATGTTGACATTGTTAAAATCAGTCCTCTTGTCTCTCTATAGTTTATTCATGTTAAATTTAAATTTGCCTGTCAATTTTTTTGTTGTTCCCCTGGATTGAAGTTTCAGATACTTTACTGACATTGTGTAACAGCTGCAACCATAGAGGCATTTAGAGAAATGCAATAAATAAATGGAAATTAAGAACAGTGAACAGTTAATTGCATGCATACATGTTCTGTGGAGTAGATTTAGAGCTCCACTGGTGTATGGCAGCCGGGAAGAGGCTGTTTGTGCGTGTTCTGATTGATCAGAAGCACCTGTCTGATGGGATGTCCTGGATGAATTATGCTCTTCTCATCACAGCAAGTCTTGTGTACATGTGTACATGTTGCGAACATGTGTGTATGCTTGTCTGTGTGTGTGGCCTTTTTTTGTCGCTTATTCCTGGTGACATGTTTTGAGGCTTGCCAGAAGCCTGCAGGTTTGCTGTGCTTCCCGTCAGGCAGATTTTGGGACACTGCACGCTGTGGCCTGTTGCTGTCATGATACCATGATACCGTTATCCATGTGCTCCTGCTCAGAAATGTCATGTAATGTTCCATTCTGCTGCCGAAGAATGGCCATAACCCAAGTGCTTGTTTATGCTGGTGCTTGCTGTTGCGTGTTCATCCTTGAAGCTGGTGTTAAGTTGTTTATATGACGTGTGATGATAAGTGTGCTTGTGAAAGATTGCTGGTATAAAATGTATGAGTAAATTCAGAACTGGAGGTTCAGGTTTGCGCTAATGCTGCAATAAAGGGTGTGTGTGGGAAGAGCCTTCAACCACTGACAGCTTGAGACCATCAGCACTCGCTGCAGTTTTTCAGGGGTGCTTGTGCTTGTGTACCTTATCCAACTGTGCTAAATGTGTGTAGAAATCAGGACGAAATGGAAGCTTATTTACACAAAACTAGAGATCTTGATTCAAACGAAAAAAGAGTCAGAAGATTTTCTGTGTGTGCCTGCCAGTATTTGTGTGTAGATACAGAAGAGCCTTATGTGCTCTTTGTGAGTGTGAATTTATGATTCTGAAGGAGGGGAAGAGTGTTTTGCTGTTCTTTGAAAGTGTGTTATGTTGTAGTCCTCTAAATGTGTGTGCATGTGTGTGTGTTCAGTATGGGCTGTAATTTGTTGTTTTTACGTATGGAGAAGTCAGTCTCACCTAAAATAGGTTTGCACTGATAAGAAATGCAAATGTGTTTGTGATATTTAATAATAAAAAGAAAATATTTTTTTGTAGCTCTAAATCTGTAATTTCATATAATTTCAAATCATCATAAGTTCGAGACACAAACTAGTTACACATTTTTTACCGAATGTCCTCGGAAGGGTCTAAAAGGAGAAGTGTGTGTGTGTGTGTGTGTGTGTGTGTGTGTGTCTGTGAGCAGAAGGGTGTTATGGGGCAAATGTGCGTGCCTGCACCAGGCAGGGGATCGTGTTGCATGCTTTCAGTCCCAGCTTCTCACGCGATCCCTGTCCCCCGATTTAAGTGCTGTGGTTACCCAAAGAGAATGCTTGAGCCCCTCTGTCTCTATCTACAACCTCTCCTCCCTGCCAACGATCTCCCCTGTTCTTGTACTCTTTCTTTCTTAGGGGGCAGATCAAATCAAAAATTGTAAACAGAGACTCAAAGACTTTTAAAGTTAGACAGTGGGGATGGTTTTCCCTATGGCTGGGTTTCATTCACTCTTTTTAATGAGTATCCCATGAGGCTGATTTATAATGATTACAATAGTGTGCAAAGCAGTCATGAGGGTAAAAAGAGGCAAATCTGAATCTGATTCGTGAAACAATTGTTGATTCATGAAGCACTTGGTTCACTTCTATTGAAAGTTTTTCCTCAATTATATTCCTCAACATAGAGCCTCCAACACAGTCTCCATAGCCTCTGAAGAGTAGGTGTATCAGAACTTCTGACTGGTAGTGTACATGCCATCACCAACAACCCCTAATCAAGAAAAAGTAGAGAGTAAGAAAGAGTAACAGCATGAGGAGGGAAATTCGCTGATTCAGTGCTCCATCCCCCGTCAATATGTCGTACCTGTCAGCCAGAACTGCACAGCCTCGCTCCACATCTCACACTTCGCTCCGTCTCCATGGAAACCAAAGAACCTTAGGTTTACAACACCTGGAGAACGGCCAGAGGCCAGAGGTCACAAGGCTTGCCCCACTGTCTGTTGTCTCAGGCCTAAAGCAAACAGAGCTGGGCCACAGCCAATGGGAGAGCCATGTGTGTTTTGTCAGGGCTTTATCCAGCACAGTCCAGCCTCGTCAAACAAAGGCCTGGTTTGTTTAGTGACCCATGTGGGATTAACAGGGGGTGGGCGTGGTGTTGTTTCGGAGAGAATCATAACCATACTGGCATGAATGCCTAACGGTCAGTTCAAAGACAACAACACACAGTTTTAATCTATATCCTATTGTTTAACATTGTTTTGTCCACTGTGACACATTTAAAACTCAATAGTATGGTGAGATTTGGGGAATCCTTATGCCCATGTTAAAATGGCTTTGACTTTATTGATAATGATTCATGAATAAATGTATTAAAATAAAATTTATTAATTTGTGGTGGCCTAGCGGTTCATGAAGCGGCCCCGTAATTAGAAGGTTGCCGTTTTGAATCCTGATCCGCCAAGGTGCCACTGAGGTGCCACTAAGCAAAGTACTGCAATGCTCACTAAGGCCGATGAATTAAAAACAGAACACATTTCGTTGTGTCACTGTGCTGTGCTGCAGTGTTTCACAATCACTTCACTTTCACTTTCATAATATTAAAATGTACAACACAAATAAAATATGTACTTAGTCCTTTTGGGACATTTTTTTGTCTTATTTAACTAATAATCATATACATACTCGTGTTTAATATGGAGTTGCTTCTTTACCCAGATGAGGCCCAGGTGACCTGTACATTTACCCCTGTGAGGTTCACCTCCAGATGGGTAATGATCCCAGCCTTTGTGGTGTTGTGGTGGGTGTCTGTCTGTATCCCAAATTACGCAGACTGTAGCACAGGGTTAAGTTACAAAATTACTATGCACCCAGAGTCTGTGGGAAATCCAAGCTTACTCTTAAAGACAGTGTCCTCTCTCTGAACCAAGGAAAAAGGAAAACCCCATTTTTCGATTTAAATCCTCCGCCTTCTGTGGACGTCTGTACGGAACATTTCTCTGTGTGGGAAAACAGGCAACTGACCTTGTTCGCATTTCCCCCCGCCTATATAGGAAAAAAGATCAGGCGAATTTCTAAAGCGTATGGTTAGGTGCACTTAAAGTGCACCCTGTGTACATTACGAGCAGTTCATTCAACATTTTACTTTCCTTCGGACAATATGTTGAGGTCACATGGAGTGTTTGTACATGTCCGGCATGGAAAACACTGTGTCAGCTGAGCATGTTTGAAATTAGGACTTAAAAATGGACAAAGAAACATCTTCTGTATTTACAGAAAATGAAACAAACAAGAAATAGTTGTTTACTAGTTGTCTGTATCTTGGAGAGACAGGTCCACCCCGCATTTTTGTTGTCTCCAAATGAACTTTAATGATGTTCTTTTCTGAAAAAATTGGACAATTGACTGCCCTTGTGCACCCTACTTCCATTTCCAGGTGATGCAAACCAAGCCACTTTATTGAATGCTTGTGGCATGGAGGTCAGCACTAGGAGCAGCTCCAAGCTCCACTAGATGTGAGAGGCAGTCTTCACTGCATCATTCCCTCAAGATACCATTCTGTCAATTCACATGAGGCAGGCAGTGTGAAACAAAGATGCTATACAATGGCCGAATGTGACATCAGACTTAACTACTCACAACCTAAACTCTATGTTATAACCGGTCAGGTAGAGGGAAGAAATGTGATGATGGGGAGTTACATTAATCCCATCCTCCCCTTCCCACCCGTTTTCTCTGTTTCTCTCACTCTCGCATCTCCATCTGGAGCAGAGAGGAGCATTAAGTCAATACCAGCCAGCGCCTTGATGCGATTCCCCCGCGCTCGTCTCCCAGACGTCTGCCGCTTCTGTCTGTCTGGCTGATAGAGCCTTTGAGTACTGATGTCCCTGCCAAAGCTGTGCATTAGAAGTCATTATCTGTCAAGATTTTAACGCTTTCTGATAGTGCTGTACTAGTGTGCACTCTGCATTTCTGAGTGATGGACTGAAAATGTGACCTCTTTACTAGCCGCAAATGATCAAAAAAGAGATTCACCCCACCACCATACATCATAATGTAATGAAGTGCATCTGAATGGCTTTGTATGGTCTGTCTCGCTCTTACATAAGTTCCAGCTGTGCTCTCTAAAAAGAGAAGAAAAGCGGCGCAGATGAAAAGGTCAGCGCACACGGGCTTAACTGCAGACCGTAGGTTTTACTTGGGGCAAATTCTGGATAGACTGTGAGGCAGTTTAAGCTGATTATGGATTAGGTAGGTCCATGTCCTCGCGTGAACTGTGCCCATTAGAGGCCCCAGTATCAGTTGAGGTCACCACTGCAGCTGCAGCATGGGGTCCTGGGACAAGGCTGGTGGGTGTCGGGACGTCCTAAACTCCTGTCCAGCTGGCTGTGGGTGGGGTGCATTAAGCTTGCTCTCATGTGTGAGGAAGCCACATTTGACCATCCCTGAGGGAACCTGCAGAAGAAGCCAGGCTATTACAGTATTAAACTCTATTGACCATTTCCTGCATGATATTACGACATGCTCATTGATGTGCTTCTCGATTGATCCCTCGTCCCTCTCCACTGCCATCCCATCTTAGTGTGTGCGCACTTTCACACACTTTGTGCCTCTGTGTGTGTGTGTATGTATTAGAAAGAGAGTGTGTACCTGTGTTAAAAGGTCTTGGCCTGTTCACTCCACACATTTCCCTTGAGTGCTACAGATGCACTTGATGGTTATAATCCTATAGGCTCTATATAAACCTCTTACAGTAAATACTTTAATATACTTAGTCGAGGCGTGGGTAGTCATCTCACAGGTAATGCCAGATATGATTTATGGATGTAATGGAAAATCCTAATTTTTCGCTTTTGTCTTATTGGGTGCATTTGGATATGTGTGCATTTTAAGGCATCAGTACTGGACACGTGAATGGCAAAACTTCTTAAAAGCACAGCAAATGAACTCTTTACATTTCAAATGTATTTGCTTTGTGTTGTTTCTTTCAATGCCCTCTGTACTTGCGTTGCTATCACTGCTATCTTTGCTTGTTTGGAAATGATCCCATGATTCTTTCCTATCGCCGACTCTCAGTGAAGCCTGTCTGTTTCATGACGGATAGTGACCCCATCTTGTGTGCGCATGTTATGTGTGTTGTTTGTTGTGTGCTGTAAAAAGGGGAGCAGAGGATAATGAATGTCCAGCACTGGGCTTAGAGTAGCTCAGAAGCCCTGTAATGTTATCTGCTCTCCGGCAAAGCTTTGCGCCGTTGGCTGACCGACATGACATATGGTCTGTCTAATGAAGGCCAGAGTTAATATTCTTTTCTCAGAAGATATGCCAAGGAACGAGTCTGTGAAATGCGGGCTGGGATGGGGGAGCATCTGCCAGACAGGATCATGGGAGATCTGTGTGAAAAGCCAGTTATGATTTCGACCCCCCTCCCAACCCCTGAGGAGGTAATGACGCTGTCACACTTGCACCCTATTTCTCTCTTTAATGCTGATAACAAATTAGAGGGCTTCAGATTCGTTCTTTTGTCCCCTGGGACCGGTGTAAAATGAGTTGTGTATCTTTTCTCAGGATGAGGACCTCTGTCCGGCCCTTCATCATATTGAAAACCCGAATTCTAATGCCGACAAGAGAATACTCACCCTCATAGCTCACAAAGGTCTGCTGGCGGACAATATTCCGAATCGTGGCACGACATATTCTGACACGCGACTGCTCAATCACTGCAGTCTGACCCAGCTCTAACCCAGGTCTATCCATTCAGCGGCATATTCCACACTTTCAATGCCGGACGCGGCTCACCATGCGCACTTCAGAACAAAGAATGAAGTGATCCGTCCGGCCGAATCAATACTGAATTTAGATTCTGATGTCACACTCCTTGCTTTTTGTTTTTTTAGCAGACGCTTTTATCCAAGGCGACTTACAAGAGGAAGACACCAGCAATTCTCATTCGGTTTCTATAGATTTTGAGTTATAAAACTATGAGCCCTGATAAGACCTAACTTGTCAGGAAAAGAACATGCTTGGGAATTGCTAGGCATTTTTTATTTTTTTTTTGTGCAGTGTGTGTGCATGTGCGTGTGTAAGTGTGTGAAATACTTTTTGAATAAGGGGGTTTTCAACTGCTTCTTAAAGTAGTAGTAGTCTCGGCTAGTTGAATGGAGCAGGGCAAGTTGTTCCACCAGCCAGGGACAACAAAGGAGAACAGAGTCGATTGGGATCGAAGACCCTGTGAAGAGGGAATTTTCAGTCTCATTTAATTTGCAGATCTGAGAGGGCGTGCAGGAGTGTAGCTAGCTAGTAGTGTGTTGATATAAGAGGGTGCACTGCCATTTACAGCACTATAGGCAATCATCAAGGATTTGAACTCAATGCGAGCAGCTACCGGGAGCCAGTGGAGGAGGTGAGAAGAGGCGTGACATGGGTGTGTTTCGGCTGATTGAAGATGAGGCGGGCTGCCACATTTTTTTTCTTTCTGCATCAGACTGTACGCTCTCTCTCATATAATGTCACGCTATGGTGAAAGGGGCATGCCGTTGCGTGGTAGCCTCCTGGCCGCCTTCCATCTACAGGAAGGGCAGTTTTGCAGGTCCTGGTGTTGTTAAGACTTAAGATACGGGATATCAGTTAATTAACCCGCTTACTGTAAAGGTTATACTCCTAAGCGGGTTACTTTGTCTTCAAGCTGTGGGTTTTAGTGAGGATTGCCCGGCTAATTACTGTACTATGCGTGTGTGTCCAGGCAAGTGTTTAAATGCACCAGCTGCGCATTTAAAGGCTAAGGCCACAAAAAGCCAAAGCAAATCTCCTCGTGACGCTTAAATAGAGACACTTCAGCGGTCTTCGGGGCGAGGGGAAGAGAGAGCCAACGGAGACGGCTGATATATGTACAAGACGAGGGCGGATGGTGCAGGCGGATGGTGGAGCTGCACAGCAATCAAAATTAATGTTCCCCAACAAGGAGCCCAGAGCGGGAGAAAAGCCTGCACCTCAGCACATCTCATGGCTCATTGTGTGTGTAAAGGGAGGCCGATCTGAAAACCCCCACCCACCCTCCAGTGTCTCCGTCATGACGGTTATTGAGCAGGGGTGAAAGGTCACGGAGCACTTTTCGTCTGACCTCCCAGGACCAAGAATGAACTCCGGTTTGACACCAGCATCTTCGTCTGGGCAGCAGATCAGAGAGTTGATGCCTTAGGTTAAAAAGTTGAAGTCAAGAAGAGGGGGGTTAAAGAGAAAACATTCAAATGAATGCGTTTTAATTTGAGTCTGTCAGTGGGGTTAGTAGAGCATAAGAAGAAAAAAACGAGATTAAAAGGAGATCGTCTGGCATAATTTCCCCCTGCAGGACCACCGCAGATGGGACTGGCCTCACCGGCTGATTGTTCATTTTACAGCACTATTGATCCCCACAGCCTCTTTAACTATGAGTGGATCCCACTGTAATTTCCCGTTTTATTTTATTGTGAAACAGGAACAATCAAAATGATTTATTTTGTTGACGTCTGCATGTTTAAGAAGTATTACTGTTTTAATAAATGAAATATAGGCATTCATAGTGCCACAGTGACAGTGACAGCAGAGTCCAAGTACCAAAAAAAATCATTGGACTCATGGAAAATTGCAGTTCATACGAACAGCCTGGAGCAATGTGTCCTGAAAAATGGCCAAAAAATCCTTCTTCAATGCTGTGGAAAACTGCACGTGGAATCCTAGCATAAATCCTAACAGCAATTTTTTTAACTCTAGGTTTAAATGTATTACCATGCATATTGTGTCCCCAAATGGGAGACATTTACATGTACGGGATTTATCAGAGGCCCTTATCCAGAGCGACTTACAATCAGTAGTGACAGGGACAGTCCCCCTGGAGACACTCGGGGTTAATTGTCTTGCTCAAGGACACAATGGTAGTAAGTGGGGTTTGAACCTGGGACTTTGTAGTCTTCTGGTTCATAGGCAAGTGTGTTACCCACTAGGCTACTACCACCCCAATGATGGGTTACAGTGTTAAATGTAAACTTGGATAAATTGATACTAGGTACTATATAATTGATAATATATCAGCAATGGAAGGATTATAGTATACTATTATTATTGTCCCATCTCTGCTTATAACTGTGGATTACAGGGTGGTAGTAACCTTGTGGGTAACATACTCGCCTATGAACCAGAAGACCCAGGTTCAAATCCCACTTACTACCATTGTGTCCCTGAGCAAGACACTTAACCCTAAGTTGCTCCAGGGGGACTGTCCCTGTAACTACTGATTGTAAGTCACTCTGGATAAGGGCGTCTGAAAAATGCTGTAAATGTAAATGTGCCACCCATACAGTAAAATGTGGCACATCATGGCTTTCTTTTTTGGCCTGAGCTGGCATTTGTCTCTCTAGTCTGTCTTGATGTGTCCTCATGTCTCCTGCTGTGATCACCAGCTTGAACCGAATGTTCTGCTGCAGGTGTGTGATGTATCATTGTTTGAGTCTCATTTGACAGGACTGTGACATATTTCGGGGGTGCATATTGCCATTTGCTCCTTTCTCATGCTAAATCACTTTCTTCCACCGTTTCTTCTGCTCCAAAATGGAGTTATATACAGTGGCTCATCCCCGCTCTAGGCGACAAGCGCCAGCCTCTGTGGCAAAAGCCCTGGATTTGTGTTTTTTTTTTTTCAAATGTCTTTTTTCCTTTCTCTCCTCTCGTTTCCTGCCTTACCTATTCACTTGAATCACCTTGCTTATGGAGAGCATCATTTTGCAAATATAATCAAATCAAGCAGCGTATATCCACAAATGGAAAAAAAGGCTTTTGAAGGGTTCCAGTGTCCGTGAAGTTGGCTGGGCAGATTTACATGATTGACCCTGTGTCTCCATTGTGAGATGCTTGCATGTGTTTGATTGGGCGGATTACTATGGCTGTTACGGAGAAAATGGCCCTGTCCATCAAGCCTCTGGAGCCGCCGTATCAGCAGCAGCACCAGCCGGGGGAGATTTACCAGGTTAAAAATCTAGAGGGAGGCGCCAGGGCTGGGCTGGAGAAATCTCTCTGTACTGAACAGGATTTTGCACAAGCGTAAAGTCTTAACGGCCCCAGATTTAGAATCACATGGGATTTTTTTTTTTTTCTTAATTTCCCTCCCTTCTGTCAGGGGTAAAACGAGGGCATCCACAAGGCTGTCGGGTGGGAGGTGAAATAAGGAGGAGACAGAGGAAGCGTGGTCATCAGAGAGGGGGGTGAGGAAGCCGAGCTGATGGAAGTCCTCATCAAACGAACAGCCAATCAGACCATGTCTTTCAGGTTCTTATCACCAGAGTCGCTTCTTGTTAAATAAGATAAATAAGGCAGAAAGCTCCATTTCAGAAGCTGGCGGGGGAGATTAGATGTTGCTCGTGCAGGTTGATGGCTTGTGATTGGCATCAAGTGTATCCTCTGGCCTTCAGTCTACCCATCTGTTCACCCATCCAGGGCTCCGCCTGGAAGCTTCCACGTTTTTAACTGGCTTCATGGGTAATGGCCCACCATCTTCCCATCCCAAAAGGTGTCTAGGCCCCCAGGCTCCTGGCTCTGTCTCTGCCATTGTTATGAGAGAGACATCAATCCCCAGGCGAGAGGCGTCCGCAAGAAGGTCAGGGGTTTAGGTCACTGGCTCACACTGGCGGCATAAATCCAGGCCTCAGTGGCCAGCAGGGCCCTTCATCTGCATGCAAAATGACATTATTGTCGGGGCGGGGGAGAATTGTGCCCTGCGTCCGAGCGATAAGCCAAATATACTCCTAGTGCTGGTGTAACGGCCCCCGCTGAAAGAAGAATTACCCTTTATCTGTGTCACGATTCCTGACCCCCATCTCCCTGTTTCATAATTAATGGTGGACGGCCAGCCATTTCTCCTGATTCACCCTTTCACATCCCGGAGCTCCGGTCCCTCTCTGGCCATCGCAGCTGCTTTAACCCATGCTTTATCTGGCCTGTCACGATCACTATTGAATTAATGCATGCATTACATTCAATCAATTAGAGGAGTTCCGGGCCCTCTGTAGCCGTGGTAACAGACGATGCAAGTAGCCTGACGGTGTGAACGTGGTCGTGCCTTGTGGGGAGGCTTTGTGCCTAAATGCCCTAAAAAAAACACGTTTAATCCTCATTATTCTCACAGAGAGGCCTGTCTAACCTTTCGCTTTGATGAGCAGATGTCATAGCATAGGCATAGCTGCCAGAATCTATTAACGAAGCAGGATTTCCCCGAGCCAAGAGTGTTGCCATCGATTGGCCTGTTTGTGAAAATACTGCACGAGACTCTTAATACAATCAGGCCTCACGTTTGGACTTCATTTGAAAATGTAACTAATAAACATGAGTGTGTGAGTGAGAAACTTTTTGTGTGTGTGTGTGTGTTATATTTCTACAAAGCAAACGTGTTGTCAGATATCTTATTACGGTAATAAATTCAGGCACGTATGCATACATCGTTTGTCATGTCACATGGGATTGAGGCAAGCTGGAGCAGATGTCTTTCCTTCCCTCCCTTCCCTCGCTCTCATTTCCCTCTCTCTCTTTCTCTCTCGTCACTCCTCTTTCTCTCTTAACCTTTCACGGCCCTTTTCACTAGCCCCCATCTCTCCTCGTCCTACATTTCACCCTTCTCTCTTTTCTCCATTCCACCCTTTTCCCTGCCTGCTTTCCTCCTCTCTCCTCTCGTCTTGTTCCCTCCATTGCCGTCTCACCCCCCCCCCCGACGTCTGTCATTCACTCATGAGTGCGTTGCATTCCACACACAGTTTGCATCTGGCAAATGTCACAGTGAGAGATGTCACTTGTACATAATTGTCATTTGTGTGGGATGATTCCCCCCCTCCCCTCTCAGAGAGAACAGACTTTTAACAGGCTGAAGATAAGGTTGGGGGGAGGGGGAGTTGAACGAAGGGGGCACCAGGGGTAAAGAGAAGGCCAAGGGGAAGACGAGACAGACATGGACTATCAGGCAGGAATGGAGGTCCTCGCCAGCCTGTCATTCTTATGAAGGCCTCAAAGGACCAGGGCGCACAAATTTCAGAGCCTCTGTGACCGGTGTTATCCAACCCCCCACTTGGCTCAGGCATCTATCAGCATTCTGCATGCTGGCGTCCATTCTCAGCCGAAGCAGGGAAATGGACATGTGCACGTAACATATGTCTCTCCTGAGGAAATCTCCAGGTTAGGATCCAGACGGAGGGGGTTAACCATTTTTCTGGCCTGGAAGCTGATCCTCTCCTGCCGGTCGGCAGCTCATGAGACCAGGGCAACCCCGTCCACACAAAGGCCCCTTCAGAGTCGCACACAATGTGTTGGAAGCTCCGCATTACACGCCTGTCCTCTGAATATAGAGGCAGGAGGACACAGTGTCCTGAGGAGGCCTATCACTTCCCACCTGGAAAGCCATTCGGAGCGGATTGAAAACGGGGTGTTTTTGGTAAAATTAGAGCGATGGAAACGCTGCCACCTTTGTCCTCATTTACTTTGGTTTGTCACATTCGCCACCTTTACTCCCGCGCCAAACATATCTGACGACTAAGAATGTGATCTGTCAAGTATCACGTTGTCTGGCAGGCTGTCTCCAACAAAATGAAGGAAATGGGCGAACAGAATGCAAAAAGAAAGATGGCGATTAGTCATTTTGGCAGGCAACAAACGTCAGAAGTAGAGGGCGATTTTTGTTTTATTTCTGGGAAATGTAATATGATTTGCTTGTGTTTGTATTAAAACCTGGTGACTCAAATCATCAGATTAGCATGTTGACAGCATAATCCCAAAAAACCCGAACATCAAAGGCGGCAGTGCCCAGCAAATCAGCCAAAGCTCCCCTGCTCAACATGGGAAAGGTTACACTCATCAGCAGTGTTTAATGGATACCCGCTGAATTTATATGATGCTATACTTCATTAATTAGTCCATCACATCTACTGCTCTGGGTCATATTTTCCAAATGTAAAACAATGTGTGTATGTGTGTGTGTGTGTGTGTGTGTGTCTGTGTGTTTGTGTGTGTGTGTGTGTGTTTTGAGGGCTTGTGAACAGATAAATTATGTATAAACTTTAGGCCACCCTCAGTCTCTCTTTAAAATTTTTATTACAAGGATTTATCTTTAGGGCAGTTAGCGATATGGCCAGGGTTGTGCGTTTTTGTGTGTGCGGAGTTTACCTGCTCTTACCACTGAATGCTGTGTGTGTGTGTGTGTGTGTGTGTGTGTGTGTGAGTGTGTGAGTGAATTTAAGAAGTATTTAAAAATGAGCTTCATCAAAATTAATACCCATTTACTATAAATTGTTAAAACACAGACACAAATATCTTTTTGTAATTTAATCTTTGAAAAAGCACCATATGGTTTATTTGTTTTTAAAAATCTGATGTGTCTGATGTGCCTTCTGGCCTGTAGTACATTTGCATAGTAGGGCTGTGTTATTTAATATTTAATATTTAACTCAGTAAAACAAATTAATGCAATTAACACAGGTGCGTTTTGTTTTCATGCTGTGTGGGATGTGAAATTCATCCCTGCCAGAGACATGAATATGGAGACGGACAGTCAAGGAGTTTTAGGGCCCATTCAGATTATGCCTTTGTCATAGTTTTAAATATGTATTAAAACAAGCTTTAATCTTAACCATTAATAAAACAAACAACTAATTATACATTTGTCATCATCATTGCAAAATGAGCACTTACTCCAAAACTAAAGCCAAAGTGGAAAATTGACTTTATGTACAGAACACGAACACACACACACACACACACACAGACCATGACCCGGCGCTGCTTTGTTGTACTCCAGCCATTCTACAGAAATAAAACGCGATACAATACAATACAAATACCCTCAATTAAACTTTAACTGAAAGTGCCTTGCATGCCTGATGCTCTGAGAGCGAGAGCTGGGCGATGCTGCCGTTTGGGATTATTCAGGGAGCGAGACGACGGGGTCCTGCGTGGAGCTGCTGAAGCACATCTGCTGAAGAAGGAGTGGGAGCTGAGTGAGAGAGCGTGCCCCTGCCCAACATGATTGATGAAGGGTGGGTGAGTGTGTGTGCGGACTGGAAGGCTGTAAATGTTGCATGAAAGCATGAGGATGTGAGCTGGTGGTGCCACACAGGAATACAGTCCATAGTGTGTATGTGTGTGTGTGTGTGTGTGTGTGTGTGTGGCCCAGTGCTGTGTAGAAGAGTGCACACACGTGTGTGTGTGTATTTATATGTGTATGGGGGGTTCAGCCTCTCAGCAGTTCATGCGATGGAGGTTATCACAGAGACATTTATTAGTGTGTCTGCGTGTGTGTGTGTGTGTGTGTGTGTGTGTGTGTGTGTGTGTGTGTGTGTGTGCGTGTGTGTGGAGGGCTCCTGATGTAAAGGGTTATCATAGAGAGCAGCTGTGCCCCAGTCACAGATGACAGCAGAGTCCCAACAACAGCACCAGACGCGTGGCCTCAGGGTAGGACGGCAGGCGTATGCATGTTGACGTGTGTGTGGGTGTGTGTGTGTGTGTGTTCTGTACATGTTTTCTGTTGTGTGTCCTTTTGTGCTGTTGTGTACTTACAGTCGCACATCCATCACACGCAGGACACACTGCCACTGGCTCAGCCCCAGACATCTCAGTAATGCAAGTCACGCACTCAAAGTCATGATGAGTTTTGTTCTCTTGCTTTCTGTCTTAAGAGGCTCCATCATCCTGATCCAAGTCCAGGAAAGTCTCACAAATATTATACTTCTTTTTGTGTATGGGTCCACACGTGTTACTCTGACACCAGCTGGGGAAGATGCAGTATGGCCGCTTCTCTCCAGAAAGGCTCATTCATTTACAGAGATCTTTCTTTATTAATCCTATTAGGGATGCCTGAACCTACTGGACAGAGAAGTTGAGAACCACTCGTCTACTGTCTTTACTCAGCACACACACACACACACACACACACATGAACACACACTCTGCTGTATCCAGTCACCCCGACTCTTATTCTTTTCCTTCCTTGTAGAAAACTGACACAAAAGACAAACTGTTCCTGAAGTCAAATCTTATTACAACCATGGTGCTGGTCAACAAACTGGTCCAATGAAAAAGCAGCGTTCCTTGACCCATATTGCTGGCACTTAGAGATACCGGGAAAGCTTGTTGGAAAGTGTGAGTAAGTGTGAGAGTGTGGGTGTAGGCGGCCTGCCGGCCTGCTCAGTCATCTGCATGAGCAGACGTAGCTGTCGCTGTCAGTCGTCTCCCGAGGCCATTCGAGGTGACGGCCCTCTCGTCACCCACTGGGCCATGGCCCCTCACGGGTGTCCTCATCACCCCGTGCCTCAAATCCATATTAAAGACGCCTTCCCTGACCCCCCCCCCCCCCATGCTCAGCGGATCGGCCTTGTAAAATCCCTGAGCCGGGCTTTGTCACTTTATTCCCCAGTGAACTTGGATGGATTCCAGCCCATGTCCAGATGAAGGGAGGCACTCCTGGCGCTGTCTCAGGTTCCAGCTTAAAGGAGCCTACAGGTGCTCCACCTTTTCTGACTGTTATTGTCACCGTGGAGACCGACAGCACAATACTGGTCTATCTCTGGGTGAAGAGAAACACAATGTAAGGTCAACAGATATAACTAAACCACTGATCACCTTAAGTTTAAAAGTCCTTTTTGCAGTGGCAAAAATGAATACCGTGAGGACAGAGGCATGATATTCCAAATGATCTATTTGAATGTTTCACTCCTTTACACAACAAATACATTTCTTTTGAGCAAGACAATTAGAAAACTAGGAATCGTCTGCCATTACCATGACTCTATTGCTATATTCCTCCAGCAGTGGTGTCTCTATCTGGTACTTAGGGCAGTATTTTCATACTGGTAATAAGCACACATTTAGGCAGTGAGAACTGGGCTTGTTTGCTAGTACAAGGTCAAAGCGTCCTCAGTTAAAACGTGAAAACACTGCTCGGTAGTTATCTCTGTACTGAAGAAGAAAAACTACCCTCTTTGGTCAGTGTGTAATTATTTTTTTTCCCAGTACGCAGTCTTTAAGTATGTTATTATAAATGATAAAATGGGAGGAGCCACATGATTGAAAGGTTTCATGCATGCTACAACTGGATGATTTAAAGGTGCACCCCATGCAAAACACCATTAAAGATTGTGTTTCTTTCTTTTCATTTATATATTTACAGAAATCCTGAGGACACCTTTGATCTCGCACAAGCCCTACGCTTAGCGCCTATTCGAAAATAGTGCCCTTAAAACTCGACCCCTGCAAGACCATACAGTGTCTCCTGCCCCCACACCAGGCCATTCATCTTCATCAGGGAGGAATAAGTGACATTGAGGCAACCTGAATAATTGAAGACATGCCCTAATGATTGGATGCTCAGTTAACAAAGCAGAGAGCTCCACAGGTCAATGGTGCTGGTGGTGTCAGTTGTCAGAGTGGCAGTGATGTCATGGCTCTCAGCCTGCTGGACTGTAACCCTCCACCGCAGGGCCTGCGTGAGTCAGCAGCTGCCATCATGTGCCTTGACGCTCAAACTGATAATCTAGTCATGCTGAGTGGACGCTAAAAGGCGTATTCAGCAGTCTGATTTAATTTGCCTTTCCCACGGCAAAGTTAGAAGCAAGTTTCATGTATTTTTTTTCAGTTGCAAATAGCATCAGCTTATTTGTTGATTTGTCAATGGCACCAGTAGTCAACAGATTTCTAATAACTTAATGAAAAAATCCCTATCCTCAAAAAGGGTGAATAAAGGCTGGGACCAAGAACTCAGCAAGATTCGGCACAGATAAGCAATTATTTTCTTCCCCCTCAAATGTAACCTAATCTAATATCTCCAGATCACAAGAAAATCACACTTTGCTTTTGCCGGCTTGAAGATGTAAGGGAGCACAAAGAAGCCTAATAGCCGCAATCCTCGACTTGCTCACAGACCTTGTATGGGCTGCCAAATGCAGTCAGTAAGTCCAGGCTAAAAACTGTCATTTGTCCTCATTTCACTTTAAAGAGGCTATTCGCTGCTTTTTAGTCCCTCTGTGCATAGTATTAAGCATCACTTTTAGACCCACTTTAGCTATCGAATGCTCCTATGTAAAGAGCAGATAAACACACATTATCTTTATGTTACATTTCTTTCATTTGTGTGTGATTTGTGCAAGTCCGTGTTTTCAGGCTCTTGTGTGAGAATTCAGTAAGCCGGTGTGGCTTTTTCAGGAGAAATGGGGTTCGAGAAGGGGCACTGAGTTTATAATGTGGTTGCTCTAATCAGTACAGTATGACTGTTTTATCTTTTCTTCTGTCTCCTCAGAAGGATGTCCAAATGCTCAATTAGTCATTCGCTTCACACTCGAGCAGTTTGGCGTGGTTAACCCCTTCCCTCCTCTCCTCGGTTCACTGCTGAGTGTTCTCTGAAGCAATGCATTGTGTTCTGCATCATGTGCCATTTTCCTGCTACACCACCGAGGGAAAGACTCAGTCTTTCAGCCTGAAAATCACGCTTTAAAGGCCCTTTCACACTGGAGGAACTCTTACACAGGTCCAGAAACTTTGGGTGGAGGTTCCACCTTTTGGCATTTTATCAACAACAATTAAATTGTTTGGATCTGAATCGTTCTACCAGGCCTACCAGGCTCTACCACTGCCTGTGTCGTGAACATACCTCAATTGGATGATCGCATGCTATGCATAGAGCTATGGAAAATAATTGTTTTTAAGATGCATCACAGTACAAAAATGTAAAATGATTAAGATATGAATTCTAATTAAGATATGTATTTAAATAAACTATTTAAAATAAATTAGCATAGTATTTGCATGGTAGCAATAAATATAACAACTGTGTTTCTAAATGTCAATTTGCGTGAATATATAAATAGGCCAGTCATATTCACAAATGGATATTTAAAAGATTTGGTGTATGTGCAAACAAATTAGCTTGGATATGCCGTCATTTCAGTCCGTGTTAGCTCTGCCCTCTTTTTTTATCCTTTGCTTCTGCGCTATCTAATTCTTGCTTTCTAATTCTATTGCAAACCTTTAAATAGGCTTAGCAGATGTGCTAATCTATTACTTTTGTGTTGCACATTTATTACATGACTTTGTTCTAATTGAATCTATTCAATTGGCTTTAACATAACAGAAATGTAATTTAGGTTCACTCAAAAGTTTAAAATAGCTTCAAAGGAATGCAGAATGTTCTTTTGACACCTTCACAACCCAGCCTTTGTTTGAAGTAGTGAACTTGCCCCCGAATGGCCTACACCCACGTGACCACCTAACGGGTGAGCTGTTTGAATTCAGATTTGGCCAACGTGACAGAGCCGGTCGCGTTTTAAGAGTGTAATTCATTATAATGTGGTTGAATGGTCAGCCAAACTATACTGGCTATAAGCGTGTGAAGTCCTTTCCATTTTGGATCGACCAGAAGGAAAAGAGTTTGTGGCTTTGGGGATGGGTTACGAGCAGCAGGCATTGAGCAGAGGCGTCTGGCTCACACGTCCATGTACTTCATCCTTACCCTGGTACGCATTACCACTTGGCAGTGGTGTTGCCATCTCGCTGTTTACGGTTGTGCGGTGGTCGCCACTTTGCTTGCTGGTTAGTTCCTGCTATTTGGGCACATAGTTTTTGGATGAGTCTTAGCGCAGTCCCGTCAGGGGCTTGGGCAGTCCCCTGTGTCCGGAAAAGCAAGTGTTTCATTTTCTATGGTATGTCATGTGGCGAGCAACTGAGTCCGCCCAACACAAACAGCAATGCGATCACGCTACAGCCTGTTCCGTGCGTACAGGACAGAAATGGTTACATACACTTTTTATACCCGTTCTTCCAGAGCCTCTGTTTATTCACCTGGTAGTAAATGTGCACAGACAGGTCCTATAGAAATAAAAGCTTCCTAAACAAGAGCCCTTTTCAACAAGCAACACACCACAGGCATCACTGGACTCAGCTGTGACTCTGTCAATAGCCACTTTGGCCTCGGTGTTTGCGATGCTGCAGCCGTTAAGTCTCACGGGCCTTTGGTGGCAAACTCCTTGATGTGATTGCTTTTTGGCCGAAATGGCTGTGCAGCTCAGCCCTTCGGTGGCTTCGGTGCAAATTTGATTGTAAGCGCGATGCTCTGTATATAACAGCACTTTCGCTGATGTGTAATTAGCATAATGACTGCAGCGCATGCTTCTGTTTTATTTGTTTACCACAAAATTACATTTTTATATTAGAGCCTATTGGCAAATGGCCATCAGAACTATTTAAACCTGCTCCAAGCTGGCACAAAGTATTCACTCGAAGAAATAATAAGAGCTTATAAGACAATTTCACATTGTCCTGTGTACAGCAAACCGGCTCCCTGAAATGGCCCAGTTATAAATGAATCATACCCATGAGGTTAATAGTGCTGTTTGCAATGCGAAGACATTCATGACAGGAGATGGAAGAAGCTTTTGCGGGGATGGGTGGGGAGGGGGGCTTTTAGTCTGCTTGTGGGGAGCTTTGCTGTAAAAGCAGCAGTCAATTTGCACAAGCTGTGTCCGAGGGGCTTGACCCCGGTGCACTCTGTGATTATAGTGTAAACAGTGGTCGTCGCTGTCAAGCTGCAATGCCCACCCTGCAGCCATAAAAGTGTGCTTTTTGTGTCAGTTCACCCCTTTTGTTCTGTCTGTTTGACCTTAGTTTCTTTTTTGACCCGAGGAGGTGCCGGGCAAACAGAGTCAAACATACCTTTTCTGTTTGAAGTCCTGTACAGTTCCAGGCAAGGCCAGAGAGTTTATTCATACAGCACATTTTACACATGGCGGCACTTCAATGTACTTATAGAAGAAATGTACAAATAGAAGAAAAAGAGATCAACATTGCAGAAATAATGTACAAATTAAAAGAAAATGAATAAAGGGTCCTTTTAGGTAGCCAAGTAAAAGCAGTAGAAAATAAAACCATTTTAGTAAGGATTTAAAAGTGGTTTTATTTAGAGCATCTCAATATTTAAAGGTAGCTTACTCCAGAAGTGGGCTGCCTGGTGGTCTCGACTCTGGGGACCATTAACTGACCTGACCCACCTGATCAAAGGGACCTGCCATAACTGTAAAATATCAGAGATATAGTTAAGTAATAGTAAAGTCAGTTCTGTAGGTGAAAGGAAGCCACCAGAGTGAAATAAGATGGAGTGATGTCTTTGTGTTTCTAGCGGCAGGGTTTTGAACTGTCTGATAGTCTCACTAAGGAAGACCGGTCATGAGAGCATTGCAATTCTGAACTTCTGGAACACAGCTTGGTCCTGTTTTTGGAACACAGTCTATTATTTCAGTCTTAAATGTATTCTGCATTAGGCATGGACACATCTATCTATAACATCTATCTTCTGATCTTTCCGGGCAACAACTCCCCTCAGCAAAACCTCTCAATTCAAATTGGCTCGCTACTGTTAACACCCACAGCATCTGCAAAAAGCCTTGGAGTTTGGATTGACGACAAACTGAGTCAGAACCATCACGTTGCTGCGATCTCCAGATCCTGCAGATTCACTCTCTACAACATTCGCAAGATTAGGCCTTTTCTCTCACAACAGGCCTCGCAGCTCCTCGTCCAGGCAATGGTCATCTCGAAACTCGACTATTGTAACTCTCTCCTTGCTGGAGCCTCTGCAGTCACCATAAAACCACTCCAGATTATCCAAAAGTCTCATCTTCAATCAGCCAAAATACACCCATGTTACGCCTCTTCTCACCTCCTCCGCTGGCTCCCGGTAGCTTCTCGCATTGAGTTCAAGTCCTTGATGCTGCCTACAGGGCTGTAAATGGAACTGCACCCTCCTATATCAATACAATACAACCTAGCTACACCCCTGCACGCTCTCTCAGATCGGCAAATGAAATGAGACTGAAAATTCCCTCTTCACTGGGTCTCCGATTCCAATCAACTCTGTTCTCTGTTGTTGTCCCTGGCTGGTGGAACAACTTGCCCTGCTCCATTCGACTAGCCTAGACTACTACTACTTTAAGAAGCAGTTGAAAACCCACTTATTCAAAAAGTATTTCAGACAAATCTAACACTTACACATGCACATGCGTACACACCGCACAAAGTAATACAATATATATATATAATTATTTTTACTTTGTCTAGCACTTAACAATCTCTGAGCATGCTCTTTGCTGACAAGTTAGGCCTTATCAGGGCTCTTAGTTTTTGTAAACTCAAAATCTATAGAAATCGAATGAGAATTGCTGGTGTCTTCCTCCTGTAAGTCGCTTTGGATAAAAGTAAAGTAAAGTAACACTGTACACATCTATTGATCATCTTCATAACACGTTGCTCTGCGTGATGTAAAGTGTTTGACCAGGTGTCAGCATATAAAGAGAGTTTAAGCAAGATGGGTCTGGTGCATGGTCTGCATAGCCATGGGCTATAATTATACTGGCACATACATAACTTGATGAAGAAATAATGAGGGGTGTCGTTTTGGGTTTGTTCAACATAGAACTACTATTTTGAGTAGATTATCATGTCATAGTGACCTTCCTGAAGCAATTTACTGGAAGAACGAAAAGCGTTTAAACTTAATGATTTTTCTCACTGCATGGTGTTTTTTTTTTTGCCATTTGCATTACATTCAAACAAAGCATGAAAGATGCAAAGTGTTCTGGATCACCTCAACACTGACAGACACTGACGTTGCTCTTCTAAGCCAGTCAGCATTTCTTTAGTTTTTCTTTTTCTCTAGTTTTTGCTGTCCGGGCATGTGCTTCTACTTATGTAGAACTGCAGATCAGTAAGGTTGAACAAATACATCAAGCTGAACAGCATCTCTTTGTTGGATACATAATACTTTATGTTCATAAGAATTCAATTTGACTCATCTTTAATGGGATTTTGGCAAACGTGCAAGCGTTCCCTGTTTAGAGACGTCTGTCCAACCCATTTTAATTAGGCAGACCAAACAAAGGTCTGTTTAGCTGGCACCTTGGCGCCATAATGTGTTCTTCTGTTTCACAGCCTTGGCACGGAGAGCTGGGCACTTGGTCGGCCAAGGTCAGCCACTCGGCACTCCTGCCAGGCTTCCTTCCTGCACTTCTTTATACTTAAAGGGATGACACCCCTAGTTTCTCCCATGAATCCCTCACAGGTTTCTGTGAAGGAATCTTTTCATTTCACAGTGCAAATAAGGGGTGGCAGCCATGGGAGTCACATTCATCTGGCGGCATTTGTTCACAGTTTAGGGCCAAGTCACTTTGAGCGTACACCCTTGTCACAAAACCCTGTTCTGCAGCTTATCCTTTCAGAGATAGCAGGAGGAATCTGACTCGCTTTACACTATCAGTCCAGAACAATGGCTTTTTACAAGCGGGGCGATTCAGGCATTTGGTTGTGCTGGGGGTTGCTCCAGTTTGCACATCCACATCTCAGGTCTGCTTATTTTGCATCTCTTTTGATGTCTTATCAGCAATTATGTACAGCTTGTATGGCTGTATTGCTGGCCGTTGTGAGCCTTGGATCCCACAGAGGGCTGCAGGCGACACCAGTGATTCACTGCCTGCTGCTGGCTTGCCAAGGGTTAAATCATTCCTCCTTTATCTGCTGGCTTGAATAATGCTGAGCCATGATGCCCCGATGCCATGACAACCAGTGAGCTGTTCAGAAATGAAAGAGGGCGTCTCTGTGTGCATGCTGGCTTAGGCGTGGGTGAGTGGTGGCTGGGGGGGTGAAAAAGGAGCAAGCCTTGAGTGAGGAAAATTGAGGGCATCAACATGCAGAGCGAATACGTTATACATGTGACATAACGTAAAGCGTGGTGGATGCATAAAAGAGGAAAAGAGCGAGGTGACAGAGAGAGAGAAAAGAGGGCCAGGGGTGAGGGCGGCGTGTTACAAAGTGTCACCGGGGTATTGCATCAGTCCAAGCGGGACGCTCACGTTGCACCATGACATCACCCTGTCAGTCATCCTTGCGGACAGAAGCAGCGCGCGGCTGCCACCCCGGAGACAGGGAGATGGGGCGGGGGGTTGCTAAGGAACTGCCTTCTCTCCCACCGCCCTATCAACGCTCTCCTCTCAGAGGCTTACAGTGCCACGAGCGAAAGGGCGAGGGGGGATCTGGTGACTTGACACCCACTTATTAACACTTTGGAGGGCTGCATCACACGCAGATAGCATGCATGATGGTATCTCCGCCCCAGATATTCTTAATCTTGCATCTCTGGCACACAAGAGTGCAGTTTATTCGTGGGTAAAGATGGCTAAAAAGGCAGAAAGAAAGTTCCAGACAGTGTGTCTAATTGTTTTATCTCCTATCAGAGCGTACATTATCCGAGACACATGACTGCTGTCCTCTTGTTCTCAACTCCAGTTAGAACAGGAAGATGAAACATACAGTGAACACGCTTATAATAATCTCAGATCCTGTCTGGTGATTCCCAGCTAAACATGTCTGGTGTTCTAACTGGGACATTTGTGGGTGAAGTTCTATTTTGTACTAAACGCCGACAGGTGTTTTGTTGTCATATAGGATGTAAAATATAATCATAAAGCCCAGATAACGTCATTATAGTCAAAGCAGCACATAAGGACAGAAAAAAAACCTCCCAGACATATTAAGTGTATGTTCATTTCCTCCAGCAGATGAACTAATCACTCCTGCGGGGATTAATTATTTATGTTTCATACAGGGGTTACATAATCATGTGGGATGCAGAACGGGGTCCTCCAGATGTCCTTTGCTGCAGCCAGCGTGTGGAAGCCACTGAAAAGCAATCTGTATAGCTTATGCAGGCACTTTCTAAGATCACATTTCCAAAGAGGGAGAGGATCGTTCTGTTGAGGTCTGCAAAGGTGAAAAAAGTGATCCTTTTGGTCATGAGTAATTTGCAATACAGAAGGGGAAAGACTGCTGTAGTGAGTCGAGGATTAATCCTTCACAATGACTTCATCTTGCAAACTGATGTTTCAACTTCCAGATTTCAGCACCTGGTCCTGAAAATGGATATGGACCAGCCTTGAGATAGCGCTTCGCTTGTGCTTTCCTAAAACCTGTGTTGGTTTGGGAGGCAAAGACAGGGCCTGCAGAATGCACGTTTACTGCCAAATAAACCAAACTTTCGGAGCTGAGCATTAGACGAGACTTTAAATTCACAGATCTGTGACACGTCTGTTTTTCGGAACCGTTGGTTACCAGAGTATCTTCTAAACTTTCAGCGCCTGCCCTTTTTTCTTCTCTCTCTGTTCTTTGTGTTTGGGCATCGGTTGGTTCTGCCTTGTAGCCAGGCAGATTAGGATCGGCCTCTCTGTTACACATGCCTGGCCCTTGGGCAGGAACGGCAGTGTGCAGTGTACGCGGGAGCTTCCGAACACTGTGACCGGTGCAGTCGGAGCAGTCAGACTGGTCTAACGGAGAGGCCTTGCCACGCAGACACAGAACATACCTGTGGCATCTGGTGTCTGGTGGCATGTCTGTCTCCTTGTTTGATCAGTGCACATGCTGTAGGTCTGTTTGCGTTCATGCACGGTGTTCGCCCTTGGGCTATGTCTTCGCTGGACGTGCTGGAAGAGAAAAAACAAATACGCTACAGAGACAAAAGCACTGGGACACGTCTTCATCGTTGAGTCCGGGTGTTTCATTAAGAACCCGTGCCACAGGGCACCCTGCAGTCTGCCCTGTGCCAACTGTAAGGTTTGGTGGAGGATGGATAAGGGTATGACCCCACAGGAGAGAATTTTCCTTTTTGTTTTGCTGTAAAATACTCTTTCATTTCTAATGACATTTTGCTCCAAAATATGCCGTGATGACATTAAAGGAAATCAATACCAAAGTGTTACGTTTCACAAGTGTTACACAGCAAGTGGTTTCAACAAGCTCAGCATTGCAAGCTGTGCCTTGTGAACATATTTTGTAAATGCCACTTCAGTGCTTAGCATTTCACTGGGCACCTGGTTTCTATGGCCACGGCACTGACATAGCTACCGGCCAATTTCCCAAGGGAGACCTGAAACTCAGCTGCTGTGTAGGATCTGGGTTCTCATCGCGGGAAGAGACAACTTTTAATGGCTACGCCCTTTTCCATACACTCTCAGATACACCTATAGAACAATAGAACTGGTTTCAAATTTCATGTTGCTTCAACGCACGCATGGCAAATGCATCCATTGTCTTTGTTCACGAATGCACATGGTACCACAGGTAATCCCTATTTCTCATAGCTCCAGCGGATTGTGGTTACAAGTCAGTTCCTGGTCATTGTTACGGATCCATCTGTCCACAGCCCACAGTGGCAATTAAGCAAGTTTGACACACTTGACAGCGAGGGTCTGTGTGTCCAGCACGCGCCATCTGGATGCTTCGTCTCTGTCCTCCTTGTGTTCCGTTAAACAGATTCACTCATTGTCATCCCGCATTTCTCAGGAAGAGGGGCATCCTCCATCTTCTGATGGACAGATCAGACCGATGAGGACAGGAGAGGGCTTGCAAAGATGTCAGAATATGGGCATGAGCCCATATTCTGGGGATTGGGCCTTCAGTGGTTGTTGCCTGAAGTAGGCCACTGAGCACTTCCATTTTAATTATTGCGCCATCAGGAGGGGAGGCTGGTCTAAAGAAGGCAACTGTATGCAAATGATCTGTGACTGAAAGTGATTTTCCGGGTGCCATGGACATCTTGAGTTTGTGGCCGTGATTTGCCATGGCGTGACAGTACACAGCCGGAGCTTTGGGTTAATTGTTTTCTGACATATTTCCACCGGTGCTCACTACACACCAATTTATACTCAGTCAAGACGATTCTCTCTGGCTGAATGTGTGTGCGTGTCGTGTCTCGGGTGGGAGGATAGATGGGCCGGCAGAGGTTGGAATCGTGTTCAGAATTCTGCCGAAGGAAAACACTGTGCAACATCTTTACTTTCCCTATGCCACCCATCCATTTGTCTCTCATAGTAACCGTTCAACCAATCGAGCGCCGACTTCCGCTTTCCCGACGCGCTGACTGGCTCGCGGGAAACACGCGGCGGGGAGGGAGGGGGGACAACTGGAAACGCGACGACGCGAACTCCGACGGTGGCGACAGGGTTCGAGCCGCGGAGGCCCTTTCATTGGCCGCCGCTTGCGGAGGCTGCGTACTGCGCCTGCGCCGGCGCCTGGGAACGTACCACCGCGGTCCGAGGCGGAGGGGGGAGCTTGCAATGATGTCACCGAAAAGCGCGTCGGTGCCGGCGCGGTGCGGCGAGCGTGTGCCGTAGTTTCACGTTGTTGTCTTTGTTGTTGTTTTTTGTAAGAACGCGGAGTTTCGCGCCACGGACGTGGCTCCCCGGCCGCCCGGCGCGAAGCTCTCCGCCGCCTTTTCCGCTCGCCTTTGTCACACACCCCCCCTCCTCCGCCGGCGCAGATGGTCTGCGCGGGACGGTGTGAAAGGTTGCCTCGCTCGCTCTCCGGCCACTTAAAATGAAGACTAGCGGCCCGTCCCGCGAGTGCGGAGTGGACAGTAGAGCCGGCTTCTACTTTCTGTTCCGCGGCACTGTCGCGATATTCTTCTATTATGCGTGAGCGCGTCACGCCGGCCGGTTTCTTCTGACGCGTGGGGGGGGGGGGGACTCGGAGCGAGCGAGAGACCGAGAGAGAGAGCGGCTCTCAGCCCAGTTAGATTTAACCTCTCCGCCGGCCGAGCGTCTCCCGCCGGCTGTTCGAGGCGAGACCATGTACAACACGGTGTGGAATACGGAGAAAGAGGACGACGACTGGAGGGACGTGATGATGCCATATTCCACAGAATTGATATTTTACATCGAGATGGACCAGCCGCCAGGTACTGACGTGCCATTTTTTTACGTGCCTCCTGTCTCACTGAGTCCTGCTGTGCTAACCATTCGAAGCGCGTTTACTTTTATTTTTCCAAAATAAAAGATTCCCCGGCCCGGCGGGCGTTTTTGTGCCATTCGGCTGAAAGGTTGGGTGAAATGTCATGCGAGCTCCACCGCGTTACTGTGCACTGAACAGGGTCCAATAAAACGTCCGGCACGTCCGCTACTTCTCTCCGGTGTGTGGTGGGCTTATTTTTGATTTATTTTTTTTGCACCGTCCAGTTGTGCACGGATCTGATCCCCGTTGCACGTTGTGGTCGTGTCGGAAATGGTGAATGTGTATCTGGATGCAGGAACGCGGTGCTGTCGCTGCCGCTTCTGCAGAACTTTCTGTGGAGCTCGTTTACGAGGACTTTTTTTTTTTTTTTTTTCGGTTCTCCTGCACGTCGTTGATGATGTGCACTCGTACAGTCAATAAAAACGCACAAATCTAGCAATCAAAGCCCCCAAAACTGTCGAGCTGCGTGTCTTTTTATGACTGGCGAGACCGGCGTGGTTAAGTGAAGAATGATGTCACGTTGTGTTTTAGAGGTGATGCGTTGAGTTTTTTCCTCATTATTCCCCCATGTCACTTTGCGGATCTGGGGGCTTTGTTCTACTGACAGCCTAAATTCGGCAAGTGCGCTTATTCTCTACAGCCAACGTCAGTATAATCATAAAAAATATAAAACAAGGCAGCCCGATATTGTTTTACTTCTCATGTGGTGGGAGATGGAAGGGTGGGTTGGAATCGGCTGCGCGTCATGTCTTTTTTTTTTTTTTTATGAATCAGTTCCAGCGATGAAGCAGCCTCATGCAGCGGATGGATTTTTTTTTTCTGCCGTCATCTTTGTGTCAATGCGCAGCCGCGTAGAACCAGGGACAGTCCTCGGCGTTTTCGAATCGCACATTTATAATAAATATTTGTTGTCGTTTTTCTTCTTTTTTTTTAGTTATTTTTTTTCTTTTATCCTCAACATCTTAATCAGTCGGGAGAGCGTAGCCTCTTTATGTAGTTCCACCTGAGGCCTGCGGATTAGGCTTCGCCCTCCCGGCGCAGGACGCCCTTTCCAAAGCGCGGATGTATATAATGCACTTTTCAGACTTTTTATTTCTTTTTTTATCGTTTTAACAAACCCAAGCGCGTTGACAGAGGACCATTAATCCTGGGGACACGTCCGTTTCTGTATGCAATGTACAGGCTCTCTGTTTAAATGTGAGCCTTTTTTTTTTTTATTACTTTAGCGCCAGAAAGCCGTGGCGTTTGGGCCTGAGACTCTGCGTTTAGCGAAGGGAGAATGTGAACCCGTTGTTGAATTGCTCTTTATTCTGAAGGACTCGCTCACGGCTGCAACTTTCGCACTAACCTGTGGCGCAAACGCGCGCAAAAGTGCCCCCCCTACAGATGCCACCTGAGTTCAGTGGCATTCTGGGATATCAGTGAAAGGGACCTGGGGTGTTTGTTAAGGGGTCTGTGATGACAGTGGGCATTTAAACAGAGTCTTTGTGTGTGTGTGTGTGTGTGTGTGTGTGGTTGGTTGCTTTGTTCCCATGGCCGGTACGCTGGCCTCGCTCTGTGCCCGTTTAGGATGGATGTGGTGAAAACACGGTGCTTCCTGCCATGGTGTCTTGTGTGAAATGTGACCCGCTTTTGTTGGCTTCGGTGCTGTATGGATGCGGATGGGTGGCACCCCTGATGGACACGCGCTGTCGTTTTTATCGTTTATTTTTTAAGCACTGCGCCCGCTGGGAAGAGATTTTCCACACACAGCGATGCAGATTCCACAGCGTGTTCTTAATTTGTGTGTGTGTGTGTGTGTGTGTGAAGCGTTACAGCATCATAACCGGTTTCATATGTAGAGGGCGTGTCCGTGGGTGTGGGAGGAGCATTCGGTCCTGCATCGCCACCGAGGCGACCGTTTCCCGTTCTCCCCGCCACCGCCACAGCCAGATACAGCCGAGCGCGTCCACCTCCTCTGCTCCCCCATTGGCTACCTGTCTCTCCATTCAGAGATCAGCTCGGGCGGCGTCTGGTTTTAGGATCAGGGATTTTCCCTCCGGTCCTCAGTGTGGGAGAGGGAGCTGGAGGGGGAACGAGGGCGAGCGAGAGAGAGAGAGAGAGAGAGAGAGCAGCTTGCGTTCAGCTGACGGGAACGAGGGCTCCACATGCAGCTGAAGGACGGTAAGAGTTGACCACTTGTCATCCGCCGCTCCTTTGTCTCCTCGCCTCGGAGGTCTTTGTCCTCGCACGATTGTCTTCGCCGTGTCGACCACGTCCGCCGCTGTGGGGGTTTCATCTCCCGTCCTACAGGTGTGTGTGCACGTGTCCCGTGCTGTGAACGTTTCTCCCCCACACGGAGTAAAATAAGTTGTTCTACTTTTTGTCCTTTGTTGCGAGAGTTGGAAACTCTCTCTCTCTCTCTCTCTCTCTCTCTCGTAACTTGGGTGCAGATGTCTGGGACAGTTTGTTGGCGGGGACGGTGGGGGTGAGAGCCCACGCTCTGCCACACGCCTTTTCTCATGCTAATGGCCAGTTTGTGCAGCTCCCTAATTTGTCAGCGCGCTTCGTGTCATGACCGCCGGTGATCCGGGGGGGTCGGACGAGGGCGGCCGGGCATCAGACGCAACTTGGGCATGTGGTGGTGGTGGGGGAAAAAAAAAAAAAAGAGCAGCGCCTCCTCCTCCTCCTCCTCCTCCCTGTGTGGCGTAATGTCCTTTGTTCTGGACGGCGGTGGTCTACAGGAGGACCCGGTCCAGTCGTCCTGCAGTCTGAGCGGACGGCAGGTTCTTTGTCGTGGGGGGGGGGGGGGGTGTCGTGCGCGTTTTACAAGGTCGGGAGTCGGGCTTGTTTTGGCTCTGCTGCTTTGTGCTGGCGGCCGCCAGACGAGCACAAGTCGGTTAACACACACACACACACACACACACACACACACGCATGCACGCGCGTCCAGAAAGAGCTGACGCCGGGAAACTGGCGGGCAGGAATTTGAGGTTTCAGCGCCGCTGGTGCACCTGCTTTTGGCCGCTCGCTCTCTCCTGGCGAGAGGGAAGGAGGGATGGAGAAGGAGGGGTGCAGCCCGCGGAGGCATTTCCCTTCCTCCAGCGCGCTCCTGCGCTGCTCCCAGCTTTCCTGAATGGGGCTTTGTGACCAGCTGAAATGAATCACTTCTCCTCCTGAGGAAGAGAGAACGTGTGTGTGTGTGTGTGTGTGTGTGTGTGTGTGTGCTGCCTTTTCCTTTCCACACACATACACTTCTGCTGAAGTTCTCCTCTTAATGTTGAAACGTCTGCGTGACTTGTGCCCCCCCCCCCAATTTAACCCCCACTAGTTACTGCTTCCGTGCAGGTTACAGGTGGGACGCGGCTCAGCCTGGCGGATCTGAACACGGCGTCCTGACGGGCGAGATGTTCCTCCGGGGACCAACTTTTCTCCCCAGCGGGAGCCCCCGCCAGGTGGCTGGTGTCGCGACTGAGGGCTCTGACGGCAGCAAAGTGCACGAGGAGGCGCTCTCAGAGCACGCTGTTTATTCCCACTTCTCCCCGAAGGGTCCGAACGTTCCCTTTTCCTGCGCTTATTTCCGGCCTCTTTCCTCTCTGGAACTGAAAGGTGTGTGTGTGTGTGTGTGTGTGTGTGTGTACGTACACCTGCAGTGAGCGGGTGAGTCGGAGGGCCTTTCACTGGTCGAGGCGGCTCGCCCCACCAGGCGTAAGCCGTTGGTTTCAGTCTCCACGGCGATCTGCCTCCCACATCTGCTCTGGCCATAACACTCCGCAGACGCGCCGGCCGTGCCTCCGCTCGACCTGCCGGCTGCTTTTAATTAACGAGGGTCCTGAAAGAGCGCCATTCATGCGCCGCTCCGCCGCCGAGCGAGGAAAAGCTTTTAACGGCCGCGCCGGTTCGGGCCTGAGGAACGTCTGGTTCGCGTGTTGCTCGGCTCCCGGTGTTTCTTCCTCTCAAGTGCCATTAATCATTCATCTCTATTTTGGCCTCTGGATGACGGGGAAAATGACTGGATTTTCATAGCCGAGGAGCCATTTGTTGGCCAGAATGTAATTAAATTATGATGTTGCGCCTCCTAACGCATCTCAAATTAATATATGAAGTTCAGTTGTTTCCAGTAATCATGTAGTTGTTCTATTCCTCACATGTAAAAGTGGAAAATATTTTTGTTTGGTGTTGATAATGAAAATCCAGAACCTTTTATTGACTAATTTGTAAAATGTGCATAACAGCAGAAGTACTTAAAGTACTTAAATTAAAAATTTTTTAATTGAGCATATTTTTTATTTATTTATTTATTTCCTCCCTGCATGCATCTCTTCTTCCCACTATCAGACTCTCTCTCTGACACGCACGCACGGAGAACTGTGTACAGTAATCCCAGCGGAGCTGCTGCTTCTGCACTCTGCTGTGGATCTGGCTTCCTCATTAGTATCTAAGCCGCAGCGCAGCGCCCTGGTCCGGGTCACCGGAAGGTCAGCGCTGCTCGACCCCTGCAGCTTCCGCACGCCTCTACTGTTCACGTTTCCTTGTTTCGTTTTTCTCTTCCTGGTCACCTGCACCTGGTCCGGGGAAGTGTCTGCGGTGCTGAGTGATCACGGTGGAATGGGCCAACCGGTGGCGATAAATATATCGCGTCACCCGCGCCCCGCTTCATTTATCTCGACACCCAATTGATTCCTCTACTTTAGAAGCTGGAGAGACCGGAGAGGGACTGGTGCCACTGGAGCAACGCACACACACACACACACACACACACACACACACACAGTGTTGCGTCCGACATCGATTGGCCTGTAACACACACCCCAGTGAACATGCGTCCCCCTGCGTATATATTTCACACACATACAGGGAGACGTCTTTCCTCCAGGCTGTTGAGTCAGCTGCTGGTTGAAGGTGAAGGAGCCACCCGGTTTGCAGTCAGTCTGGAAGCAGTTGCTCTGTGTGTGTCGGCTTTTATAGAGTGTTTATGGGGACCAAGGTGACCCATTAAACGGCACCGGAGGTTACAGATGCTGTAAGTTAATGGGATTGTTTGCTAGACTGTTGGGTGTCATGAAGCTGTGTGTGCGGTTTGGCGTCTCCTCTACAGCAGTGGGTGATTTTTGGGGGACGTTCCTGCAAGTCATCATGACCAATCCATGCCGCCCCACTTTCTTATTCTTGCAGTTTATTTTTAGGCTTCCTGCAATGTGATAAATCATGTGACTTATCCCTCTTTTTCTCTTCACAGCCCTTCCCCCCAAACCGGCGAAGCCAATGACTCCGGTGAGCGGCAGTGGCGTGAAGGAGCCGGCCGGGGGCTCGCTGCAGGAGGCAGAGTGGTACTGGGGGGACATTTCACGGTGAGTAACAGGCACCCAACCCACCTACCACACCCAGGGTCATCTCCCAGGGATTCTTGCTTCCTTTGTTTGTGTGTCATGAGCTTCATCAGCTGATACCTCCAGTATCTGACCGCAGGTCCATGTCTCTACCGCTGGACGTGGTGAAGTGCTCTTCAGACTCACTGTTAAAGCCAAACGAATGTCAAACGTTTCTCTTCCCCAACTCTCCGAGGCAGCAGTATATGAAGAGAACATCTGTACCACAGTGACGTTTTAACTATTTTAACACCAGTAAGCATGCAGGTTGAAAACTGCAGGATGTACCTTGGTTTAAAATCTCCATTGTACACCAAATCAATCAGCAGCCCTGACTAATGGTCCATGGTCGACTTTTCATTTTCTGATTGCTCAAATTATTAGCAATACGCTGCACACCAAAGTAGGACAACCCCCAGTGCAGCAGATGACCCCGTTCAGGGTGTTAACTCTGTGCAAGTGTCCCTATTTGGGGGTCCCTGGTGTCCTGGCACTTGGGTAGAGGTGTTGGAGATTTGATGGCGTGACCATGAGTCCCACCCTTCCTACAACCTGGACTCTAAATATAGAGCAGCGTCTCTTTCACAGCAAAGCGATGATGTCAGTGGGGGGTTGAGGCTGCCGCCGTGCCAGCCTGACTCGACTCGGCTGGGTGAGGCTGCTGCTCAGACGTTGGTAGTGGGGTCAGCAGAGTCCCCTGGGGGTCGAGGTTGTACAGACTGAGCTGTCTGTGGGCCAGACGGCTGCAGCAGAGTACTGTCATGGTCCTCGGCCATCGGCCAGTACAAACACAGACTGTGTGCTATGGGGAAAAAATTCTTGCTTTCAGTAATAAAGGGAGGTGTTCACGCTCGTTTCCTCCTCATTTCAGGGAAGAGGTAAATGACAAACTGCGGGACATGCCAGACGGGACCTTCCTGGTGCGGGACGCCTCCACCAAAATGCAGGGCGACTACACTCTAACGCTGAGGTAGGAGAAGAGGTTTTAAAATGGTGTCGTCCTATGATGTATATACATGCACTTTTAGTGTTCAGGGGTTAAAATTGTCTTCCACCCCCCTTCCCACAGGAAAGGAGGCAACAACAAGCTGATAAAGATCTACCATCGGGATGGGAAGTACGGCTTCTCCGACCCGCTGACCTTCAGCTCCGTGGTGGAGCTCATCAGCCACTACCGGCACGAGTCGCTAGCGCAGTACAACACCAAGCTGGACGTCAAGCTGATGTACCCCATCTCCCGATACCAGCAGGTATCCACCTCTTCCTCCTCCTCTCCTCTCTCCCCTACTGCTGCACTTTCACTACATACAGGTCATCCTCGATTGCTCTGGCCAGTACAGTGTCTACATCATTTCTGGTCGTCTCTGCCACGTTACGCCCTCTATTGCTCCCGCCCCGAGCTGCCAGGCAGCTGCTCTGTGTGGGTTTTTCCTGAGAAAGTGCCGAGGCGGCAGCAGGATGGCGCAGTACGAAATATGCCGCTGCTGCATCCTGTGCTGGAAATAACTGCACACACCCTCAGCTCAGAGAGGCCGTCCCTGCTCCCCTCTCTGGTGTTCAGGGGCGAGCAAAAACTCCAGAAGTCCCTTTTATTAATGATTTAAAAACATAAGCAGAATCATCCTCAACAGTTACTGTCTGCCGTACATCAGCAGCCCACACCTTCTCTCTGCTCCGCAGGACCAGCTGGTGAAGGAGGACAACATTGACGCCGTGGGCAAGAAACTTCAGGAATATCACAATCAGTATCAGGAGAAGAGCAAAGAGTACGACCGGCTGTATGAGGAATACACCAAGACGTCGCAGGTACCCTGCCCCCCTTCGGGCGCGTCCGCCTTTCTCGTCCGCGGCGCGGGCCGGATCGGTACTGACGCGGGATGTACTCTGTCCACAGGAAATCCAGATGAAGCGGACCGCGATCGAGGCCTTCAACGAGACCATCAAGATCTTCGAGGAGCAGTGCCACACGCAAGAGCGCTACAGCAAAGAGTACATTGACCGCTTCCGCAGAGAGGGCAACGATAAGGAGATCGAGAGGTGAGCTTTACGGTCATTTAACAAAGTGGACGTATGTGACCGGGACAAACCGTGCACACGTGGGCGAGAATAAAACACGTAAACAACAAATAAGACTGAAGGCAGGATGCTAAAATGCTGGTTCCTCCTAAACCAGGATCATGATGAATTACGAGAAGCTGAAGTCTCGACTGGGCGAGATCCACGACAGCAAGATCCGGCTGGAACAGGACCTGAAGACGCAGGCGCTGGACAACCGCGAGACGGACAAGAAAATGAACAGCCTGAAGCCCGACCTCATCCAGCTGCGCAAGATCAGGGACCAGTACCTTGTGTGAGTGTCTGGGATTTGGAGATTATCATTAAGGGTCATTAGCGGTGAGCTGCTATGTCTGAAAGTCTCGTGCGACACTCTGGCTTCTAGCCTAATCGCACAAAGCAAGACCCTGTAATGCACGTCAGATACAGTTCTGTAGGTTTTTTTTGTTGTTTTCTTTAATAATGATTTTCTTTTCCTTCCTTCTTCCCTTCCCTCTTCACTCCTAATGCAGTTGGCTCAATCACAAAGGCGTCCGTCAGAAACGAATTAACGACTGGCTGGGGATCAAGAACGAGAACACAGACGAGTAAGTTGATTTATTCGGGGGTCTCTCCTTCCTCTGACCCAACAGGCTGGAGGCCTGCAGACGTAGATTACTAGGAAGCCGCCACTCTGTTAGAAATGACGGTGGCTTCTGCGCTGCTTTAAGTATTTCCATTACATTAGAATTAGGAGCCACCTTAACGCTAATCACATGGACTAATGGCCTCCTCAAGTACCAAAACGAATGCAGAGTTCCTACTTCTTACAGATTACAGCCTCTTGTTCATACATAAGGCTTATTACCATACAATAATGTATTAATAACAGCATTTTAAAGGGGGAAAAGCTCTGTTTCGTGATCTTAATCCTTTGCTTTGGCTGCAGTGCCTACTTTGTGTGCGAGGAGGATGAGAACCTGCCTCACTACGATGAGAAGAGCTGGTTTGTGGGCGACCTGAACCGCACTCAGGCAGAGGACCTGCTGCTGGGCAAACCAGACGGCGCCTTCCTCATCCGGGAGAGCAGCAAGAAGGGCTGCTACGCCTGCTCCGTAGTGTGAGTACCGCTCCCGTACAATCCAGTATGCAGCACGGGCTTGAAATATTCCAAATAATATTCCTTATCTTTTGGATTACACATTGTGGGCCTGTTCTCCAGGTCTCCATATGTATTCCTAAACTAAAGAATGAAGCGCAAACTTACAGATTCGTTGAAAAGTTAATACATATGAAGTACTAAGTCCTTGTGTAACATAAATAATTTTTATTTATTTTATTTTTTATGCAGTGTGGACGGGGAGGTGAAACACTGCGTGATCTACAGCACGCCGCGAGGCTTCGGCTTTGCCGAGCCGTACAACCTGTACAGCACTCTAAAAGACTTGGTCCTGCACTATCACCAGACGTCCCTGGTCCAGCACAACGACTCCCTCAACGTGCGGCTCGCCTACCCTGTGTATGCACAGATGCCCTCCACCCGCAGATGAAGCCCCCAACCCCCAGGCGGGGGGGGGCTCCACATTCAAAAGGAGAGAAAGAAATAAAAAAAACAAAAAAAAAAACAAATAGACACTTGCTGCAACACACGCGTCAGCCACCTTGGAGTTATATATTTTTACTAGAACATTTCGGAGGGCATTCTTTCTAAAGACTGCTTGATTTGCACAAGGAAGTTTTAAATGTTTGTGAATGTGAAAAACGGAAGGACGCAGAAGACCCGAGTTTCAGGTTGACCCGCTGCTACCTAAACTCCAGCTGGGACTTTATTTTCTCTCCCGTGTTTTTTTTTTTTTTTTTTTTTTTTTTTTTTTTTATGATCCCTTTTAGCTTTTTATTTAGCTGCTTTCCTGTTTCCCCCCCCCTCTTCACTTCGGTCATTACATACCTTTCATTGTTGAGCGCTTTTTTATTTTTTTTATTTTTTTTCCCCCTCCTTCTCTCCCTCAGTTGAAAAATGACGAGAAAAAAAATGTAGCATAAAGACTCCGGACACTTTTCTCAGTGCGTCTCCCGTTGACTGCTGCTGAGTGGGGGACGGTTGGGGTGGTGGTGGTGCTGAGTGGCCACGAGTATTGAAGACGTCACTCCGAAGTCTTAAAAGAGACAGACCGACAGCGCGTTTTTTTTTTTTTTACAGGGCCGACCTTAAAGGAGGGTTGTTTTCTTGCCGTTTATTTTGTTCCATTTTCTTTTTGGTTTAAGCAGAGGAGGTGACGTCAGTCCAGTGCAGAGACCAAAGTGGTGGGTGTGGGGGTTGGATACATGCATTATTATTATTTTTTAAGAGCAAAGTGAAAGCTGATGCAAGTCAAATTGTCTGAATGTTCTCCACACGCAAAACCGCATCCTGTGGCCTGTACTGCCGCGCTCAAGCTCTGTGATTTTTGTTAACCAAATCACACGTGTGCACACGGCCGGGTCGCAAGCACTTATTTATCAGGAAAATGCTGGGTGCCACAGTAAACCAAATTTGACAAATGTGGCAGCACAAGGTGAAGGAAAATTTAATAATAAATCCCTGTTATACAAGTGGTTTAAAATATGCTTATATGCTGAAGTTGTTCCATAAAATAAATAACTAACTAAATAAAGCTCTGGATTTGGGTCGTTAACTGAGCGTACGAAAAATAGTCAGCTTTGAGAGATTCTCTGCTTGGGTGCTTTGTAGGACAAGGAAAATTTGAAGAAAAGTGCAATCTGGCGCATCGTCGCTTTGTAGGTTAGAGATCCGCCTCGAGCTGCACAGACGAGAGATAATCAAGTTGCGCTGGTTCGGGGGACCCCTCCGAACCCTCCTTGTACCTTCGATAAATCGGTCCCTGTTCTGAAAACCGGTGCTTACACTTGATCAGACGTTGATGATGAAGCTGGTTCCTGTTCATTTGATGTAAAATCTCACAGTGAATGTTTCTGAAAACATGAAGAATTAAAATTCCCAGCTGCATTGTATTCCAGAAATGATTTCTTTTTACTCCTGTTGATTATCGCTCTACTGCTCCCTATACCAAAACAGGCGTGAACGCGATTGGCCAGTGTTGTCGTGACTACAGGAGGGGACTTGCCATGCGCTTGTACTGAGGTCATGGCGCCAGTTCAGCCTGTGCTCTGTGCTGATGGGGGTGGGAAGACATGCAGAACCAGTCACAGATGCAGGGTAGGAGCAGGCAGGCGCATTTTTATTTTAATTTTAATTTTAATTTTTTTTTGTGTTGCCGCTGGGTGGGTTTTTGGGGGGGGTTTTGTGCATTTTCCACTTTCCTATAGCAACATGAGCACTCAGCCAATGTTAGATTAATTCAAATAAAAAGTTTAATAACAGCGCTACAGCTCTTCTTTTGTCAGCCATCCTTTATCCTCAAATTATTTGAAAATGACTTTTACTTTGTTTGAAATTTTATTTTAAACAGGGCCCTAAATGGGTCTCTTTCTATACTTGAACTATTGTATTGGTCACTGTTGAATGTCTTTATATTACATAAGCATACATTAAATGAGAGAGAGAAATTCCTTTCAGCTATTGTAAGCAGTACAGGTGGAAAATTTAAGTGTATATATCAATATATATGGAGTTTTTTTTAAATATATATGTTTAAAGACATCTTGTATTCCCTTTTCCAGGGTTTTTTTTTTTTTTTTTTTTTTTTAAATATAAAATCCCCATGACTTCCCACACCATGACCGCACATTCAACTCTATCTGTTCATTTCCTTGAATTCAGATTCCCTGACATTGAGACCAAAGATTTCAGTTTGACTCATGAATCCAAACACATGAAAGTGGAGGAGTTTTCATTTCACCTTTTTCATTTTATTTTCCGCGAGAACCCAATTTTGGATTTTTATTATCCCCCCACCCCCTCCTTGCTCTCAGTATGCTTCTCCCTTCAGATATAGCACAGGACCTGTTCACACCCTTCAACTGCTGTTCTTGTTTGAAGTCAAATGGAAATGATTGTCAACAGCTTCCACACAGAAAATATTTTAATTATGCATTTAATTTACATATTTTTTTACCCCACCAAAACATCACCAAAAAGTCCCAGTGTCTGTCTCTTAAAATAAAAACATAATTCTTGAATTTGCACACTTAGATCTAGCTGACATTGTTGCTGTTACGTTCTTCTTCAGAAGTGTGTTTGTAGAAGACCTGTTCCCCTCGTTTTTAGCTTTTTTTTTTTTTTTTTTTGTCTTAAGAAGAAATGTGATTGCTTTCTGCCCTGCAGAGAATGACAGTCCGTTTTGTTGGGGTTCTTTGTTGTCTCACTCCAGAAAGCATGCAATATTCTGCTTTTCTTTACCCCCCACGTGGTTTCAGGGATAAAAGAGCATTGCACCGGGGTTTGTATGAGAAACACGTTTACAAATGAAAAATGCCTGTGCATTTTTCCCCCTTTTTCATTGTTATTATTCCCACCATCTTTCTTTTCTTTCCACATTGGGGATGGGACAGGAGATACTGACATAAATGAGGAAAGACAAAAAAAACAAAACATGGTGCATTTACTTCAAAAGCTCAAGGGTTTGGGCACAAACCAAAACATCTCTCCCGAGAGGTCCCCTTTTTACCATAGGAGATTTCGGGCGGGTGAAGGTGAAGGACTCTTTAAGACCAGGTTCCGGTTGCTCCAGGACTGTTAAATAGTGATGTCTGTTATTTTGCCCCTCATTACAGTTCTGCAAAATTCCGTTTGCAGTCTGATTTGAGTATGCTGTTATTTCTCACTGTTTGGGGGTCTTAAGTGTTCTTACCACTGCTGTTCTGATCACAACACCCAGCACAGCTTAATGGAGTAAAGCTTCTTTTAAAAAAATGAAATAAAAAAAGTTACAAATAAAAATGAAAATGTTTATTTAAAAGAAAAAAACAAAAAAAAGTATCCCACTCTCCCTTCCCCTTTTGACTTACGTACAGACCTAGCATGCTTCTTTGCTACTCTTGACTGTTGTTTTGTGTATAAAAGAAGAAAAAAAAAAAGATGTTAAAACTGTTATTTGTCTGTTTATGGTGTATTCGAATATGAATTAAATATAGCTAATGAAAGGACTCACTGCTTTTTACTGCAACAAGTTAGAGCCCTGTACCCAGACAGCGGGCCGAGCAGAGTGGCGCTGTTGTGAAATACTGAGAAAGAGGAGCAATGAGCAATACGAAACATCCTGAACGTCCACTCGCGCTTCACCATGTGGACGTACTTTGTTGCCTGATTTGAATGACACATTTCATCATTTCACGCTGAGGCTGGTTTGGTTCATATCTAGCCCAGTGGTCAAGCTGGCCGGTCAGGACTTTACTCCAGCATGGCTGATCTCCACCAAACACTTTTTTTTTTTTTTTTGTACCTGTTGGTCAGAAAGAGACAGTGTTACGAAAACTCTTTCTCTGTATTTCCCAGTCAGCCCTGCTCACGGCCAATAGGTATCCTTCAGTTACAGTTCCCTCCACCGTACGATATTTTCTTGTATCCGTTGCAATAGTTTGTATTGGTTGTAGAATCTCCACTTGTTATTAACTCATGTATGATACCAATGGAACTCCACAATATTCATTTCTCTCGCAGAAATAAAGAAATATTTTGTTCAAGCTTTCTCTTGGTGTGAATGTTCGTGTTGTTGACCTTCTTGTTATGTACATACACACACAGATCTACTGTTTCACACAAGCTCTGGGCCTTAAGTCGTATTAGTGCAATTCCTGGTAAAGATGAGAGCAAAAAAGAATAGATTTAAAAAAAGAAAACCCACACCAAATGCCTGGTTTGCTTCCTAGCTCTGGAATGGTAGAATGTAAAGGAAAAGAGGAGGGAGCAGGGACGTGGGGGACTCATCATGTAGTCCATTGGCTCCTACACATGCATTAGCTCAGGTATGCTGTAAAAGCCAATACGTGACTGTAGCCGCTGCCAATGGGCATTAATGGCACAGGATGGGGGGAAAAGTTGATTGTGGGCAGTAGAAGGGAAAAACAGTGTCTTTAAACTGACACCTTGTTATCCCGGTAATGAGTGGACGACCCTCAAAGTCACCATTTAGTCGCCCTTGCATATCGTACACTGAGCGCGATCTCCGGAGACGTACAGAATTCCAGTCTCATTAGACCTCCCCTAAACCCGCCCCCTACTCCACTTCCCCATCCTCCACTCCTAAATCTGGCAAGAGCCAAGTCATGCATATGGAAATGAGTATAATTAAGACACGGCTCTGGAAAGAGTTTGATTAGTGCAGCCTAATAGGACAGTGATCAGAGCCGCAGTGGCGGTGTGGGCTGTTCAGGCTGTATGTGCGGAGGCAGAATCCCAAACAGCCTTAATAGTCATTAGGATGAAATTCATCAGCGGTGAAGTTACACAATTAAGTAGCAAATTTTTTTTCCCCATGGCAATATTTGAAAAATGCACAAAGCCTCACATAACATAATTCTATCCACCCACTTTTCATTAGTTCCCTTTTTTTGGGGGGTTTTACTTGTTACCTGCATTGCTATCTGATGGTGTGGTTTGATTTATCTCTTTGAATCGCTGTCAAGTTACCTGGTGACTAAAAAAAGTTCCTTTCCTGCATTGAGCATGCTGCCCACAGATATGCCCTTATAACTATAGACTCACCAATTCATCTAGTGTACAAGCCTTTGGATGGCAGAAAGAAACTCACACCAACACATAAAAACTTGCATGACCTTGGTTTTCTTTACTATGATTTGATGTATGAGTTTTATTTTTGTGTGGTAAAACCCACATACCTTATTCAGAAGCCTCCTCTAATAAGCTAAATACAGAATATTAATGGAAAAGTGTGAAGAAAGAGCCGTAACTGATTATTAAGGGAAATAACGACGGAAATAAGTTCAAAGTTTTAACCCAACATCTTGATCTGGGGTGGCATGTGAGCCCACCTCCTGTATATGTTGTTTGGCTGTGTGAGGAGAGAAGGTGTAGAGGAGGGGGGGTCGAGAGGCAGCAGCCGCCGCAGCCATGGAGAAGTAAATTAGAGCCAGACAGAGAAAATAATAACGGGATAATGAGCTTGCAGCTGCCCGGTGGGCCAACCCTGGGCACAGCCTGGTGAAAATTTACTACCCCATAATAAGTCTTCCACATTAAATCACCCATGCTGCCAGGGCCAGCCCTAATGCAGTCAGGAAGCGTGGCCCTAAATATACTTTACCAAGACTCGTGGGAGATGGGGCGAGGCTTAACACTGAGCTTCATACATTACGAGGTGTAATTAAGTTTGTAGATTTGCCCCTAATATCACCACCACCAGCACCACCCCCTTTATAAGGCTAAATTGTATACATTATTGATACAATTTGCTAGTAAATTACAGATTTCAGTTATTCATGAGGTCACTGCTGTATTAAAAGTGTGTTTAAGCACTGTATTAAGCCTGAGGCTGTATGAATCCACTGACTGGTCAACCAGTCAGGTAGCACATTATAGATCTACCTAAATTATTTGGTGGTGCGGCTGTTAGGGGTGTGGCCTCCAGGGCTGTGAGTTTGAATCCCAGCTTGTCTGTTTGCATGCTCTCCCCGTTTTGCGGGTCTCCTACTGGTTCTCCGGTTTCCTCCCACCACCCAAAGGCAGGCTCACTGGATGGATTGGTGACTCTAAATTGTTTGTAGGTGTGAATGTGTGAATCAGTGTGTGTCCCCTGTGGTTAGCGATCTCTGGCATTTGAGTTATATGGAAAGTGAGTGCGTGAGTGATCATTTATAACTTTGTTGATGAGTTTTTCTTATTCTTTTTGTAATATTTTCTGTTCTGTTTTTTTATGGCTGACATTAAACCTTTGAACTGTAGCATAATAAAAAATAGTTTTATGTTTTTAAATGCATAGGACATTTCATAAGAGCCAAGCGCATAAAAGCAGTGTACCATGCACAGCTCAGAGGGTGTTACTAGATTGCAATATCATTTCCTGCCTCCGAGGGCTGCTGTTAATGTGTCTGCACTGAAGACGTGGTGTCATTGTACACAGACGTCATTCATTTCAATTACAGGTCAGTGTCTGTGGAGTCAATCTGACAGCCTTGTCCTGTACAACCTACTGACCTTCATCTCGGATCATCACATGCTATTTTAGTCCTTGCTCAGGTCCTCCAAATATTTTAGTTTTTGGTGATTGATAAGCTCTCCAACAACCAGACACAGAACACACAAGAAGACAGAAATGCACACACACATTCAGACAATGAATGCTAAACTGATTGAAAGTCTGCCCTATTCCTCTGAGCTTCATTAGGTAGACTGGAGGTCCATCATTGAGAATGCAGATGAGAGATGCTGACATTCACTAATCTATAGAGGTCAGAGTTCACCTGATCTTTACGTTCTTTATCTACTGCAGCCGTCCAGTGGGAACGAGGACTCAAGGTGAGCAATGAAGACTCTGAGCCAGCTGCAGCTTCAGCTCACCACTTCAGGACACACAATAATAGCAAAATCAATAGCATCCAAGTCGCGCTGCTCAATACAGCGGCGTCCTGCCAGCATCAGTTATTGAAACGTGAGGTCCAGGGTGCAGGATATTAATCTGGAAACCGATTCCCCTCCCTGAAGTCATCAACTTTAAAAAAGCCTTAACTCTGTTATCACTGTTATGTCTTCCTTCTATCAACAGCAACATCCTTCACAGGGCTCCACAGATTTTCCTGAAACCTCATGTCAGCAAAAACCCAGAGGACTCTAAAGATGGCCATTGTGTCAAGTTTCCACCATGACATGATATAGGGCTTCACCATTCTTCATTGAAATGGCAGTGGTGATGTCTTAACATATCGGTTTTTTGAAGGACAACACATTTGTCATATTTAAAATTTCATCACATATCATAGACCAGTGATAGGATGGATAGTACAGAGATGTTCTATTCGTTTGTTCATAGGCACTAGGTTCGGTTGTATGTTAATGGTGTAGCCGGTCATGAGGGAAGGTATTAATCCTGCAAAACCAGTGCTGTTTGATAATTAAGCATTAATTCACTCCTAGTGCTGATATTGGCAGATGCAGGCACCAGGGTGAAGGCCAAGATCAGAAGCCCAACAGACCAGGGTCAATTATTTCAGGCTATAGTCACCTTTACTTTATAGACTCAACATTCAAAGAGAAGATCTTCATCTTGCGATACTGTAACCTTCAGACAATAAAAATTGGTTTGGAAAGAAATGGAAAAACTATGGAATACTAGTAATTGTGAAGCCCCAATGGCTGGTAGAACTGACAAACTGACACTGACAAACATCAGATACAAAACCAGAAGACAGCTTTAGCAATAAATATTCATGTATTTATTTGTAATTGCACGTTTTTTATCATGCGTTGTGCTCAACAGAGACAAGATGATACTGGAAGCCCCAGACTCCTCTATTTTACTCATTGTGTTAGCACAGACCCAGGCCCAGGCAATATTTTTGAACTGGCATAAGGTGCTGTGCTACACGCTACTTGTCTGCTAGTGCATTGTCAAAGGAATCCTCACAATTTACTGAATTCAATAGATAAAATTAGAAAAACATTTCATGATGTTTACTCATGCAATGTTCTGACGGACAAATCCACAATGTGGAAGTAGCATGCTGTCATTCGTCAGGCAATTATAATTAAAATATCATGTTCTGGTGACAGAAATAATTACACACCCCAAAAGGGTTACCAAGTGAATCTTTCTGTTTACGTAAATCCTGAGGATGCCTTTGACTTTTCCCTAGCCTTCATGCCCTGGAGTTCTAACCATGTGATTATCAATAGCCACACCCACCCAACACAGAGCACTACAAAGCCCAGGCACTCCCGTCGGCAGGTGTCTGATCTTCGTTCTGAGCTCAAGGCACCAGGAAGAGCTGCTTCCTATTCAAGATTCTGCCGAATTACATTATCGTTCAGTGATCCTTCACCTACGAAGAGAGAAGATAGTTTATGAGCCACGTCCCATTGTTATTTTGTTTTTCTGATCTTCAAGAAATTGCCTGTTTCTGGGTCCTTCCTTCATTGCCCTGGCATCACACTAGTGAACATGGCCCATGCTTAGCAAAAAAACAGCATCCAGTGGTTATAAATGCACGGCTGAAGAGAAGAGAAAAAGACCTGAAGCAACACCTGACAATCACGCACTAACATGGAGACTGCAGCCATCCTCACAAGCTCTGATCCAACCTTTGCTTCTTTGAGGTGGGCTACAGTGACTTGAAACACTTTCAACAACTGTTCAGATCCACCCAACCACAGGCACAGACCAAGCAATAACACTCTGCGCCTTGTGAAAAACTGACCCCCCCCCCATCATTTTCTTCATCTTCAAGGCTTCCCTCAGCCTCCTTTCATTTTCTGGAGTGGAATTTTCAGCAAGGCAGAATAAATGTTGACTTTATTTCAGTGCTTTGAATTCCCCACCCTGCTCTGCTTGAGCAGTTTTGGCACCGCCTGGCCTTATAAGGCTGTGTGCGTGGCTGATGAAAAGACTATTTTCTTTTTTCTCTCTCTTCTCCCCCCCCCTTTTTTTTTTTTTTTTTTTTTTACTGGTGTCTGTTTCTTGAGTTTCATTCTCTCACACAGGTTTGGGTTCGGGTCTTGGCTCAGCTCCATTACACGGCCTACTGAAGATATTACGCGTTTGGCAGGGCAAGGAGGAGGGATGCTGTAAAGCAGAACACTTTCATCTCTATCCAGTTTGTAATCTCTTCACACAGCAAGTGTAGTTCCATTCCCACTACATGTACACTGAAATAACATTACATTTGAACTTCATATGCAAGCAATGAGAATGGTGCCACAGCAAAGGCATCAAAGCTGCAACTGTTGCATTAAAAGGACTTTCAATGCAACAGTTTTTTTTTTTATTGTCACCAATAAAGGTCTTACAACAAGCACTGATAAATGAGTTACCAAAACCTGCTCTACACAAATGCTGCACAGCCACTCATTTCCAAATTCAGGTTGGCAGTAGTATCAATAGTATCAGCCTGTTGAGCTAGTTTACACTAGAGGGAATTTTATTCCTAATAGGAAAATGATTTATTATTGACTGTCATCCAATGTCAATACCTCAAAAACATATTACAGTCTATTTGCTGTATTATGACATTGCAATTATGTCACATTTACCAGTACAATAATATTACAATGCAAAATACAATAGTCATTATTGTTTTAAAAAATATATGACTTTACAGGAAGTAATTAAAATCATAAAGTAATTATAAAGTAAAAAGTAAGGAAGTAATTAAAGTTATAGTAATATAACTTTAAAATATCAATCCATCCAAATCTATAGAAGAAAGTGCTGCCAGTACTTGTCATTGTTGAGCTTTTTAAGATAGCCTTGACCAACCATACATGCATGAGATAATCAAAAAAAAAAAGTCATTCTGGTAATGTGGAATTTAGATTAGAATAGTTACAGCAACATTTCTACTGTTTTGATATTTTTTTATAATATTACAACATAAACCTACATGCACATGTATAATGTACATGGTTTATGATTTAATTACTTAATTCAATTAAATGGAAATTGAAATTTGTACATGTTTTTAGCCCACCCAAGTAATATGAAAGCATTAGTCCAACCAAGGATCAAGGATATTCTGAGTGCGTGTACAGTACATCTGTACTCCTGTGCATCTGCTTGTGCATGTAATGCTCCCGTTGTTCTGCTATGACATCACCAAGGTTATAGCACCTGCTTTCTGTTGACAGAACACCATGATATTCACTGTTTACTCCAATAACGGCCGATTTCAGGCCTTTACCGTAATGCTGAAGCAGACAGTGCTGACTAAGGGCCCGGAGTGTGCAGGTGGCGTATGCCTGACCTACACTGACGTGCCACATCTCAGATTACAGTTACCAGCCCTGTGGGATATCAGTAATCATCAGACACCACTCTTTTTCCAAAACTGCCGTATCTGCAGCGCACTGGCAAGGTTTTGTACCACATGGACAGACAGACAGCCTTCACTAAAGGTCCGCATGAAGCCTTGTCTGACAGGAGAAGTAGCATGATGTACCCATGACTGTTAGAAACAAGGCTGGCGGGCCAATTAACACCAGAGCAAAGAGAGGGAAAGGGTCGAGTCGGGAAATGACTGCATTCAAACTTCACATTTCAAAGCAAGGAATAGCCATAAAATCACAAGGGCGGATGAGCGACACTCATTAAATGTAGAGTTCAATTAGATGTTAATGCCCGTCATCCGGTTGTAAATTATGTTTAGACTGGTGTGAGCTTGGCTTGGTCTAGATCCTGTCTGAATGGACACATACACACACACCTGCACAGAAAAGGCTACAGTGCTAGGAGTGGTCAGCTGTGTTCCTGCCAGATGGAAAGCTTTAGAAGTGACCCGCTATGAGCCTGATCCAAGCCAGAGCGGGGTCCCATACAGTCCGTGGAGAAGGAGACGAAGAGAGGGTGTGTGTGTAAGTGAGGGTGGTGTTACTTTTGGCAAAGGAACCTAGGCCTGAAATCCTGCAGCTGCTGGTAGGACTGGCAGGCTGAGAGGTGAGACCCTGAGCACCGAGGCTACCACCGAAAGAGCATTAGTGTATACAGTGGTGTATCCAACCTCAGCTAAATTTAGCATCAAACACCAATTCAGTTCTAATCTTTTCATCGCATATGGGGTTAAAAATAGGTTTTTAATCTTGTTAATATTACCCAGACAAGTTGGGGGTGAGAGGCCTAAGTCCAGTCGTGTATTCTGGACATAGCATAATTATCAATTTCATGGTCAATTTTCAATAAAGAAGTACCACTTTGTGGCTCTACCTGATCATGAAAAAAGTGAAAAGTGCACGAGAACTGATAAAATAATGCGGTAATCGTTAATTATGACATGAGTGTCCAAAAGTCCCTGTATACATCACAATACCATAATTCTATCCAGGTTTATTTCGAAAGCTGCAGTCATAGTAGTTCTATGAATAGGCTACAGTTTCTGTTTCTTTCTGTTTCAGTGTAAATGCATTACTTCTCATGAGTATGAATTTAGCTCATTGCATCGCCTGACACAAACAAGGAAATGGAGCACTGTCCTCTTTTGAGCACATGTTTGCTCAAGGGTGGTGCGTGGTGTGCGATTAAATTACAGGATATACGGTCAGGCCACAAAGAAAAAAATGTGCAAAGTAATGTTTATAAAAATAGCAGTGACCTACAGGTTCCTTTCAATGGCCTCCTTTTAACCCCACGTCTATTAAGGGTCTGTGATGTAGCCCTGTGGTTCTCTCAGGTCCAAATGAATGGGAGGCAGTGTTCTCCACGCTCTGGGAGGGGGCAAGTACAGTTAACCGGCTGTGTTTGCGCTGCCATCGCTCAGGTTAGCGTAACCTCACCGTGTTTGCCTAAGCAGTGACCTTGTTTTTGAAGGCCCGGGCGTGGGCCACGTTTTTAAAACGGCCAGCCGGTTACACAGCGCCGTCCTGCAGGCTCGGAGCCGCACGAATGGGAGAGCGTAGCGAGGGACAGCGGGGGCTCACGTTTCAGCGGTTTGTTTGGAGCTCAGACGCCGCGCCGTAGCACGCTCCTCCCCAGTATCGGGCCTGGAGAGGCGTAGCGTGGGCTAAGAGTCGACAGCCCTGAAGAACAAAGGGGCGAGTCTTCACAGGTAGACTCTGTTTCGTCTTTGTGCTGAAACAGAAAAGTAAAGAACTTGCCTTACTGGAAAATATTTGTGTAATGGGGTGGAAGAACATTTTACTGTATATTCTCGCGGCCCATATAAAAGTGGTAGTGGTAAATATAAAGTAACTTGTTCTCTAACTACATAAGACAGGCGTAACACATGCTCTTTTCATGTTTAATGACCTCCTACACATCCGAGCCACTCCCAGGGATGAACGGGAGAAAAGAAAAGTATCTTGTGACGCAAGAACCTCCACACGGCATCACGCCACCTACAGAAGGCATGGACTACCAAATATGGGCAGGGCAGGATCAACAAAGCATAAGTCTGGATGGAACTGTACTTAGAATAGTCTGACTTGGTCGGTGGAGGGAATTAACACTTTTGTGGAAAATTTTGTCCACATGAGGAAAGGATCCATGATGAGTCTTCTAAATCATCCTCTTTTGAAAAAAGTTGTCTGAAGGAGCCGATAAAGGAAAGCAGAATGGAACAGAGGAAGTCAGCCACTCAAAAAGTCTATTATAATGAATTACAGCAAATGCATTACATGCATTTACACTAGTTTATTCACTTGTTCTCAGTTAATGGAAAAACAGAAAGAGACAGAAGAGAAACCACCACATCACTATATTGAAAGGCTAAGTACCATTAATTTCATTTGACCTTGTCATAGTATGTACAATTTCTTGTGCCTGTACATGGCTGTCAGAGTGGCAGGACATGGCAGGAAAAAGGATGCAATGGCTTGACTCACTAAAATGGGATTTACTTCATACATGACACAGGACAAATGATGGAATTTGGCAGAAAGACTCAACGAGGACTAGACACAATGAGAATACATTTATATACTAACACGAGGTGAACACAATCAGGGCATCAGGAAGACAAATAATCAATACCAAAACTCCGGACCGGAACACAGAACCGCAGTACCCTACAAAGTCAGGCTACAACACTGACCCATTTTATATTATTGTTATGTACTTTCAATATGAAATTTAAATGGAAAAAAACTGTCATGTATAGATTTTGCTTTTTCATTCCTTTTCTTGTTTGCTGCCTCTGAATCAATAAGACTGCATTCATCGTATGTGTTGGCAAATTAATCAGATAGTGACAAATGCCTGAGCCACTATTTATTTCCTATTCAGTCTATTTTTAATATCTTTTCTGTCTGCAAAGATGGGTTTCACATAATATATATTCTTAAACATACATTTATTACCTTGCAAAAAAAAAAAAAGTGCAGGATTACACTGAGCCAGTTGTGGATCACTATGCACTGTTTCCATCTGAATAATTTGTAAAATTATTAGATTTTTGCAGTTATGTCTCCTCATAAACATAATTCACTTGTACCATTCAAAGCTTATTGTTGCATCATGTCCAAACATGAACAGTCCACACCTTGCCTCGTCTGACGCTCATTCTAATTTTAGTGGTTGACCGTTGGCGTTAAGTGAGTTAGAACTGGAGAAACTGTCTTCCACATTTACCCCAGAGAGTCATGGAAAAAGCGAGAGAGGGGTTCAGCTGAGGGCTGTGCAGGGACATTTAGTCGTCTCTGATTATTTGGTGGTGAAAGAGAGGCTGCAGCTCGGTCACACAAAGGCACACTTTGTGCAAACACATCACACCAACATCATCTAAGAAACAGGCGACTGGCTTGGTTTTCTGCCGTGAGACTGTCTATTGTGCATATGGTCAGTGTGCTGCCAATGTCAAAATGTCACGGGGAAACACAAAGTGCCACTGTGTGGTCCATGCGTGTCAATAGCTGTGCCAACCCAGTGGCCCAGCAGACTGCGCCCCCTCACCAGCCCATCAGAGGAGCAGTGATCTGGGCAGAGCTGTCTGAAAGGGCCCTTCACACGCCGCAACGGCCGCGACGCTGTGCTGGCCAGAGCTGGAGCCCATTGAGAGGATCAGCTGATCCCACATGTTCAGCCTGTCCGACCACCCCGGGTCACAGCAACACCTGATGCCCACCACAGTTGCCTTTTGTGTCATGGAGAGGGCAGAGCACAAGTTCTCAGTTCTACACTCTTTTTTTTTCTATATCAGTCCATGTTCCAAAGGCCAAAGGACATGTACAACAGTTATACATACTTTAGATTTACAGATAGAAAACATTTAACATCCAATTGATAAAAAAAAAATAATGTCTAGATGTCATAAATTCCGTTAATATCTAGAAATGGATGTAAATGAATTGAATTATCAGCAAGTCTATTACTCTGTTACTCTAGTGTTACCTGATCTGCCAAGCTGTCATTCCAGCTTTGATGAACCTAGTTTAAATAGAACATATCACAAAAGAATAAGAAATAATCATAACTAAATACAGTAACCAAATCTGAAACCAAATGTTTAGAAACTATTATTCCTTATTCATTTTGTGATATTCTGTATTTAGTTCTACAGTAAAGACATTTCTAAAGGACTCCGACATTCATGGCACTATGCTGCTTTAAAGGAGAAGTCCTGTTTGCAACAAGTTGATGGTGTTAACAGATAATAGCAGTATCAGATGCAGTACTATCTCAGAATAGAAACATGCCAAATAACTGGACTAATCCTCAAACGCTCACCCCAAACCACGTACACATTAGGGCTAATTTCTATAAAAAGTTAGAGCAGTCTTTTTGCAGTCTTTTCGGTTGGGGAACGGTCCTATTTATAGAGATGAAGTTCAGAACAAAAATGTGATTAGCGCTGCTGTTAACAATGCTATTAATCTGAAAATTATGCTATTTACATTTTTACATCAACAGCATCATGTTTTTGGAACTCATGTGATGTTTAAAAAGCCTGACACTGAGCAATAATGCTGCTAGTGTGGGAAGATCAAAGATGGTGAGATATCACTGCTTGTGTAGTTCAGAAAGAAACGGCTCTCTGGCAGGAAAAGAGCTCATGCAATAAAGTGCTGACCTTCATATTTTACTGAAGTCATATCTGAGTTTTGTGAGTAATTCTGAAAATGATCACCCCCCGCCTCAACCCTAACACACACACACACACACACACACACACACACACAGAGGCCATTATTGATTGAATACAGGGCCTGATCATGTGGCTCTTTTATGGCGCAGAGGAGACTAAAGTGAGTGAGGACCTCAGACGCATCACTTCCGTGACAAGGACTCGCTCAGAGCAGCTTAGTTCAAGCTCAGGCTAATACCATGCAGCCATGCCGGCACTGCAACACACACTCGCACAAACACAGGAAAGGCATTCTTAAATGTGTGAATGACACACACTCACACAGTTTTTGTCATGTATTCAGGAGGTAAGTAAGTAACATATGCTTCAAGCCCTACATAGCCCTAAACTTGACCTCAGAAACATCAAGTGTATACACACACACACACACACACACACACACACACACACACACACACACACACACACATACATAGAGCAAGGCAATGCATTGCTAATAACCTCAAAAGGCCCCACTTTTATTTTCCATGGCTGCAAAAGGAGCAGCTCCAGGTTTCTGGAAAGGCAAAAACTATTTTCCTCACTGTGAGCTTCCAAGTTTCCTCTTCCTGCTCTCACCGCCGGCTCCAACAGCCTCGCAGCGGGCAGCCCGGCCCATCTCAGCTGGGCCCTGCTCTCGTACGCTTCCACTGACTTCCATTCTCTCGGCCTTTCTGACTGTAAAACCTGTATGCGTGGTTATAAGATCACACAGTTCAGGAGAAAGGCATAAACGTGCTCTTAAAATCATACACAGTACACACGTTGCCAGATTTCTAGAGTGTATGTAAAAAAAACTTTGCTTGTGTGGGGGGTCTTCATGGAGCGCATTATTTTAAAAAAAGTTTAAACGAATGAAACCACACAACAAGTCATAGACTAGTCTTTATATTATAACAAGTGTGCATTTGATGACTAAAGAGCCTGTGACCCCTAACACACACACACACAGGAAATTTATTATACCCATGGCCAGCAGGTGTTCAGGAGACTGGCCACACTCTATTGAACTGGCACGCTCACTCTGTGAACTTTTGACCCCTGTGATCACCTGTTCCTCGTCTTGTCTCCTCCGATTACCTGGTTTAGTCCACCTGTCTCCCCCACTATAGAACCCTGCCTTGTGCGTCTTGTCTTTGTTCTGACTTTAAACGTACAGCTGTCCCCTACCGAGTATCTAGGTCTTTTTTTCACCCTTTTCTTTGCAATAAAATATCTGTTGTGCAATTGTCATTGTTGTTCGCATCATGAATGTTATTGTAAATCCCATGCGCTGCTCTGAGAACGTAAAAGGACAGGCCTCTAGAGACTGAAGCGGAGGAGCTGTAGACATGAAGACAGGGAGCCCTGTTGGCTGCAGAAGGAGCGGCAGGTGCCGTACCACATTAAGTGAGCGCTGTGTTTAGCCAGGATTAGAGCTGGGATGTTCCTGGGGAGATCCACTCCAATCCAGGCCATGGATTAGCTCCCTCAGCCTACTGTACTGCAGACCAACATGACGTCTCTTGCCTCATCCGAGGTGCGAGGGAGAGTCGCCCCCAGAGTGACCCCCACGAAGCAGAAGAAGGACCGTGTGGACCACAAAATGTGTAAAGCAGAGGCGCGAGGGGTGTGAGAGTAAGAGAGTAACTCAGCACGACTGTGATTTAACACCAGTAAGACGCTGTGACGCAGCTCTGAGGGTGATCCTGCTTTATTGGTCCAGCACATGGTCTGGCGAGAGCCAGCTACCATCTGTGAGAAGAAAAAGATAAAGAAAATGGAGACCTGACCACAGGACTTGCAGGAGAGGCGACTGACTGGAACCTGCGCAAATGACGTAGACCCACCCGTCCCCATTCCGGAGTTTTCCAGACTCTCTAGACCTCCCCACTCGGCTCGATTCCGCGGTCTCTAACGGTCCCGGTTGACAGCTCCCTGTCTCATACCCTGTAGGCCAACCAATGGTGCGGCCAGAAATGCCTGACTCTCAGCCAATCAGCCGCAGGTTGCTATGTTGGAGCAGCGTCTATATCCTGTCCACGGGGCGCTGTTGTGCGTCACAGCCCAGACGTAAAGCAAGGGGAGGAAAACGGTTAGAAAGAAAAGTGCTCATAAACTAGCAGAGCATGCGTATGATGAACAGCAGCATTTAAAAAAAAAAAATCTTTCAGCGCAGACGCCCTGCAGACACTGACGCTGATTCAGATGATGCTCCCAAAAACGCAACGAGCATGTGGTCACATGGTACATAGTTCCAGTATGTTTTAATGTGGTCGTGGCTGACGATGTCCACTCGATGTCCAGACGCAGATGCAGCGCAGACGCTTCTTCCTCAGCCGCTGTGCGTCTCAATTTGAAAATGTACGTTTCGTTTCAGGCCCTCCTGTCAGATGTTCGACAGACTTACCTGATTACCTGATCGCCCTTCTTGTAAGGATGAGAGATTGGGACGGACCCTGGCCTCACTACAGCGACACACAGACACTTTACGCCAATTCGCCAAAGTTTCCTTCATGTCTCATTAACACCATTTCCTAATAAATTAAAGGTGGCCTCCCATCCAGGCTTGGAACAATGGTCTCATGTGCTACCTAGACTCGTGTAGTGTTGTGCTCAGCATACCTTTGCACTTACCTTCATGTTCTCTGGCAAAGACACATTCAATCCCCCAACATTGCCAATATTTTTCACCATTATGAAACTATGATACAGCGATAGAATGATAGAATTCTCCCTCTGCCATGATGCTCCACTGAACCGATAACAGTTATGATGAAAAATCTGATTGGTTTACTTAGCAAATTAAGCCAACGAGGACGCTATTTCTCTATCACGAGCTACACGTTCGCTCTCGCTCGCTCTCCCTCTCTCTGTCTCATCCCGTCAAAACCTCGCAAGTGCTCTACGACCACACTACCGTCTTGATGCATGCTCTTGTTCACTTGCTCTAGTTTCCGAGACATTTTATTCAATTGGCGGGCACCAGGGAGCCCCTATCATTATGCGGGAGACTCCCGGAACTTCTGGGAGACCTGGGATATCTGGCCTTGTCCCTCACGACAGTAGCACAAACGGTGTTTGCGTTGAATGGACAGGGACAGCGGTGTTGAAAGTGAAGTAGCACCAAGTTCCCACCTTCCCACCTCGTACACGTAACGAAAAAAGGTGCTGCGAGCGTCACGAAACTCCAATGGAAATGAATGGGTGCCGGACACAAGCGTCTCAGGCGCAGGTTGACCACCGCGGCAGAACCATGCTGGGTGTTTACAAGACGTCCGGCGAGAAGAGACGCGTTGTTAGACAAAGCAGGCGTTTCAAAGGCACAGCTCAGCAGGGCGCTTCTCAACCACGGGCGGTAGCCAGGGGGTTCTACACACTCCACATTGTCTTGATTATAGCTGAACGTAGCAAGAGCTCTGGGGAGGGGGGGGAGGGGGGGTCTGAATTTATTTGGCTTTGTGTAAGTTGCTCTGCTCACATTTTCTCTCTTTGTTAAGGGTTCATGAGGAGGGCATCCAGGCCTCAGCTGGGACAGTGGAGGATGAGACAGCACCTCCTGGTGGCACGTTGGGCTCCGGGTCTCTCTCTCTCTCTCTCTCTCTCTCTCTCTCTCTCTCCCACACATCTGTTGGCTGAATCACTCGCTCGCCAGCTGTTAAACATTCATGAGGGCAGCAGGATAAAAGGCTGCCGAGCGAACGTGAGAAGCGGAGGTGATGCCTCTCGTGGTCCGAAACATCCCCGCACACACACACACACACACACACACACACACACACACACTGGCCACATGGCAGGGGGTTACAGATAGACCTTACATGCCTCCTCCCAGTGTACGGGGTGGATGAAATATGGAAAGACGGGAGCCGTTTCTTGTGATGTTTTTTTCATGTCCCCTCGCTACCTCTCTCTCTCTCTCGGAGCTCAAACGCTGGGTGAGGCTGATGCACCCTGCCGGGCTCTCGGTTGAGAAGCGCGTGGGGAGTCTGTGCTGCCGGCAGACAGGGGGTCGCGGTGAACTGGAGTTCAGCGTTTGAACTTGCCGCTCTCTTCCAAGTGAAGATTGAATGCCTGCCATATTTATAAATGAACAAGCCCCCCGCTGCCTCTGAGCGGGGAGATGGGCGGCGGTGGCACAACTTACTGCATGGATCATATCCGGCCACAAGGCCGTCACTGACTGACAAATGTGATGGCAGACCCTGAAAACGAGGAGCACAGCGCTGTCCTCTCCCAGGAGCTGATGAATAATTTCTCAAAGGACTTGACATTCGGGGCTCTATTTTGGATGTGGCGCTAAGTGCACTAAGTGCCATGCGTGGGGCCTGTTCGCTAATGTAAGGTGAAAGGTGTTCTCGGCTTTTACATAAATAGATAAAACAAGAAATAACTTGGTAGTTCACTCTGCCTTGATGAAGGGAAAACTAACTATACTTTTTTTTGTTGGTGTGTAATTATTTAAAAAAAGAAATGCTGCGTGCGACGCCAGGCTAACACCAATGAAACGGCAATCGAGTGCAGCTACAAAGCGCAGCAAAAATGATTATCGGCCCATTACACGTCTGGCTGAAGACACCTTCGATCGTGCATCTAGGCAGACCGGGAGTGGGCAGTCGACCCTTCCATGGCGTGCGGCTCAGCCCCTGCTCTCACCAGGCTCGGCGAGGAAAGAGATGAAGTGCGGAAAGTTTGGGCTGAACAAATTGACATGGGCGGGATGGAGGCATCAGGGTAAGGCAGGTTTGAGGAAGACATGCTGTCTGTAAGGCGGAGGTGAAGTGACCCTCTCCTCCATCGGCCCAGACACCCAGGTTCCGATTTTTTCCTCGCCGCCATTTCTCATCGTCGCAGAGCTCACCCCGTCCTGGAGCAAGCTTTTGTTTACACGCTCAGTGTGTATGCAGCAGGTCCGATGGAACCACGACTAGCATCTTATCCCGCCCTGGGGCAGGGAATGTGGAAGCTGTGGATGCTGCCAGTCCGCCCTTCCCATTCACTTCTCTCCTGCGTAGCTGGTGATGGTTCATCATGCTCAAGTGAGCTTCAGTCAGGCGCTGCATTCAGCCGGCAATGCGCTTGGTCAACCTGGCTAATACGTTCCGATTACATTCTCTACACCTCCCACTGTGCAACATTCTGCCTCGATTGCACGAGGTCCAGCATCTTTGTCTGATCAGATAGTTCTCAATGGGGGCCTGTGGTCAGTTGTTTAACGCCAAGAACGGAAGATCCAGCGATGAAACAGGACTTCAAAGCACACGTTTCTTCAGACAAAAGGCGAGAGGATCGGTCAGCATTGAAAATGTTGTGCAGGCCAGAAAGCTGCTCTCTTCCTAGGGTGTGAGTCTGAGGCCAGAGAGGTCTTATGGTGTTACCCTCTCAGCACACACACCACAAACAGAAGATCTGCTCATATCCAAAGAATGCATGCTCTGTTTTGGATTTGATTGGATGATGCCACAAATGCATCCTGGTCCTGAAAAAATTAAACAGTTATCAGGGGACTTTAAATAGGACAGGATTCAAACCCTGGTAAATATTCCCCTATTTTCTGTGCACCTGCGTGTATAGTATGTGTGTTGGATATGTAACGCATTTGACTCATTGTATGGTTTGTAGCTTCCCACCCATAGGGGATATGTCAGTGTTGTCAGAAAAAAATGGCAGTAAAATCAATTGAACATGATTGTTAAATGGAATAATATAGTAGTCACACACACACGTATTGCTTTTTGCTACATGGCCCAGTGCTGCAACGGATGCTGCATTTGCGGAACACTGTGACTACTGTACTGTAACGGCTGAGTAATAAATTCAAACAACCTCTTCGTTCATCGCCTGCAGAACTCCTTTGTTCTCCCCGTGATTCTCAATAAGAAGAACTGAGCGTGATTTCACTGCCCTTCTGAGGCAACATATACACACATTCACAGCGGGATAAAAACGCCATTTGCATCGGTGTCACATGTGCCGTTATCATGGGACAACATAAACAGAGGACGTGTTTTGCCAGCATGGAAGAAGCCACCGATTATATCAGTGAGTTTCACAATTGCTTCTCATAAATTACGCCGCGTAAAAACTTCATTACCAGCTTTCCAATTCACTGGGTGGCTTCATGTTAATTAAAATTCCATCTACAGGACGAGGGAGAAAATCTGCTGTCTCAACACTTTGTCACATATAATTGACGCTTTATGAATAGTCTGAAGGGAACGGGGCGCTTTCCCTGCAACTGTAATGGCATTTGGGGGGGAAAATGGTGGTATTGTAAATTTAAAAGGGGGCATTATTGCAGCCATGCAGCCCAGGCGGTTTCATATGCAGAGATTTAAAAGGCCATATATTTCGACCAGGCCCAAACCGCCGACATATTAACCGGCTCCACATCCAGGACCGTCCGTGTGGACGACCATCAGCTCCAGGAGCACCAGGCACTGGGGATTTAGGCAGCGCCCAGTGACCAGACCCAGTAGGGAAGCGGACCACCAGCCCAGCCGTGACCTCGTTCCCCGGTTCGTACCGCGCCAGGCTGCTACGGGCCGCATGTGTTTCCATTTAGATGTGGAGTTATAGTGGCTGTAATTGCTACTGAATAATTAGTTTGGGGTGGTGACAGAAAAGCAATACATACCACAGCAATAACCGTGGCTCGTAAAAAGTGGAGCATGGGTCGCGTAGGCGACCAGATCAACCCCTCTTAACTCTGTAATCACCGCGGCTCTGGGGACGGCGGCGAGCTTTTTATGGAGATGAGCGGGTCGGAATTCTTTAATGGTCTTTCTCTGAAGAAAGGCACCCCCCACACCTCGAGACAAGCTGGCGGTGAGCGGCCTGGCTGTGCTCACAACCGTACACATACCGTCCACACAAACCATACACATGCACATACATTCTCCGTTTTTTTATTTTCCGATCCTGCGTGCCTCCTCGGTCCCGATGATGTGCATTACTAGCGGGAGTCAGAAATCCCATCCAACAAGCTGCCGATGTTTATGACCCTCAGATAACCCCGATCATTATGCATCTCTAGCAGACGGGAGAGGGATGAGTTTTTAGAACGACACACAAGCCCCGAGCAAGTCATCAGCGCACATGCTCACACACACACACACACACACACACATATTAATGCATGACAGACAGTGATGGGAGCTGGAGTTGTCTGGTCTTATGAAAGCAGCAGATGCCAGACTCCAATATCAGATAAGTTTGTGGAGTCATTTATCCAGGCCAGTGTGTGTGTGCAGACTCTTTCTGGGCTGCCTGCCTGAAAAACTCTTCTCTTATCAAACCCACACACACACACACACACACACACACACACACGTTCACTCTGCACAGGCCTTTGTCTTTTATCTGAAGGGCCTGTGGCTGTCGCGCACTGTCTCTGTCATAAGCAATGGCCTCCATCTTACTCCATGATTTTAATTATCCCCTCCGAGACCAAAGCAGTTTGTCGCTGGCTCGTTAACAATTCCTCTGGGGAGCTGGAGAACGCTCCCTCTATCTCTCCCGCTCGCTCCTTTTTCTGCCCTGTCACTTTTTCTTCCCATCCCTTTTCTCTTTTCCCCCAGAAATCTGTATTATTCACACGCCGATTAACGTGGGAGTCAAACTCCGGTCACCAGAAAGTCTTGCATCATTCGGAATCGGCGGAAGGTGGAAGGGTGCAGAACTCATTTCCGCCCGCAGCCTTACAAATGCAAAACTCGATGCGACAAAAAAAAGAAATCGGGAAAAAAGGACTTTTCCTGAAACACGAGGCCTTCTCAACGGGAAAGCGCACCGCTACAGAAACACATCTGACTGCACAAGGGTTCGCGGTGCAGCGTAGCGCCAAGGCGCAGACTTAATGAGGGCGAAAGGGAACGTTGGCGGGAGGCAGAGCACCAGTGCACTCCACCTGCACCCGCACAACATGAAAGTCATTAAAAGAGAGAGCAAACTCAATCAGTGTCAAAGGCAGGGTGGCAACCAGACCCAAAACGAGAAGGGGTTCAATCAGAGGATGGCCACCAAAACGCGAGCCGGTGTCAAAAAAACATTTCAGAACTCGCAGTTCTGAGGTGAGCTCGATTCCCGGCACTTCCAAAAAAAAAAAAAAAAAAAATGACAGAGGATTAACAAACACAACAAAGTGCTAAATCCCTAATTCTGCGAAGGAGCAGAGTGCAGAAGAACTCTCACGCAATCTGCTGGAGTGACTCTTAAATTTTACACCCAACAGTAAACGTAAAAAATGATTTTAATTGCATGCTCGTTTATTGTCCACATATTTAGAGCATGCATCTGGTGTTTTGCGGAGGGTATCGGTGAAAAAGCCCCGTTAAAAGGCACTACATAATGAAACTGAACTGAAGCCTGGGGATCTTTATTTTAAAGGCACTTCATAAATCAACGTTTGTTCCTGCAACCCGGTGGAATGCTTTAAATGAGGAGACTCTGCCCTTACGAGGCGGTGCACTGCCTGTCTGGCTGGGTTAACCTTTTCATGCATCACGTAATCGACTGCCCTTAAAATGAGAATAACCTTATGATATGGTAAACATTCTAAGGTTATGGATGCTTCGAAACATAAACAGTGCTTTAAATATATAATCCCTTTACTCCCAAACCTATAAATCACTGGAGGCGATTACTCCAAAATATTAATAAAAGCACATGCTATCTTAAGGCAAAGTTCGTGCATATGACCTGCACCAGACCTGTTTATTCACTCAAGTTCAGTCATTTTAACGTGCATCCTCCAACTCCACCCAGGGTGACACACAGGCATTGCACTCTTTTCCAGCCACCCACCAGTGGGTCTAATGTCAGTCAGGTATTAAGAGCTGTTTCTTTCCTTAAAATCTAGCTGAAGAAGTGACAAATTCAATTCAAAATGCAATTCAGCTGTATAGCACCAAACAAAAATGTTTTAATTAAATGTTTCTACAAAAGCTTCACTGTGTGTGGTGACCAACTGCATGTAAATATTTCATTTTTGGTTTTAAAAACCATCAGCCCAAACCCTACTTCCTGCTTTCCTGCTGATGTGTGTGTTTTTTTTGTATGAAAGTACAGTAACTCGAAGCTGTCAGTACATCTGACACACAGCAGACTCTCCGAACGAGGACGGGGCCCAGTGCAGAGAACCCGAAGGCGGCAGAGCAGGGGGGAGAGGCGTCCCCTCTCATGGTCTCAGCTGCGGTGCAGGCTGGGGTCACCTCTAATTAAACCCACTACTATATCACCACAACAGATCACTCGAGTAATTATGGTGGCGATTAATTAAAACGCTACCTTGCTTCCGGGATTAAACAGGACACTACACGCTCACCCATTCCCAAACACAACCGCACAATCATTCATCAAAATCTAGACCATAATGCCATTAAGATTTTTTTTCAAAGGAGATTAATTAAACCAATGGTTTAAGGCCTTGTAATGATTTATTGTGAATATTCTGGGGTTTTTTTTTAAACTAAAAAAAATTGTACCAAGTACCAGTATTTGACTGATTAGGCCTGGGGGGGTGGTACAATACATAGATCGTGGCAATAGATCGTGATTCTCCCTCTAGTCATAGATTGTTGATATGCTGGTCTATAGTATGGATCTATCGCAGCTTGAAATCAGAACCTGATAAATCCTATTGTTTTATAGAGTTCTCTGCAGCAGTAACTTTTATTTTTTCTTTGGCCTATTAGTATAATCTAGATATAAAGTACAATTAAAAATGGTGTTCACAGACAAGAGAGAGAGAGAGAATTGTTCAGATTAGTGAAACTAATAAAAGTCTTGAAGGTTTGGTTGCCACTACCCCCTCAGGCAAGCGGTTCCATGTGGTGAAACTATGATACAAGCTGTGAAAAGAAGTTCTTCCTCATACCTGAACTAAAGTGTTCCTCCACTAGGTTCTTGAGTTGAAAACTTTGTGAAAACTCTGCTAGAGTACTACCAGCTAGAACTTTGTATACCTGGATCATGTCACCCCCTTAGTCTCCTTCGCTCAAGGCTAAACAAATTCAGTTCAGCCATTCTCTGCTCATAAGTCATCCCTCTAAAGCCAGGAATCATTCTTGTAGCCCTGCTCTGAACCCCTTCAAGAGCAGCAATGTTCTTTTTCAGTTCAAACCTGGACACAGTATTCAAAATAAGGTCTTCCAAGGGAATTATGTTATCTTAGCATCACATCGCTTAATGTAAACTCCACACACCCAGAGATGTAGACCAGCATCCTACTGGCCTTCTTGACAGCTTCCCATATCCCATAAGCAATATCAGCCAGGACTCTCATAATCAGCTTGCCCCAGCTTGCAGTGTACACTGTATTGTTGACTCATGTTAAATATGTTAAATCTAGTTTCTGAATTTTAAAATTCATACAGTGGTGTGAAAATGTGTTTGCCCCCTCTGTTATTTCTCCCTTTTAGTCACCTCTAAATGTTTCAGATCAAACACATTTATATAGTAGTCAAAGACAGCACAGGTAAACTTAAAATGTGGTAAAATCAAGGATTTTATTATTAAAGGAACCCGAAAAATGCATGGCCAAAGTGATTTCCCCTTAAACCTAATAACTGGTCGGGTCACCCTTATTAGCAACAAGTGTAATCAGTTATTAGCAACAACTTGCCATATCTTCCAATGTGTCTTTTACTGTGTGGTGGCCCACTTTTACAGCCTTTTGGCCAGCTCATCTTAGCAGAAGGGTTTTCGACATGACCCCGCTGCAGAACCAAAGTTCGTTTCATCTTAAGGTCACAAACAGACGGCTGGACAGTCTCTTTCAGGATATTTCGGAAGACAGCAAACATTCATGGTTCCATGTATCACAGCAAGTCTTCGGTCCTGAGGCAGCAAAACAGCCCCAATCACACTACCACGGGCACAGTGTGGGCAAAACTGTGATGTGTCATCAGTCCTTGTTGATCCTGGAGAATTTCCAGCGCAGGTGTCAGACCTATCGAGGGCACGGGGGGTGGACTGGAAAACTCGGGGTGCAGCAGAAGCAGATAAATTACAGGGACAGTCCCCCCCTGGACACACTGAGGTGCAATGAACCAGTAATCCCCAACAGGGGGATAATCAATTTGTCTAATATTTGTTATGTTATTTTTTATTAGTAAGATTAAAACAATAATCAGCTGCATGAGCTTACAAGTATCTATCGCACCAACAGACGGGAGAGTCTGCTGTGCAGGGAACACTGGAGCAGTAACCAATTATTGTTTTTTTCCTTCAACACAGCTGACCTAGATCGCAATAAACTTCACTGACTTGGCAATGTGCAAGCAACATGAAGCCACAATTCAGGTATCGATGCATAACATCACAGCATTTAAAGTGAACGCAAAGTGCCCCCATTGGAAACTTCAATGTGTACAGGCATGCAACACACACACACACACACACGCACACTCTATAACATTGGTAGATTCTCACTGGAGGCATCAAAACTATGAATGAACCCATGTGGAGTTATGTACTTAACAAAAAAATGTGAAATAACTGCAAACATGTTTTATATTCTAGTTTCTTCAAAATAGCCGCCCTTTGCTCTGATTACTGCTTTGCACACTCTTGGCATTAAGAGGTCGTCACCTGAAATTGGTTTCCAACAGTCTTGAAGGAGTTCCCAAAAGTGTTTAGCACTTGTTGGCCCCTTTGCCTTCACTCTGCGGTCCAGCTCACCCCAAACCATCTCGATTGGGTTCAGGTCCAGTGACTGTGGAGGCCAGGTCTCCACTTTTTAAGTACATAACTCCATGTGTTCATTCATAGTTTTGATGCCTTCGGTGAGAATCTACCAATGTAAATAGTCATGAAAATAAAGAAAACACATTGAATGAAAAGGTGAGTCCAAAAATGTACTGTATATAATTCTAATAAGGAATAATTATCCAGTCATAGTTTAATGGTTGACAGTATTGTAAAGGAACTACAGCATAACTACTGCATTTGATCAGAATCAAGGCAATACAGTAATTAGTCATTTCACCATGGTGCTTTCCACCAGAGCTCATAGTCCACTGACAGCCACATGTGCGGAATACCAGAATACCAGTGTGGTCTTTGCAGGTGGGGCTGGAGCTGCATGTTTATTGAGATGGACAGAGCTTCCTTCTCTCTCCCTCTCTTCTTCTCTCCCCATCTGAGGAATGCGGGCTACCGTTCCTTCCCCCTGACCCCTGAGTGTGAAGGGCGCCTGTGTTTCTTCAGCCTCTCTAAACATCCTCTGAGAGTTCATTCACGTGCTCACAGCTCACACGTAACAAGGCACACTGCCGGTTCAGCCTGATACACAGCAGGCTTTTACAGGCACAATGTACGTGTGTGAGACACTGTAATGTGTGTGTGTGTGTGTGTGTGTGTGTATATATATATATATATATATATATACACACACATACTTTATTAAAAAGCAGGGCGAGATGTTGAAATCAGCAGCCCTAATGGGTTAGTTAGTAGATTCTGGGTGGTTTGAGTGAGTTACCGGTCACCTTGTCACAACTCAGTAGAACAAATCAACTCCCGAGCACACACGGCGCTGCATGCAGCGAGCAGGCCTTTTACAGTAGTGCCTGCAGCGCTGAGACGTTGAACAGACCCAGGGGTCAGAGTTCAGGGGAAAGCTCTCCCATCTCAAGTAGCGTTGCGCGCTCATGTTGAGGGATGGTGCCTCACCTCTGTTCTCCTGCCAGGGCCGAGCAAGTCCAACACTAACATACAGACTTTAATGTAAGAAGAGCAGGCGACGTCCCGGCAGAGCGCCCGTGCACCACTGAGGTCAACATAGATTAGATCGTATTAGAGTGACCTCGACGTGACCCTTGTGCACGCAAGGGGCACTGCTTTAATTTAATACAGGTTCAGGATTACAAAAGACTAATGGTTTACATGCACAATGGCTTTAGCTTAGTTTAGGAAGTTCTGTGGTGTGTTTCAACTTTAAATCTCTTAATCTGCGTATTTATAACCCTGACCACAATGAAACCTTCTGTGCAGGTCATTAGGAACGTGTTAGAACTGACCTTGTCCACTTATCTCAGTTAGGGGTCAAACTAATAAAAGAAGCCCAAGGTCTACAGGACCTGGTCCGAGTTTTCCGGTGCAGTCACCTGTCTCTTTGGCAGATTTATCTGGTTCTGCTGCACCCCGAGTTTTCCAGTCCACCCCCCGTGCCCTCGATAGGTCTGACACCTGCGCTGGAAATTCTCCACGATCAACAAGGACTGATGACACATCACAGTTTTGCCCACACTGTGCCCGTCGGACTGGACAACAAGCAGAGAAGAACAGCAGGCAGGAATATGAAGGAGAATGGAGACATGAAATGTTAATGACTCCGTTTTCATGTGTCAAGACATCTTGTGTACGATTCAGGCCTGTCAAGCACATCGTGCCTTGTGGCCCGAGAGGTTAGCAGTGAAGTAAAGTTTTCTCTGACAAACTTTTCTACAAATACTTTCAACTAAACAAAATCTGGGCGGCAGAAATTGACCACTGGCGAACGGGCAAGTGGGTGCTGGTACACAGTGTACAGCAGATGATGTGTCAGCAAGGCAGATGCTGCTACAACAGTGGCATCATCATGCCATTGGGTGATTCCTCGTTCCCAAACCTTCTATAACAGCATGAGCATTGGCTGCAGCAAAAAACAGGATCATGTTTCATTCTGCCAAAAAAATTGTATAGGAGATTGTGTTCACTTTTTCAGTAATAACAGCAGTCTTGGGAGATCCCCATTCCGCTTTGTGTTTCTGGAGTTTGCATGTCCTCCAATAACTGTCTTGTTGCCGTGGTTTTCCGTCAGGTTCTCCAGTTTCCATTTAAAGGAATGCACATTAGCTGTGTTGGTTTCAATAGGTGTGAGTGTGAGTGAATGTGTGGGCACCCTGCGGGGGGGTGGTGCCCCACCCTTATCAAGTCCAGGATGGGCTACTGCAGTAAGAGAATGAACAGCGCTCCAAAACCCTATAGGCAACAGAAATGTTAGGTTGAGATTGAGAGGGTAAACTAATCTGACTCCTTTAACATGTTCATCAAAATTTCTTAAATTGTTTCTCTAAAATAACACATTTTGAATTTCAGTGCTTGGAAACAAGGGTGCGGCTCGCTGGAATTAGCGGTTTCCTTTCTGAACAAACCAAAATATCCCTTTCCCCTGCAGAGATGCAGCCCTCTGGCAGATATTTGACAGTGAGCCATTTCAAAAAGAAGCAGCTGAATGTTGTATATTCATGCATCCCAGTCAGAGCCTGGAAATCCACTGACAGGCAACACCTAAACTGGGGCGATGGCAGAGAAACCACAGAACTTCACTCTCATTGTCAGTCATTCTTTTAAACTCACTGAGAGAAGACATAGTTCAAGAAGTTATGGAGGCCATAGTAAGTACAACAAGTTCTCAGCTTGTGTAATTATGTCATTTTACAGAAAAAATATTTGTGCCCTTCAGATGCATATATATTTTTGTTTGGGGGTGCACAGTGAAACCTCTTTTTAATAAAGCTGTTAATTACCAGACATTTTAATAGGGTGGTAGTAGCCTGGTGGGTAAGAAAGTTGCCTATAAACCAGAAGACCACAAAGTCACAGGTTCAATTCCCACTAACTCTGTCTCCAGTTGGTCTGTCCCTGTATTTACTGATTGTAAGGTGCTCTGGATAAGGGTGTCTGATAAATACCATATACATTAATGTACATTTTTTACATGAGAAAAAATACGTCCTCATAAATCTAAATCTTCCCACCTTTAATGTGACATAAAAGCTGTACAAATTAATTTAAAGGTCCCCTGACATTTATTTTTTTTGCTTTTATATGGATCTTAGTGGTCCGCTATATATCTGAAGTCTCTTTTTGAAATTCAGCCGAGGTGCAGAATTACCTCCACTTTTAGCCAGTCCCACAATGAGATTTCCCCAGGACGCACCAATTTGGTCTCTGTAGCTTTAAATGCTAATGAGGAGGAGAGAGGCGGGACGTGGAGGAGAGCAGCCTATAGAATCTGAGCAGGCATTCGCAGATATGACGTCATTAACACGATCCACACCATCCACAATGTTTGGCGCAGTGTTTGACTTTTCTGCTGATTTGGACGTATGCTCTGGGTAATTGTGTTGTTCAAAGGGAGAATTCCTCTTCATCTTTAGCTTTCTTACAGACGACTAGAAGGTGCCAAAAGTGACACATTGAAACATTAATCCCTCCACTTTTAGTAAAGCCATCTGAAGACAAGCAAGCCCAAAGCAATATACGGCAATCACCATGCTTCACCGCGGGTAGAGTTTTCTTCAGTGATGCAAAGTGTTGTTTTTGCACAAATTGAACCTTATGTAATTATGTCTTTAACATAGGTGATAACTCTCCATTCCAGAACACGAGAGCTACATTCATCACTAAACTCATTTAAATAAATTTAAACAAATGGCAAAAAAATGATTTGGTTTCCTCTGGCTCCGCCCCCTGCCTCGTCGCTGTGTGTTCGGACTTCTCACTACCTGATATGGTCTGCGCATGCTACCCCATTTCCATGGTCAGTAATAGCTATCACTAAATAAATATTTAATTTTACCCTCTAATGGCTGTTCCGGGTGATGATTATTAGTAACAGGCGTCACACCTGCTTTTTTAATACAAAGTATGAGTTTAAGTGAGTGCACACAACCAGCTAATTGTATAAGTTTTTTTGTATTTTCAGATTAGTTTGATTTGCTATTGAATTGCACAGATTATATGTCACATTAAAGGTGGGGAAAGTTTTTTATTTATTTGTTTTGACCATCTGACCATGGCAAACAGTGCATTTTAAAGCTAGGACTGGAGGATTATGAGAGTACCAGTATTATCAGTCTCTGAGACTGAACCAGCAACCGTGCGTTACCTTGCAGTCCTATGCATCACAGTCTTCGTTCATCATGAGATCGTGAGGCCAAAGCCTTTGTGTTACCATGAATGTCTTCCCCGTCTTCTAACCATTGGTCAGGCCTGCAGTAGGTCAAAAAGCGATGTGTGCCACTGCATTCTGCCTCCCCTTCCTGTGTTGTAATTCATTTCATTGGTGAGTGATGATAGATACATTGACGCCTCGCAATTCTACGGTCTCCGATGTGTAGAACAAGCAATCATTCATCCACACAGACCAATGGAATGTCCCGAAAACTGGTGCTTCTTTCCCAACTCTCCAGATATGAGAAAGAAATCGCACCACTTACGGCACTGTTTATATGGATCCCTTTGTGAATGCATTTATTATTTTAGAACAGAATTATGTGGAAATCTGCTATAGTTTTTTACATTTAAAAAAATGTCATTAAATTAGTATGAAATCACTACAAAAAATTGTAGTGTAATTTGAAACAAATTTGGGGCCTAATAAATCTCAAATGGCAAATATGCTACTCAAATAGATTCTAGTCTGAATTTATAGCAATATTTTGGTTCAGATTATGGTCAAGATACTGAACTATGGATTGCTGTGGAGGTCCATCATTTCTAAATCCCCATTCAGAAAGTTGAATCACTATACTTCTACTTTACAGTGTACCTTTTTGAATGCAGACATTAGAGTTTCTTCTTGTGTTCCATCTTCACAGTTTATTTTAAACAGCACAAGGGCAGGAGAAGTTCCATTTACTTTATAGCTCTTTAACTTGTTAAATGTATATTTAAGCGTGCTGCCACAGTAAATGACTGATGGGCTGTTCATTTTATTACTATTAACCAGGTCTTTCACAGTATTCATTACTGTACGAACAGAAAGTCACCAAGTCACCACTGATCCAGCTTGGTTGTGACCAGGAGAGGTCATAAGTAGCCAAAGTAGGAGAGTTGAGCCCTTATATTCCAGGATCAGCAGGTGACCTATGGCCTGTGTGTCACCTGTCTACTGCTCATCCTCGCCCATAAGCTGCTCATTCAGGCACCACAGATCATGTTTTAACACCTTGGCCTCCCAGTTAACACAAAGAAGGATTTGTACTGCCATTCATTTGTATACAAAAGCCAACAGGATTTGGTTCAGTCACAAACAGCTTCAAGAAAACTATTTTGTGCCACATTACTAAATCTAATTTATAAAGTCAAACTTCTGCCGCAGCACCTGAAACTTTCATTAATCCATTTCTTTCAATATTCAGTCAGACCAGATTCACTGCTGTCAATCCACTAATTATATATGCCAATATTTGTGTCCCAAAGGGAGGTCAAAGTCGTATGGAAAATCTGGTCAATGGAACATTAAATATGTATGTTGAGTTCATTAAAGAAGAGATGTGGCAGAACAAATAAATAAATAAAAAGGCTTAAAATGTAAACTGCATGTAAGGTGGCTGTATTGATCCTCTCAGCCTGTTAATCATGGCTCTTAATGTTCAGGATGAGAGCGCTGCTCCTGCTGCAAGATTGACGAGGTGGCAGCGGTTTAATTCTTCATCCGGAGACCTGTGTCTGCATACACACATATACACATTCACACACACACACACACACACACACACACACACACACACACACACACAGTCTCTGTCTCACTCACTCTCATGCCATGAATGCAAATTGTCACACACACTCCATTAATTACCAGATCTGACTGCTGTAATCGACACATGCTGCACAAGGCACTCGGTCTCCGTGACGATGGCAAATGCACAGACACACATACATACAGTATCATTAAAACACCAAAACAGCCCATCAAATACTGCAGCAGAACGGTTGTACCGGACGCCCTAATTATAACAAATCTGGCGCAGCTCGGTCATTGTGAATTATAGATACAGCCCCATTCATTCCTCAAGAATAAATATATACATATTATAGATGAATAATTAATGCACTAATTTCACATGGCCTTTTGGGAGGCACTCACTGGCCCAATGAATCTCATTTCCCTCCCGGTGATGATCAATAACAAAAAACAACGCACTTCTGGAAAGAAATATTAAAAATAAAAATAATATATTCAGCGCATGACATTGTAACGCAGAAGCACCTTTGTTTAGTCTGCCTGACGGAAGCGGGGTTGTGGGGTAGGAGGTGGGGAAGCAGGCATTAGAGGTAGTAATCCCCACAAAATGATGGCAGGGATGAGTTAAGCTCTGGCATTCTGATGAGTGCCGTACCAGGCGGCAACCCAGGAGACCCAGGAGACCCAGGAGACTGGTCCTGTTTGGAAAGGACAGAGCAAATAAAAGGCGTTTTGGGGTGTAATTTCTCGGCAATAACAAGCTGGACCTAAATATATCCATACAATTCTACATTCATTAAATGTAGCGTCGTTACATCGAAATGACTGTAAAAAGGCGGACAAGGCCAGACAAATCCCACCAGGAACGAACAGGATGGTTTTCAAAAACCTGAAAAACCCCAAACCCTCCTCAAGCTGTGTCAGCCAGGGAACTGCTGTGGTGTCTTGTCATTGGGACAGCATTACAGCAGCCTCATTTCACCTTTATTTTTATCGCTTTTTCAGTTTTCAGATTCATAAAGTCAGGCTACTACTGGGTGTTAGTAGCCTAGTGGGTAACACACTCGCCTGTGAACCAGAAGACCCAGGTTCAAACCCCACTTACTACCATTGTGTCCCTGAGCAAGACACTTAACCCAGGGGGACTGTCCCTGCAACTACTGATTGTAAGTCACTTTGGATAATGGCGTCTGATAAATGCTGTAAATGTAAATGTAAATGCGGTAACAAAATGACTTATGGTCTGTTAGCTAACCACTGTGACTTAAAAGCGAACGAAATGGTTTGTTCATAAACATGCACACACGTACACAGATCACACCTGTTTGTGCAAATATCCATCGCATCACATTCCAAGCGAAACATAATTTTTTTTTACACAATTTAAAAAAATAAATCAGTAATTAAGCAGATGACCTCTCTACAGGAAAATTGTATTCAAGGACGGTACAGAGAGTAGAAAGAAGTGGGTGAACTGAATTAACTGCACACCTCGACTTCCAAAAGGCATATTACCATATTAACTGCTTACTGCATGCAGATTAAAATTGTAAGTGGAAAACTAAAGATAGTGAAGAACTAATGAATTTAATTATAAGATATATGAGCTGCAATGTGGTAATCAGCATAAATCACAGAAGTCGGAGGACAGTGAAATATTAGATAATAATTAAAAGGAGAACCCGAAGGCTCCTAATCACCTGCATTCAGTTAAAGTGTTATTAGGTCATGGGAAATCACTTTTATTAAATAACCCAATTGGATTTGTGTTCTTTTTCAGTGGAAATCGAAAGAGTTGAATTTTCCGACCACAATGATTATGAATACAATTAAACTGCAAACTATTGGACAGATTTTAATGCAGAACATCACGTTTTTTTGGTGTTTTGTGAACCATTCCGGGAAGCTTATACATCCTTCAAGACTGATAAGTCGCTGCCCTGTAACATACAGTGACTTGACTCTTTATCAGAAGCGTACAGTTGTTCTTATTGAACAGAGTGTAAAGAAAATGGCCTACGCACCCACTCCCACTTCTCAAACACGCCAGGATAAATGAGCGTAGAACAGTGGCTTCTGGCAATTCCATCTCTCATGGACACGCACCAATCATTCCAATCAGGATTCCCCTTTGTTTACATCGCACGGCAAGACAATGGTTCCTACACGGTGGACCTTCTGCCTTTTCTGTGTGAATGACCTGAGAAGGGAGCTGCTGGGGTCAAACGGATAAAACGCCATGCTGTCCGTATGTTATCTCCACTGAGGAGAACTTCACAGCGGCTCAACACTGATGGATGCAGCAATTAGTATGATGGTGATTTACCTGTGGTACACTCTGGTGGAACAGAAGAGTCTGTGGGGTCTGGAGATCTTTTGGAAAAGAATAATAAAAGAGAAACTTCTAGAAAAGGACAGATGTTTTTCAATTAGTAGTAGATGAGAACAGTTGGGAGGGGGTGGAACAAAGGAGATTAGAAAATGAAAAATGAGAACAGTTATTTGGTCCGTGCAGCCACATGTGCTTCTTTGGCCTTTTTGAGAGGCGATAAGTAAGATCTTAGCCAGCCAGTTTACATGTAGGGTTTCCGTGTAAGTCAACGTGTATTCATAGTCCCACTTTACTCTGGTTTAACTCGCGCCAGCAGACAACTCTGCCAAAATCTTCATCTGGGCATCTTCATAAATCCAGAAGCAGTACGCAGTGAAGTACAAGTGAAGCGGAAATCTGTTTTAATCGGCATTTCAAGCTGGGAAGGGAAACCTTTTCTCATTACTGTGGCCTAATGATGTGCATTTGTCTGCAGAGCAACCTCTTCTCACTCTATAGAATAGTATCAATAAGCAGAATTGATATCAATTGAAACTGTAACAATATCCATTTATATTTCCAAAGACCCAAGCATTACTGTGACGTTGTGGCCTTTGGCATTGCCGTTGGGTCAGGCCACGTGCCAGCGGTGTTTCACATCGAGAGCCCAACGCCGGGGATGAATAATGAGCTTTAGGTGGCGCCGAGTTCACATAACCCGCTATCACAGCACAGTGCGCTCAGTTCTTTTCAACAAAGCGCTTGGGTCAGCAGTCCATTAGCCTGGAGTTTCACGCCGGTGTCCAGCACCTCGGACGGGGCCACAGCTGATTACTGGTAATCTCCCCCGGTTCGCCCTGTCCAGAGGCGGACAGTAAGACTTTCATAATGAGCTTACTGTATGGATTCGTTCCGCTCAGCCTTCTGTTCTGGGTTAGGGTGAGCGGATGCGGTAATGATCCATTTAAGGGGCACATTCATTTCCAAAGCCCCGCCATGCCCACCAGCGCAGCACGCTGCTCATTACTGAGTACAAAGGATGGAGGGAAGACATATAGGAAGGTGGGTGGGTCTTAATGGTGGGCAGGGAAGAGAATGCAGCTGAGAACCAAGATGTATTGTAGGGAAGAAAGGAACAACTAGGAAGTCAGGAGGGGTGTATCAAACTGGATGAAGCGAGAGCGCTGGAGTCCCAAATAGAGAGAATTAGGAGGAAAAAGAGGACGAGAAGCTGAGCAGGCGAGACAATGAAACAACGAACCACGTCTGATCAAAGCTCCAACAGTTTTTTCTTGACACTTTTTCAAGCGTATCTTTCAGACAGCATAGTCAAACTCCCATGAGCCCAAGTGGGGCGTATCAAATATTCTGTGTAATCTGTCAGGAAAGAGCAAAAGTTCCATAAACCCCATTCCTCTAGCAAGAAAAAAGGGGGAATCTGATCACGTTTTTATTTATTGAACACCCTTACACAGCTTTTTCATCGCTTCAAATTCATCAGTTGTCCAGGTCTGGTTTGTTCAAATATATATATTTTCTTTAATCCTTTGAAACTTTTTCCGAACAATCAAGATATTCAGAGTCACCTCGTTGTACCCCTTTTTGGTCAGAGGGACTACGAAAATGCGAAAATACGAATTTCACTACTTGTGAAAATATGCGAAATACGTGCTTGTTGTGCTGGAGAGGTAGAGCGGTCCACTGGATTGTGGCATGACACAAGTCATTAATGACGGTGACGATAAAGACCACCCGTGGATTGAACATCATCTCGTGAGAAAGATACTAGGGTGAACGTGGAGAGCGAAGGGGATCGAAGGTCACATACCATCATAGAATATATGTAAAGCGTAAAATGTAAATGCATCCAACACAAAAATAAGAGGAGACCTGACACTCACCTGTCAAACCCTCCAGAACCTTCTGCAGCCACCATTGCAGCAACAGGCACATAATCACCCAAGAACGTTTATCTTTAAAAAAAAACAAAAAAACTGGCTCTTCTTCACCAGTAATCAATTAATGTCTTCATGCTGATCTCAAATGACTTTTTTTAACGAAGACCTTTCAAAAGTGTCGTGCTACTCCTTCAAATCTGAGATGACTTGTCACATGAAGGCCATTTTACTCCAGTTTTACCCCACTGGTCCACTGCAGGCCTGTACTGTTTATGTACACAGGGTGAAATAGTTAAAGATATAAATAACCTTGAATGTGAGTTGTTCTTCTGCTGGTTCCTTAAAGCTTGACAGCTTTTGTAGTGAAACACTGAAATTTGTGATTCTTGTTTTCCTGTTTTCCTGGCTTCGTTTCATGCAGCCCTGGGACATTGTTCAGTGGCCCACTTTTTCTGGATTTGTGGGCACCTAAAACACTAACTGTACTACAATCAATTACTTTTTTTTTTTTTTTTTTACCTGAAAGGATTAAATAAAAAAAAAAAAACAGGTTTATGAAATGGTTGTAATGGGATTTAGTCAAACTAACCGTACTAAACAAATTAGGAGGGTATGCAGCGACAGAAGAACAGCAACAAAGGCTGCAGTCGTTTAATTATAACAATTACCCACTGGCCAACAAAGGCTTTGGCCTCGTGTAAACCAGTCAAGTACTGCCCTCCACTGGCCGCACCGAGTAAAGGCAGTCAGGACTTCTTAAAACGTGTTCACACGGAGAACAGAACGAACACACCTCTGTTTTTATTATTATTATTATTACATTCTTGTATTTGTTTATTTGTTTTTCTGTTTGTTTGTTGATTTATTTATTTAACAAACATGATTTTAAAAACATGATAGAATCAAGGATCAATGCTTACCACTGAGTTACATAAAAGCAAGATTTTAGTTCGGATTGATTGTCTAGTGGGCTCATAAATGATGAATGCTTTATGCAAACCCACGAATCGGCCGGGGGGGGGGGGGTAAAAACCACAATTACGGAAAAACTTTGACCCAACAGCGATGTGGGGGGGGGGGGGGGGGTGGTTAAAGCAAAGCTGTACGAGAGGGGGTGGAAGACAGAACTTCATCCTCTGGGCTGAAGCTACACCTTCATTATGTGGAGTCTGTCAGAGGCTTGGCTGGGGTTTTCAGAATCAAGCAGCCGCGCTGAATTATTGATCGCCATGGCAGAGCCCAGCATACATAAAGACATACAAACACAGGCGCCGGAGCGCCCCGCATCAAAATTTCATGCGCCCCGCCCCATTCGCAGGAAGCCGGAGTTGGCGGGGCAGGTGTTGCCGCCAGGTACGGCGCCGAGGGGAGCAATCTAAGTGAGAATAATTAATTTGGCAAAAGGTGGTGGTGCCGGTGCCGCCGCCGGGCCTGCTCTGACGCGCCGCGGCCCAAGGTCGCGCCCCCCGCCCCTCCTGGGGTGGCAACAAGTGCTGATTGAGCTGTCTGAGCTGAAATAACAGCAGAGCGGGTTCCTCCCGACCAGGCAGAGAGAGGGCGAGGGAGGAAGGAGCACGGGAAGACAGGGCCGGAGAAGAAGAACAAAAACAACATGGAGCAGGAAAATGGGCGGGGGGGGGTGATGAAAGACTGGAAAGGCCGCAGGTGGTGGAGACCATACGAAACGTGTGGAAGTCCATCGGCGGGGAGAGCGGACATCTGGAAGCGGGCGTGTGAGGGATCGTCCATGACTGTGTGCATGAGGGCGAGAGCAGCGGGGGAGCGATTCTGCGGGTGTGGCGGTGCGTTTGGCCAAGAGGGGCTCCTCCGTCACCCTTCCCCAGGGCGGCGCGCTGCTCGCGACCAGATCTTTTATCCTGGCCGGCGCTCCAATCAATCAGCCAGACAGTGATTGAGACTCGGGGTGGCCGAGCTGCCGGTGCAGGCAGCGCCCCGGCAACCCCATTACCTCCATCTGTCATAATTAACCCCTTTCTGCCTTCCACGTTCAGGATTTTTGGAGGGAGGCTTGCCCCCGGCCCGTCACTGTACCTGGCAACACATCTCCGCAGGCTTCCCTTTGTGCACCGCGGCGAACGCCTCCACGCGTCCAGAGACAAAGGGAGAGAAAGCCGGTGACGGTGCTGGGTGGGGTTGGGTGGAGGGGGCTCCACCTCCCCCCATCTGTCTCTCGTGCCGCCACGCACTATTAGTCTCTGCGGCGCTGTCAGGAATGGCTGGTGTACCAAGCCGGTGTGGACAAAGTACACATCTATCATGGGAAATAAGGTTCATTAAGCGCCTGGCACCTGGTGCCGTAAGAGAGCAATTAGAGGATGGTGCGGCAACAGCTTGCCATCTTTCTCCAACACATTTTGGTCACTGGGATGCCATGTTAATGGTTAATTTGAGACACGGTGCCTGAAGAAGACGCATTAACGGAGCCATTTGCGAGGAGCGGTGGCGTCCCTCCGTCCGCCGCTTTCAGTAGGTGAAAGTCGGCCAATCAACAGCGCCGAGCACTTTCTCCGACTCAGCTGCCTACTTCCATCATGGCGAGAGAGAAGAAAAAAAGTTCACGAGCGAGAGAGAGGAGGGGAGAAAATTTTGATGTCAAAAGGAGAACTTATCGACCCCCAGGGTCTGCTCAACCCCCCCCTTTCTTCTCCGCAAGCCCATTTGCCCCCGTCCCTCCGGTACGCCGGGCTGTCAGGCATCAGGGATCTTGTTTTCAGCCCCTTCCTCGAATGCAAGCGCGGGCTCTCCTGCCTGCTGCAGGAACCGAATGAATTTACCCGGTCATGTAGAGCCGTGTCAGAGCGAGCCGAAGTCGGCAATCCATCACCCGCGCCGCCGGCCTGTCACCGCTGTCAAGGAGCGCGAGGGATGATAAGGGGAGGAGGGCCGCGTGCCCCATCCCTGCACCCCTTCCACTTGCTCTGTCAGAGCACACCTTCTCCTGGCATTCTGAACTAACCCCAGGGGGCCTGGAGAAGGCAGGGGGCCTTCATGCGCTGCACTCACAGCCTGACAATCCCTGGTGGCTGGGTAGAACTGCAGATATAGGGCGAGGGAAAGGAAGATAGAGATGAGGAGGGAGGAAGAGGTGTGGGGGCTGGAGCCCAATTATCCAACAGTCACGATCAGTTTAAATTGGGTAGGTTTGCCCTTTGACCTGCTGGCTGGCAGGCTGACACGAGGCCACGGCCATCAGGGACCCAGCGGCCCACGGAGTCTAATGGAATGCCAGCGCCTTCCTCAGCAGGGTTACTGTCTCCACACACCCTCGTCCAGCTCGCAGGACCATCTCGAGCCCATCAGCACACCGGGATCTTGCAGAGTACAGTAGGGGCGCCAGGGATTGATGGGTCTGTGGTGGCTAATATCAAAAATCTATGCCCATTTACTATCCATTACACTTCATCATTCACTCGGAGGGAATTGACTAGATGCCACTTTACTTATGACGCACTAGGAAACAGGGGAAAAGACGGTTTCGAGATCACTTACTGTCACTTTTCCAGCCTGGCTCCATTAAACTAGATTACCATGAATGGCATGAATTGGCAGGCCTGAGTAGGACTTACAGCTCACACATCAGAGTGGATCTACGTGTCTCCTGAAGTCCTGCTACATAACAGGTTTAAATGAATGTATATTTTCTTTCTTTCTTTTTAATCTCACATTGATTCATTTGGACACCTCGTATGTTTGTCTTGTTTGCTGCATATAGACACACACTGGTGGTCTTTAGGAACAGGACGTAATATTAATATTACAAATATTGAAACTTGAAGGGAAGTTCATGTCACTGAAGATCAATACACTGTGAGAGATTTTTTTTAATTTGTTGTATATATTATATATATTCATTACAGAGAAGGTGAGTGCAAAGTAGCGCATGGAATAAAAAGGGTGCAACTATAGTACAAACTATCCCAACAGAAACATGACTGGAAATAAATATGGGTTGCAAGACTGAGAGGGAAGCCACCCCGTTTATAAAGTGGGGTGAAAAAGTGTTTGCACCCTCACAGATTTTGTACTTTTTTCCATGTTTGTCATATTTACATTTCAGATAATCAAACAATTTTAAACGTTCGTCAAACACAACACAAGTAAACTCAAAATGTGGTGAAGTGTGGGATTTTATTATTAGGGAAGGAAAAAATTTTCCCAGCCGGCATGGTGATTGCCCCCTAAACCTAGTTACTGGTTGGGCCACCCTTATTAGCATCAACTGTTGTCATCATTTGTGATAACTTGCAATGAGTCTTTTACAGCACTGTGAAGGAATTTTGTCCCCCTCATTTTTGCTAAATTGCTGTATTGCAGCCACATTGGAGGGTTTTCGAGCGTGAACCGCCTTTTTAAGGTTATGCCACAGCGTCGCAATAGGATGCAGGTCAGGACTTCGGCTAGGCCTAGTTTTCTTCAGTGTGTTTTGAATCATTGTCCTGCTGCAGAACCAAAGTGTGTTTCAACTTCAGGTCACAAACAGATGGCCAGACATTCTCTTTCAGGATTTTTTTTTGGTAGACAGCACAATTCGTGGTTCCAGCCCCAGACCATCACACTACCACCACCACATTTTACTGTTAGTATGATATTCTTTTTCAGTGCAGTGCAGTGTTACTTTTACGGCAGTCGTAATGAGACATACGCCTTCCAGAAAGTTCAACCTTTGTCTCATCAGTCACACAGAGTATTTCCCCAAAATTCTTGGTGAAAAGTCTGCCAATATTGAGATGAGCCTGAATGTCCTTTTTGCTCAGCAGTGGCTTTGGTCTTGACACTCCTTTGTCTCATGGTGGAGTCATGTACACTGAATTTAACTGAGGCAAGTGAGTTCTGAAGGTCACTGAATCTGAATTGCAGACTAGGTAACTAGGCAACAGCATATGAATGTGAAGTGTAACGTGAAGATTAATATACCACTGAAGACCCAGGTTCAAATCCCACTTACTACCATTGTGTCCCTGAGCAAGACACTTAACCCCAAGTTGCTCCAGGGGGGGACTGTCCCTGTAACTACTGATAGTAAGTCACTCTGGATAAGGGCGTCTGATAAATGCTGTAAATGTAAATGTAATATAAAAAAAATAATATCCAGCAGCAGCGTTTTATTCCTCTGAGGATTTCAATAAAAATCGGTGTCTTGTCTTCTGTGATCCTTGGGACACAATCATCACTTAATGATGGGTGAGTAGTAAAATGATGTTAATCATAATCAAGAGATCTGAACCCAACTCATAACGATAAATAAAGAGACATGATCATTTTTCCATAAAAAACTTTATTACTTTGAAAGAAAGAATTGACAACAAACATGCTCTTACCACGATAGAAAATTAATATATATTGCACTGGTTTTTACTCTAGCAGTTTAATGCTTAACCCACCTCTGTCCATTTCACACAGCTCTACTGTTTTCAATAAAAGATAAAACAGACAATACTGTACACACACAAACAATATCAAACATCCTCTAAAAACACCAGAGAGAGAGAGAAAGAGAGCGAGAGAGAGCAACTCGTGCAGTCCAGTCACCGTCCCCCTGTGATGTGACCATGTCACCGGCTTCAGCCACGCGCGGGACTGGCTCAGTACGCTGTACTGTGTTGATGACTGAAACGGCGCGTGTGGCGGGTTTTAATAAAAAATAAATAAATAAAAAAAAGGAGGCTTCCCTCGCACCTGCAGTTTTGGTGCTAAACCAGCGGCCGCAGGATGAGGGTTCTCTCTCATTAAGGGAACCGGAGCCCTTGCTAGAGTGACAGCGGTGGCCACGGTTGAGGCCGATGCGGCAGCGCGTTAATGAGCCCTTCGGGGATGATGACACACGACCCCACTCCGCAACAGATGGCTCGACCCGCACCTCGCACCGAAGCGGGTGAGCGTTTGGTGTGGGGATTTTGCCACTGTGGTCGCAGGGTCACCATTTTTTTTCCCCTGGTGTGACTAAGGTGCTGAAGAAAAATGCATTGGTGTCATAAACTGAACCATGTCCTGTTTTTGGATCTGTAAACATGTTTTTTTTTTTTGTTTTTTTTACAGATCTTCACAGACGCCCACAATGAAAATTCAGTTTGGTTCGTAGGAAACTTTCACAGGAAACAAACAAAAACAGAGAGCAGGTACGGTCTAGTTACATTCTTTGACATTTTCAGCTAACACACATAATTCAGACAACATAAAAGCGAGAAAATGCACACTCCACTGGTCAGGCACAAGACTTATGATACAAGAAGTGATTATTCAAACATCTCATTGTGTCACATCATGATATCCTATTACGATATTCTACTTTCACTGTTGGTCTCGGTTTGTGTGTTTAGGCATGGGCTCTGCATGGCAGGTTAGATACGGGGCTGGAATCTTTTCGTCTCTCTGGTCAGCCTGGGAATGGGAGTGTAATCATAGCACTTTGTCGTCAACATGTTACACTGGCAGTTAATGACAGTAGCAGCATCGGTCTGTGAGAAAGTCAGACCGCTCAGCCCAACCTTCGCCTCTCTGATTCCTCAGCATTCGTGACACGTGGAGACCCCCTGTTCACATTTCACAGACGAGCCTACGTTATTTACACAGGAAATCCAGTCAGACACCTCTGGCCAAAATGCCTCAGAGAAGTAAACATATCTCATTAGGATGGGGAAAAAAGCAGGAATGCTTGCTGCCAGGCTAATACACCTCCTGAAAGGGTGTGTAAATGTAAAAAAAATTAAAAAGCATGAGAGAACACAGATACACAGTTAAATGTGTATACTGGTGGTACAGAACATGGTAGAGCAGAGATTCTCAGGTACACTAGGAGTGGTAAACACTGGTTCAAGTTGTAAATAACACAGAAGACAAATTAAACATTTTTTTTAAAAGGGGTTTGTGCAAATCTATCCCCAGCCCAGGACACCTGACAAAAGGTCGGGCTTGGACAGCACAGGTGCAGTTGGGGGTGGAAAAAAAACTAAATTATTACACAGCCTAAAATTAAAAATATACACCAGAGAGTATAAAACCAACATGAAAACAAGATGTTAAAATATTCATTTATATGGACACGCACACACCCTCACACATACACACACAGATACCTTTTTACATTAGTCGATATGAAGCAAGGAGACAAGGACAAAGCTAGTTGGTCCAAATATAAAAAAAAAAATAAAAAAAAAAGGGGGGGGGGTGTCAATTTAGCAGTAGTAAAAATGTGAAACGGGTGTGTTTGCACGAGAAGTCATTCCAGTTTTAATGTCTATTAATTGATAGCCTGAGTGCTGAGATGTGAGATTACTTTCCAGGTATATAGCCAGTGAGGAAGGCAGGTGTTTCAGGGCAAAAACGGAGTTTGGCAAATGGACAACTAGAGGTATGGCTAGAACATGAATTACTCTGTTCATTCCGATAAGGAGATGCGTTTCAAAAGCTATTTGATGACTCCCTTTAACTACGTTGATATGAAAGAGGTATAATTTTCAGTTTGTGGCAGTTATCGCCTTAGAACAACACCAGTAAACATTCATATGTGTTTACACACCGACACTGATATAGTAGTTGGACAGTGGACAAACAAAGCGCCGTCTCGGCAAATCGCAGGAGGAAAGCTTCGGGCTTCTTAATGCCACGCTAATGCACGCAAAAAGTACTGCGGGAACGCGTTGCGCCATTAATGCGATGTATTTGTACAAATTGCTAAGCATACGCTACTTTATTGCTGCGATACATCTTCATCTCCAACCCCCGAATTACGAGTCACGGGTGGGCCGACATGCAGGTGAAAAATAATATGTATTCCTTAAGGCACACCCTAATGTATGAGCGAAGGACAGAAGCGGGCTTGGAGTGATGGTTCAAGGTTTGGTGTGACGACTGCGTCAGAGCGTGTGTTGGTGTGTTAACTCACGTATCCCATCCTTTTCCCCCCAATAAGAAATGCCTCAACAAAAACATCAGTGGTCATTATTTTAAAAAGGTGTAAATACCCAGAAATGAATCTACCATGATTCTCGGTTTTTGCCCATATTACTTTTGCCCCCAGGTGAGATGTAAGGCGAGAGTGTCTGATGTTCCGCTCCAACATGCATCGGTGAGTGGGGCGCCTCAGCAGAGGTGGTGCTGCTATGTTTTCTTGTTTGGTTTGTCCTGTGTTGCTGCACCTCTGCTGGGTTTCTGCTGGCTTGCCGCTTCCGGTCTGGGCTGCACTGAAGATCCACCCTGTGCAGGTCCCAGCCTTTCGGGCGTCTCCTCTGCGGTCGTGGTGCGCTCTTTGGGGGCAGAGGTCCTTTTCCTGTCGGCTGCGGTGTCTGAGGGCCGCGCTGGCTCAGCTTTGCCAGACGCCGGGCGAGACGCAGACTCAGGCAGTCGGGTGGCTTGAGACGCTACAGCCGCTGCTGCCATGAGTGACGCTTCTGTGCGGTCCGGCCTGGGGTCCTTGCTTTTTGGGAGTGGGGTGTCAGGCTGTGGGACTGACTGATCCCTGGACCTCTCCAGGGACTCCTTGGGAATCTGAGGGATGCTGAGCTTGACTGGGCCCAGGACACTCTTAGCCACAGTGGCCAGTTGGGAGACCACCCTGTCCACTCCAGACTCGGACGTAGAGGCAGTGGTGGCAGACGCAGCGGCGTTCATCGCCTGCCTTCGATTGTCTGCTTCCTTCATCTCCTTGGTGATTCCTCCGGAATACGGGGATACCAGCATCTCCTTGGCAGGAACAGCACCAGTCGGCAGCTCGAGTGCCTTCTCCTCGCTCCTCCCCATCCGGCCAATCAACCCCACCTTACCTCGAGGGTCCGAGGCCTTCGGGAAAGGCTCTCGACTGACAGAAGTGAAGGCGCTGCCTGGGGTGGAGAAGCTGCTTGGCAGAGTGCTTGACTGGGGCGCAGGGGGCACAGGAGAGGACACCGGTTGTCCCGACCGGCCCTCCTTCCCCTTGGTGTCTTCTGCTACTGCAGAGTCTCTGATTACCGCTGATGATGGAGACACGGAGCGCGTGAGCTTCGGCTCAGCTGCGATCTGAACCCCTCCTGGTTTGTCGGTGCTGTGGCTCAGTGTTGCAGTGGTTCTGCTGAGCTGCGGAGACCCCGGCTGCATGAGGCCCAGTGTCGGCGGTGCAGCAGGTCCGGGTCCCACTCTGAGAGGGGAGGAGGACGTTGGGCGCAGCAAACAGCTGGCGGGGGGCACGAAAGCTGGCCTGCGTCCCTCCTGGCTGTCCTCCGACCCTTCGTCTGTCTCATCCTCGGATGAATCCACTTCATGGATGGCGTCCTGCTTCTGCAGCGATTCCCGCCGCTCCGCTCGGTCCTGGCGGATGGCTGACAGCTTGTCTTTCAACTTGCTCTTACCAGGTGCCAAGCCGAGGGACCTGGTGGCTGATTCCGGCCCCTCTTGCCGACCAAGCTTTCGGGCAGAAGGTTTCTGCAGCAATATGCCCTTCTCAGCAGGGGATACCCGACCACCGAGGACGCTCTCGCCAGCCGACTCCATCAGGCTCTGGAGGCTGGGATCCCTCTGCAGCATCTCTTTCTTGAAGTCGGCATGGGAGATGTCCAGGCTGTGCTTTCGAACACTGCCCACAGCCACTGGGTGTTTCTTCTCCACACATGAGGACGAGGAGGACGATGGAGCGGTGGAAGAGGAAGATGAGGACAAGAGGGAGGCTGCTAGCTTTTCAGCTGACTGCACGCGTTTCAACAGTGGCGAGCGTGGTGGATCGGCACTCTTAGGCCGCGCGATGTGGCGAACCAATGGTGGGGACGAGTGAAGCTTCACAGGGAAGGAGCCCCCCACAGCGGAACTAGCCACCAGGGCATGACTGGGCAGGGGGGAGGGCGAGCGCTGGGGGGAGGTGCTCTGTGGGGTGGGGGACGGGGTACGGGCCAGTGGCGAAAGGGGAATGTTGCTGGCAGATTTGCGACGTGGTGACCGGTACTGGCGTTGGAGTTTTGGGGCCAGGCCATGCAGAGAGCTGGGCCGGATCTGTCCAGAGCTGGCCGGAGAGTTTGGCACACTGGAGCTGGGAGAACTGCTCTGAGACGAGTTCCCTCCCACTGGAAGATAAAACAGCAAGATTATACACTTAGATGTCACATTATATAGTTATGTGTACAGTAAGTGAATTTTACTCGTCTCGTCATGACTACACACTTTCTTACCGGAGTGGGCGGAGTCAGGAGTGGTGCGGTAGCCCTGTGTGGGGGACCTTGGTGAGAGGTTGTGTGTGGGGGATCCTGGGACACTTTCACCAGATGAGACAGAGCGGTTCAAAGAGGAGAGACTGCGACTTGTGTGCAGGAGAGATGCCTGCTTTGTGATCTTTCTGAAAAGTGAGGTCCTCTTCTTACTGCTGACACAACACATTACACATACAATTCAGTACAGCTCAGTGCATTCCAGTTTTAAAGGGCATATATTGGCTGACCATCACAAATATTTGTATACTGTTGTTAACAATAAAAAAAACATAAAATATGGTTCTCAATCTTTTCAGTGTGTACCACCTAAGCATTAAAACACAATATCTTAGACCTGTTAATCTAGTTTACACAGAAGGCAATTCTTTCCTAATTTGAATATATTCATTATTGACTTATGGGTTTCTTACCTCTCTTGACCCTCTTTACTCTTGGTCCTCTTATTTCTTCGAGCCATTTTGGACTTAGATGTTGTCTTGCGAGCGGGACCAACCTTAATGGAAGTGTTCTCAAAAGGAGTGGCTGAGATGGAGACTTTATTGCCACTCTATATAAAACAGAGGTCAAATATATTATGGATGAAGTAGCATTAAACAAGTGAACCAATAATAACAGTGCTGTTATAAACGAAGTTCTAAGCAGGAATTGGGAAATATTTGTTCCATTATTTTGTGTAAAGTGGCATGAACCTACCTTGAGAATTAGCTCTACAACCTCGGTGTGAACAAGGCCATGGACAGGCTCTCCATTAACGTGTGTGATGAGATCTCCTTCCCTCAGCCCTGCTTCATGTGCTGGACCACCCTCCTCTACGTGCTGAGGATAAAATATGTGCGTCAGGCATTTTGAATCATAACCATTTACTGGAAACTGCTGGAAACATTACACCAAATGCAAACTGTGGTGCACTGACCCAAACCATGTGGTGCACGGTGTAGATGTCCGTGTCGCCCATGTAGACACGAATCGCCCTCAGGGTGAAGCCATATTTCTTTCCTGCTCTGTGGATGACTATGGCAGGCTTTATGCTGCAGACGGCAGGGGAGAGATCCCGGCTGGGAGAGGAGTCACGAGATGAGGGGTTGGAGGAGAGAGAGTGGGGGGACATGGGGCTGGCCAGAGGAGAGGCTCCATGGTGATCTAGAAAAGGAAAAAAAAACAGATTAGAAAGGATCAGTATGCTTTGAAAACTCTGTAACACATAGCTCACTTCATGTACACACACTAAAGGTCTTACCAGCTGGGATCATGAGTGAGAGGGTGGTCGCAGAGGCTGATTTGATGACCTTGTTGATGGGACGTGATGTGTGCTTGTCAGCTTCTCCTGACAACAGCCGATGTCGAGCTCGACGGGCTGCCAGGTCACTGATTGCTCGAGGCGTAGAGCTGTCTGTAGCCTCACTCCCTCCGCTACGATGTATGTCATTACCGGCTGAAACATTATAGACAATATTTATAAAATATGTAATTGGAATTGTTCAAAGCAATTTCGATAGCGAATACATTCACACAATATATAACAGCGGAAATTCATGATTACAATAAAGAATTTACTTTAAACTTCCAAAAACTCTGTCATGGTTCTGTATTTCAAAGTGAGGTTTAAACAAGAAAACTGACGTGTGAGGGTGGATCTGCTAATCTGGCTGGATGCAGAACTGGGAGTGGTGGGTGACTCGTCCAGCTTCAGCTCTCTCTCCAAAGGCAGTTCGGGAATGGCCAGAGGAAGCTCCTCACTTCTTGGGCCCCTGACTGGGGTCTTGCGGCCAGACGTGGCTTCCTCCTCAGTGGAAATTGCAAAGCGGGGCATCTCAATGATAGCTGAGCAGCAACGGCGCCGTACAGTCAGAGGAGGACTTGAGTCACTCTCGGTGTGGGACGACTCGGAGACAGAAAGACGCTTACGGAGGCTAGGTAATACAAAAGTAACAAATTTCAGTAAACACCTTTAAAAAAAAAAAAGGTACATAAGAACAAATATAGTTAATCATCATTTGGGTCTGTCTTAATGTGGCATACGGTGGACACGCACATTTCAGGGGATCCCACAAGCCAGCTGCGGTCTCTAGATTTCAGTCCACCCAGGCTGTCGAGGCGCTCTCCACCCTCCTCACTCAGACTGCGCTTGGTGGGTGGTGGAGTCCTCTTCTCCTCATGCAGAGAGAGGCGCTCCATACTGCTGTACACCTGCACACACAGAGAAACTGACGGCATGAGCACAGGGCACATTGTGCAGTATTGTGCTGAATGCAAAACTACTGAGGAATTGATAATATGACGTTGAAAATACATGTGTCTACCTTGCTGAATCGAGGAGAGCAGGAAGAGAACTGTCGAATCTCCACATGTTCATCATCATTGGTGTCATCCTCTTCCTCAGAGTCCACATGGTGATACCTGTCTGACCGTGCTGTGGGGACGAGGATATGCTGTTAAAGGCAGCATATCTTAATAAAACATGTAGCCATGTGTAGGTGTAGGGTGTTGAGCAGGCCTTACTGTCAAAGTAGCTAGTGTCGTCCTCAGACTCCAGCTGCGGGATGAACTCTGCTTTCTGTCTCAGCAGGCTGTTCCAGTCCAAATCAGTGAAGAAGCGATGCTGCTTCACCTCAAAGGCACTCCCTGAACACAGACACACAGGCTTTAAATTACATTGTTTTAGGCATGCACCAATTAATCAGAACAATATGTGTATATTATGTATGTTATGTTTATAAAGACTCTCTGTGACCTGTGCCCAGGCGTTCTAGAGGATTCTGTCTGAGGAGTTTGGAGATTAGGTCCTGTGCCTCAAAGGGCAATGCTTCATCCCCCTCAGGCCAGATGATCTCATCTGAACAGAAAGAGACAGAGCAGTCAAGAACCTGCCAGTTGGCCAAACCAACTTTTCAGTGGTGCATATTGTGACGTGTGACACTGACCGCTGATGACCTGTCCAAACAATTCCTCGGGCGTGTCCCCGAAGAAAGGGGCGCAACCGACAAGGAACTCATAGAGGATGACCCCCATGGCCCACCAATCCACCGGTTTACCGTAACCCTGTCTAAGGATGACCTCTGGAGCAATGTACTCAGGCGTTCCGCACACCTGACCAGCAGAGGGGGTGAGAAGACAACACTATTACTATCAGCTGTACTGCATTTCCACACGACTACACACCAACACATAATTTGGAAGCATACCTGCTTATCCAGAAACTCACGAGTGTCCTTTTCAATGTGACCCTCATAGAGATTGGTGGTGAGGCTCATAAGACCAATCTTGGACAGCCCAAAGTCAGTGAGTTTGATGTGTCCCATTGAGGTGATCAAAAGACTTAAAAGACATAATAAACACAGAAATCAGCATTTTATAAAACATACAGGTGCACCAGTAAACTAAATCTGAGAAGTCAACAGAATGTGAATTTAAAAATCTTAAAAGACTAGAGAGGATTATAGGTTGTCTTACTTGTCAGGTTTAAGGTCACGGTGTACAATGCCATAGTTGTGCAAATACTCAAGTGCCAGTACTGTTTCTGCAAAGTACATGCGTGCCATATCCACAGGAAGTGCGCCGATGTGCTTCAGAAGGGTGGCACAGTCGCCACCTTCCACATACTCCATGACCATGCAGAGATGCCGCCGCGTCTCAAATGAGCAAAACATACTGACAACAAACGGGTTCTCTGCGAAGGTCAGAATGTCTCTCTCTACAAAAGCCTGCTGGATCTGGTTCCTCAGGATCAGGTTCTGCTTGTTGATTTTTTTCATTGCAAAGCGCTGCCGGGTCTCCTTGTGCCGGACCAGGAACACAGCACTTCAGAAACAGAATGCAGGAGTTACTGACTGTGCTTCAAAATTTTTGACCTTTATTTTCCTCATTCAAGTCTTAGTTCTGTGTCTATGGCTACTGTCTCACCCATAAGCACCGTTGCTGATAAGCTTGATAGTCTCAAAGTCCTCCTCCCGAGGTGTTTTGGTCTTCGGTTGAGCCGCTGGCTGGACTGTGGCTCCACGACCCTACAAAAAAATTAACAAAGAATTAAACATAAAAGAAATAACTGCTGGATATATACTGCACCACCATTAGGTGCTTTTTATGCTCTTCTTACGTCAATAGAGTCTTCGGTCTCTGGGGTGTCTGGGTGGCCACTGTCATAGCTACTCAGCTGGGCTATTTCTGCATAGAACAATGTTTAGTCAGCCATAGAAACTGATAAATCACACAATGTCCTGAAACCATTACACAGTATATACATGCTACACTTGCACTTAAAAGTTTTTGTCATTATTTAAGTTGCATTTGCAGACTTGATCCAGTAAACGTCTCACCCTCCAGGGGATCCCTGGTAAGGCCCAGCTGGTTGATGATGTACCGGGGGATGTCGGACTTAATGCCCTGGCCCTCCTTGGCATGGCCCTCAGCGGCTTCAAGCAGATGGTAAAATTCTTCTGGGTCAAACTCCTGAGGGACAGGCGGAGGAAGAAGCAAGGAGAAGACTGAGTTTCACTCTCAACATCCTTTTAGAGCACGCCTGTCGGTTAAAACATCTTTATCAACAACTAATGAGAACAATAACAAATTTGAGGCACTCTGACACTTTCTAACAGTGCATCAGTCATAGTCTAGTGCATCATGCATATCCAGCTAATTAGAACCGTATATCAATTTCATGAAGGGCCACGTGGAGTCAAATGTAACTTACAACTGAATAACAAGCAAGTAAGAGCCCTCATTAAAGAGACGCAACATGACGTGCCACAAGGGGAGAAGCGCTTGCAGGTGTGGAGTGAGCAGGGCTGATTTCAGGCATTGTTCTCAGACAAAGACCTCCAAGCGCCACTCCCTGCTAAAGTGACCCCCCACATCTGCTGTGCTCCCATTCGTAAAAAGCCCATCTTGCATGTTGTCAGTGTACTGGCTGCATGTGATTAGTCAAAAATACAGCTGTTCATGCAAGCATGGAGACCTCATAGTACTAAATAAATAAATAAATAAATGAAGTGTTGTGCACCGCTGTGAGGTGTGTGTGTGTGTGTGTGTGTGTGTGTGTGTGTGTGTGTGTGTGTGTGTGTGTGTGTGTGTGTGTGTGTGTGTGTGTGTGTGTGTGTGTGCCGAAGAAAAAAGGTGGGGGGTCCAGCTGCTGCAACAGGGAAAGAAAGCAAATATACCAAGGGGGTTCTCTGGTGTATTCTATAACACACATGAATATTAAAGTATACATGAACACACATGCACACACAGTAGACAAATTAAGTCTTTAGTGCTTATCAGAAGTGAGTCCAACAGAAGGAGGGGTGTAATTATGCTAATTTGGCAAATATACAATATTCATAAAAAATTATTGTTGACATAATTTATCAATATACCAGATATAATTACAGAAAACAGTCAGAGATAAAATGATAAAATAATAATAAAAAAAAACACAATCACAATAATTTGTCAAATGAACATTGGGACAGAATGCTGCTTCAACAATTTTCTTGAATCTCAGGGAATTAACAAAATTTTAAGACATGATTAAGAACAGGAGAAAGTTGAAAAAAAAACTCAAAACTCAAAATCCATTTAGAACAGGAACAAGCATCCAGTGTAGGGATGCTACTGTTCACTCCTATTTATCTGAAGTAATCCCCTTGCTGCAATACTTAAAAAAAAAAAAAAAAAATCAGAAACATTAAGGTACTCTAGTATATAATTCATTAACATAGTCCAGGCAGAGAAAAAAATCTACCATTATTAATAAAGCTTTTTTTTAATACAGTGTGGTGGACAACTGATTTAATGAGAAACACACTTCAGTGAGTACAACAGCAATTTAAAAACCAACAGAGATTGAGGACGGCACACACCAATAACTATGATCATCATTATCATTATCCGCTATAACTACTTCTGATCATTATTTTACCTGCTCAGTTTATTTTAATTAGTTTTACAATAGCATGACATTTTAAAGCACTGCAAATATTCCATGAAATGTCAAATGATCTATTGAAATAAAATAAACGATGCAAAGATTTGCACACTCTGGTGAAGATGCCTCTAACAGCTAGGATCTGCTTTTGTGTTATATACTCAACTCCGCAAAACAATAGGGCCATTAATCCAGTACTCACCAAACACTCGAGCAGGCGAGCGGGCCTGGCAATCACGATCATCAGCTTCCTCACCAACTGAGTGACGAAGGCTACCTCAACACTCTCTGATCGGTCATATGCCTGTGTTTAACAGAAAAAAAATACAAAAAAACTGTAACAACAGGTTTCACACTTCACACTGGTACGTTTTCTGCAGACCACACATACAGAGTTTCCTTTAATCTCCCATGATTAATATACACAATGTTGACACCAACGTATGTCACTAGTGTAGTATTGTTCCTATGATAAAACACCATCATAAACGCTCTATCTATATATGTAAGTGAGAGATTTAGATGGAAAAATACAAAACTGTGTGTACAATAGAGTGGGCGATATGTAGTTAATAAGCAGGCTGGGATTAGGGTCATTCTTTAATAGAGATGTCGGTGAGTGACAGCACAGCCCTCCGGGGCTTCTTCATCAGGCTCTGAATTATTTAGAGAGCTAATGAAACCCACCAGAGAAAGAGAGACAGGGGAATAGACAGACAGACTGATAGATGTTTCAATGTGAAGGAGGTGTGGCACAAAGTAGTAACAAGATGACAGAAATAACCACATACCAAAAAAAAAAACCCACATAAAAAATATAAGCAAGGTATGTAGGGCCATCTGCCCTCCCACATAAACCAATTAAAGATCCTCTCCAGAGAACAGAAATGTTCTCTGCCCTGCCATGCCCTGGCTTTGTGTGTGTGTGTGTGTGTGTGTGTGTGTGTGTGTGTGTGTGTGTGTGCTGGTATGAATGCTGAGCTAGCAGTCATCTCCCACAGCGCATTTCTTTGTATTCCTTCAGGGCTGGCTCCACTGAGATAGGTTTGCTCCAGGTGACCGTGGCATGAGATAGGCTCCTGTGGATTTTAAATGGATGCCTAGCGAGGGGTCTGATCCATACGGACGGGCAGGTTAAAGAGTGAAGGCTCAGCAGTGACCTTAGGGGTCAGATCCACTCTAATGAATTCAAGCATCAAGAATTCGCCGCCACACACCAGCCCCCCAAAATACTGCAGCAAGTCTAGGTAAAGACCCTTCACAGCTGAAGCTTTCAAACTAACAACAAATGAAAAGTTATATTAATCTAATGTGCATGCACACAACTATCTGACAAACAGAAGCTCTTAAAATATTCACCAAACAGTCTGCAAAGTCCAAAAGCCAAGTACGATTCTGAGGTTTAAAACACTGAAAGAGACTAAGAGACCCCGACAACGACCAACACACAAACCCGCACACTGTGCATGCACCACGGACCAGACAAACTCAACTGCAAGATCAGCATGGGGCGCTCGCGCGCTCCCATCTCTCCACTTCAGAAGCTGGAGCAGCGCCTCCTCTTCCTCCAGACGCCTCTGCCACGAGATCCCAGACATGCTCCGTGCCGGGGAGACAGAGGAAAACATAACCGTCTTTTCCTTTCTATTCCTGTATCTGCGCGATATATATATATATATAACCGATCCCAATGACAAGAGCACAACCTGGCAACTTGTGTGCCAGAGCCGCGTCAGCCAATTAGAACAGTCTGGGTGATGTCACCCCTGTTCGCTTGCAACAGGGTGCATGTTGATTGCATGTTGAGTGTGCGAGACTGTTGGAACGTGAGGGGCTAACCCCTCTACTGGCTGCAGCCCTCGACACACACAACCACACAGATACACACACATGGAGCAGCAGGATGGTTCAAACCACCAATGAAAAGGGAAAATCCAAACCTGTCCCCGCCCTTGTCTTTCCCCTCCCTCTCCCCTCGGCTGAGGCCACACCTCCCCAATGTCTCAGAGACTCATCAGTCACCAGGAGTGTTAGCTGGAGCATGAAATTAGAATCAGGGAGGTACGCCATACACACCCACACACCCACACACACACACACACACACACACACACACACACACACACACACACACACACACACACACACACACACACACACGCGCGCGCACTCACGCGCACGTGCACGCATTCACACGCACACACACACCTGGCCAGTAAAGTGCTACTCAGAACGAGACAACTGGGAGCCATAACACAAATCCATGATTGAGCTAATACAGACATCAGCGTCATGTCTTATGACTTAACACGTGTGTTGTCTGTGTGACTGGTGAAAAGAGAACCATAACAAAAAGAACAAGTAAAGGAAATTAAAAGAAGGATTGGATGTTTGCAAAAAATGTTTTTATCATTTTCACCATCAAGACTGACTCAAACATGCACTGATGAAATAGCTGAAGGCCACGTTCAAGGCCATGTGCAATTAAACATCCTTTATTTGCAGGCTCCCTGAAGAGAACATTTTACAATGACAGCATGGGTTTCTTCTGAGAAGATGAATAACAAACCATATTATTTACGTTAATAAAACCAATTTCCTTTTTCTAAACCCTGAATGAGATTTTCTCTACAAGAACTTTGGATAGAAATACACTCACATCCTGCAGAAGTTTCTCCAAGTTCTCCTGCAGCTCGTAAAAGTAGCGTGAGGTGATGAGACCTTCTCTAGACTTGTCCAGGCAGTCTCTGGAAAGTTCAATCAGCTGGTGGTGGATGAAACTCAGAACCCCATCGGCCAGAGGCATCACCTTATCTGGGGTGTAAGAGGTCATGAAGTCCGTCAGACGCACCTCCATCTGGGCTGTGGCCTGTAAGATGTTAACGGTGATCCAAACAATTAACATCTCCAAAAAAAAAATGAAAAGTCAATTCAATGCAATTCCATTGATTCAAGCTCATTTAACTGCACTAATGTGCTAAACTGTATAAATAAATAACTTGCAATTCTACTGGACGCACATTAAACTGCAAATGTGTCCACTGGTTAATTAGTTTAGGTTGTTTAACTAGTCATTTATTAAATTTAGTGGATCAATTATGTGAGTACATCTTTCTTGCATAAAGGCTGCAACACCCGATTATCATATTGTCTGCAAAAAATGCCCCTTGTTTCAGAAGATCCAAGATTCAAAATGATAGCCAGTCAATTTCAATTTAAGTAACTCAAGATTAAAAATTAAAATGGGATGTGAGTAGCATAAAGTAACCAATATCAAACCAATTTCTGTTTAAATTTAAAGTCAGATAAATAGAATGCTAATTTGTAGAAGAGGGTGAAATGAATGTGAATGGTGTAATTGCTGTGACAACATTTTCAAAGGCGGCTACATCATAAGGGTGAGGATGTGAAAAAGGGACAAATAAAGAGAATGATGCCAGCTATACCATCAGCTGGATGGGACAATGTCCTTTATCTGGGATCCCTGAGTGGCTTACCTTAGGGAAGCGCTCTTTGTAGACATGGTTCATCATGACAATCTCATGGTCAAAGGAGATGGGCGATCGGCCAGGGCTGAAGGAGAGAGAGTGCAAAACACAGATGAGCACATCAAGGCTAGAGGGGATGAGAAAACAGGGGTGTATGAGAAGATGATAAGAAAGGTAAAGGATACGGATAGGTTATGCCCCCAGGGGGACCTGAGACAAGTGTAAGCTCCCAGGAGCCTAATAGAGTCCACTCGGTTTCATCATTCTGCATTCAAACAGAATGCTGGTCATGAGGCTAGTCACAAACACACACACACACACACACAAAATTTCCCATTATACTTCTGGCTGTGCGGCTCAAAGGTTTGTGAAGAGCTCATTTCGCTTTTCCTTGCTTTCTGATGAGAAGGGAAAGGTCATTGCTGTCTCTGTGTGTCCTTCAGGGTATGACCTCAGCGGCCAGTCCACACCAGAGACACAGGTAACAGGAAAAAACCCAAAGTGGACACGGCAGCAGAGAAAGTCTTGTCTGAACCGTCAAACATACATAAAAATCTAAAGGTTCCATGACAAATGTGACCTGATGGCATTCTGCTTGGTTGTGTGTGTGTGTGTGTGTGTGTGTGTTTGTTAAGGTTGTAATTGCGGGGGGCAATCACGGATCAGCGGTACAGCTGTGCCCCCTATGACTCACACCCGTTGAGCAATGTGGCACTAGTCATGTGGCCGTGAGGATGAGGTAATGCTTTAAGTCATCCATCGACAGCTCCGTTTTTCCAATTATCCCCAATAATTGAAAAGGAACGCGGCCACCGTGGCACATTAGGTCAGCCTCACAGGGACGGTTTATCATTGCGCCACACGGTCATAGGCAGCCGACTGGTGTGCCAGTCACCACCATCACACAACAAATAAGAGTTGTGCGGTGCTCACCCATCTCCTTCACTATTGGAAATATCAAAAATTAATATCAAACCCCGAGCACAACAGGAAAGGTTAACGCTGACAGAGATTGATTTATTGCCAGAGGCTGCTGCTTCAAGGCTTGTTTTTTGAGCTCTGTGTACGTGTGTGCGTGAGTAAATGTGAAGGCTGGGGTTGTGGGAGAATATCTTTGAGCAATTTCCAACTTTATTAAATTATGTTCTTTGCAGCCTGCAAGAATTAACTGGGGCTAAGATTCCTGCAAAGTGATAACATAAGAAATTCTAGCAAATGATAATGAGGAAACTTAATTATTTTTTTCAGAGTGGTAATGAAAAAATGACCCTGCAGCTCAGAAACGTTCATTTTTTGAAATATGACCTTGAAAGAGCTTCATTACACACTGTGGCTAAACAACATTAAAGGAAATCTGTGCTTTCTGTGCTAATGGTGAGCAACAGAGACAAACAACTCTCAGTCGCTGATGTTACAAGACAAAGAGGTTGTTGAATGTGTGAGCTTTTTTATGAGCTCCCAGAGGAGTTTAGCCCAGCATAGTGTCTGTGTAAATAAAACTAAGTGGATTCTCAGGGAATAAGCAAAGTGTAATTATTAAAAGATGACAGCGAGTCCAATCATTTGTGTACAGCATGATACATTTTGTGAATTATGGCTAATATTTAATTAGGTCAGTGGTGCCCTGGTAAAACATGGCGGACATATGGAAACGTGGAAAAAGCAGGGCAAATAAAGCAATTTTTACTAATATGAATAATACAAATATATAATAGTAAAATAGCATTGTCAGACATGTGCAGAGTAAAACATCCACAGTAAAGTGTTCGATTCAGTGTCAGCAGAAGCATGTTATTTAAAATAAAAAATGAAAATTGATGTTCCAGGGTATTGCTTTGTTGAAGCAACAAGAAAGAACAAACCACACGCCCATGACATTTCAGAAGAAAAATAACTGTAATGAGCAAAGAGTGTCTGTAATTTACAGAGGACTTACATCACACACACATTCACTCACTCAAAGTCATACTGTTATGTAGGAGTGGCAACCAGGGAAATCATAAGGTTAATTGGCCATGACGAAAAGAATGGCCTGGGCCTGAGAAACGGTGCCTGCATGGACACACACACACACACACAGTATAAAAAAAACATGGTAAGTGCAGGATACAGAAGAAAAGATTGGCAGCAGCCGAAGACCACAGGCTGACGAGGTTCGAATGAACAAAGAAGAGCCTGGACTAATGGCGTCTACACAGCAGGATAGAGGCCAAATAAGAGACATCTGAGAAGAAAAATAAAGAGGGGGGCGGCGAAAGACTTGTTTTGATGAGAAGGCTCCACCAATGTCTCTTCATCCTATATACCTTGTGGCATAAATTACTGTACACATCCCAGTTATGCACGTTGCTGAATGGTTTAATTAGAATGCAGCGCTTAGCGGCTGGTGGATTTGTTCACTCTGACAGCGGTGATGTATGGTGTCCATTTGGCACTGAGCTCATTTAAGATGATGCAGGGATGAGCTAAAACCAGTGATGAAGAGACCCTCTCCGCTAGCTGGCTAACAGCAACCATTAAATTAGCATATGATTGCTCCATTTCCACACGTTTAATTAGCTGCTGTGCCTTCGAGTGAGCTCCCCTCCTGTCCGTCCTGCCTCCCTCTTATTTCAGACCCTCTTCACCAGAGAAGATTGATAATCCCTGCAATCTACAGCGGCGAGCAATCGGTACAAAAAAAAAATGACTCTCGCACCTTACTCATCTAATATTTATATTTTTGAGTCCCATATCTGCGGACCCCCTGTGAGCGCTGCTAGACAGAAGAAGAGAGCTAGCTGTGTCCTTCTTGACAACATGAAACGTCCCTCACCGTGTCTTTCATATCAACACTGCCCAGCTCGCAGGGAGAGAATGGATGAGAGAGGGGGGATGCAGGGTCTACAAGGCCGGGTTGAATTATGTCAGGATGGAAGGTGCACCGCGGCCGTAGCCGGAGGGAACCGGGCAGATTTAAGGCAGTGGGGCCAGGGCTGGGGCCATTCACTCATTATCTGAGGCTTCACACTGCTTTCAGAAGTGAAGATGGCGATGTAGTCAGGTATACAGGGGGACAAGGGGACAAGAAGAAAGATGAGAAATGGAGAGTGAAGAGAGTTTGTCAGCATGAAGGGCGGGGAGAGGGTGAAACATGACCGGTGCCAAGCTGAAGAGTTCAGTGTCACTCAGACTGTGCCAGTGCAGAGTTGCTGATGAAGTCCTGACCTTTCCCTCAGTCAGAGCCATCAAGGATACTGACAGGGGGTTTATCAGCAGGTGCTTTTTACTAGGATATAAGACAAAGATCAACTCTTGTGATGTATCGCAAAAATAGAGAAAAGAAAATAATAATAATAATAATTCATGTAGTAATAATTATTAAGTCCTTCAGATTTTGCAAAATTGTATTGTTATACATAGAACATTGTTGATGTCACAGTGCAGTGTGCTAAGGCTTTTCGGGGTTGGGTAAATTCTTTTGAAAAATATCACCTTCATGCCCTTGGGTTTATAAATGAAAGCAATATCTGCATGTATTGTATTACTTCATCTTATTTTCTGATGCTCTACCCTGCGTTCACCAGATGCAGTGAGAGTTAGTTGTTGTTTTTTTTCTGTAATGATTTCACCATGTATGACTAGATGTTTTATAACATTTTAAATCTTATTGTCACATGCCAAAGTTTGTGTCCTCTGGTAGCATGTGCCTGACCTGAGGCTGCGGGAACGGGGACGCATGGCGGGTGAGTGGCGGCCGTCCTCATCTGTGATGCTCTCGGTGCTGAAGTGCTTGATGAGGAAGTGCAGCTCATCAGGTGTGGGCTGGAATGGCAGCTGGTGCAGCTTCTCCTGGGATGAACATGATGACTGTGAGAAGCAGAGAGGGAGGGATTACAAGGACAGAAGACACGGCAGTGGCTGCGGCGGCTGTCAATCATTTGGCAATAAAGAACCGAGAGCTGCCCTGAAGATGAAGGGAATAAAACCAAATTAACTAGGTTAAACCACTACAACCACAACCAATTCAATTCACTGATCCACATAGGCGCATAAATCAGGATTGCAATCTAATTTTGAGTTTCAGAAAATACTAAATCTAAAGTTTTGGATAATAAGTTGAAAGACCATTAAGGGGTTCCACCAGACACTGAATTGAGGTAGATGTTCAAAAAGAATATAGATTACTCAGAAACGCTCTGATGACATTACAGCACAATAATTTTCAAGGGAAATGCAAATTAGCCAGAAATCTTTGTAGCCAGAGGACTTTGAAGCCATCTCCTCTCAAATTATGGCACATAATGCATGAAATAAGGTCTGAAGGAGTAATGCATTTCACAAGATTTTGCCATTTGCCAGGGGGCTGCGGTGCCAAATAGAGGTGGAATACGATGTATGATTCATGATGCTGGAGCCATAAACAAAGGTTGGATACACTTACCGAGACAGTGGAGCTGGGTGTGTTTGTGCCATACCCTGATGAGGGTAGAGAGGCCAGGGACCATCGGCGGCCATCAGTCCTGGAGTTAGACAGAAGACATTAAAAGTAAAGGTAGCATTATTAAAAAGGAAAACATGTGGCCTAACATCTCACATTCACAACACAAAAACACAACGTGTCATTTATAAGACATTAATCAGGCTCTTCACAACAATGGACCACACAACTGTCCCTGCTTGATGAGGGAGCAAAAGGAAACACACGCAATAACCCACTGACTTGCATGCCAGTAGACAGATGCACACAAGCAGGCAATAACATAAAACACACACATTTGTCCAGTGAAAATGCTGACCAGCTCAAGGCATTTCAGAGGGGATGCAAAGTGGAAACAGCAAGTGCAATAAAAGGAAGGTGAACCGTTACCTGTCTGCCCTGTGCCCGTGACTGCGTGAAAGAAACAGTCGTGTTAGTGTCAGCCGTATGTGTGTGTATGTATTGCTTTGAATAAAAGAGTTTGCTGAATGGTGTAGGGGAGTGGCACAGATTTATTGTATTTCTAAATGGTTCTACGAAACATTTTTTCTTGGGCAATTTTAGTTAAAAAATAAAAAGCAACGTACAATCTCATGTTAATGCAATGACAAATTTCATTAGCACCACTGACCATGAAAGAACTCTGCGCTTACAAAAGAGGCCACTAGATGGCGCTGATGTTTGAGATTGCAGAAAACTGCAAGTGCACCGGCAGAGCGAGGTCATTGTTAATCTTTGCTTTCTGTAAAACAAGGTGTCTTTTTTCCATGGAATTAATTTCTCAAACACTCGAGTTCTTTTCACCTTGAATTTGCTATTTCATTACTCACAGCTACTGACAAGACAAGGGATGAAAGCTGAAGGCTGAAACAATTTGGAGGGACTTTCACCAGTGAGCTTTTTCCAAGCTTTGCACAAATTTTCCTAAAAGGAGACTACAGAAAATGTAACCATGTTAAAGCCTCAGTGACATTGTTTTAAGGGGCTCCTATGATACGGCTGTTAATGAAGATGTGAATGAGGCCCAACAGCATCGGTCAGCCGTTTCAGTAATGACCTGCATGCATTAGAGCAAAAAGCAACCTTGGCGAGAGTGGAGACGTCTGCCCACTCACCTGCGAGCTGGAACAAAGGAGAAGTGAGCTGCTGTGCTGGGGGAAAAATTGCGTGGGCTGTCCAAAGGGCTGGTCCCTGCAATACAGCAAAGGAAAGGGGGGGAGAGAAAAGTAAAACTGCTGTGGGACCCAAAACAAAAAAAGAATAATGCTCTTGTCATTAATATTATATACACATGCAAGCAAGATGTGGAGCATTGCAAACATATTTGATTGCCTCCACCCCAGGAACTATCTAATTGTTTGCCTATTTTTCCACAGAAGAGCTAGGAAGCAGCTGCCCCAGCCAGTCAGAAAGAGTCACTTTCTATTAGGGCCTGAAGGAGTCGGGCAGAGAACAGTTCTGACGTTCAATCGAGCCTCATCCTTCACAGCATGGCGCGCTCGCGCCGTCCCTTCCCGCCTCCACTTCTCTCTAGCAGATTGAGTTTTTTCGCTGCGCATAAAAGCGCCTCTTTTAAGATTACAGAGCACTTGATCGAGCACTTTAATTCAAAGTCCAATCCGGAGGGGACGGGCTGGAGATGAAACAGCACTTTGATCACTGGGTCCTTTTCCTGGTGCTTTTTTGGAGAGCGTGGAGTAACGGGGAAAAAAAAAAAAAACATTTAGAGACTCTTTAAAAGCTAATGACTGAAATGGCTCTCCACCCAAAACAATATCTCAGAGTCGCACAGTGGGCTTCACCAGACCACAGAACACGCACGCAGGGCAACGCCGCCTGTGATCGGCATTTGCATTTAGGAAACATTATCTTAAGGGGGCGTGACTGTTTAGGGATGCGGCGCGTAGCCGGGTGTGTTAACCCCGCCGGCGTGCCGGCGCCGAGATTCACGAGCCATTAATCAGGCGAGTCACACCGGGCGGCACCGGGCTGCTCTGTGTGGCGAGCCGCAGCCCGGCCGAGGTTACACGCCCCTGCGCATTAATTATGCATCTGCGCCTTGGCCCGGGCCCAGTATTAAATATTAATGAGAGCATAATTTCCTGTCTAGAAGCAAAGCTTGATGCAGCTGCGCACAGCTGGACAGGGACACGGAACGTGGCAGAAAGAGCGATCTGTCAGGAAAAGAGCCCATTTAGAGAGGAACCGGAGCACTGAGGGCTTATTAGCAAACGGAAGGAATAAGTCAGCCTTTCTGGAGGAGTGATGCATGGGTAGAGATGGTGGTTGTTATTCATCGGTACAAGCAGCTGTATTTAAATAGCGGGACGGGCTCGCAGGTGAGACCGACAGGTGGGGGGGTCTTATAATAAAGACGGAAGCAGATAAGGAAGATTGATGTTGCGAATTGGCTGTGACGCACATTTACAAATGGCTCTGTGATTGGCTGTTAAGCTTTGGCAGTTTCATATGGTTCTTGTGCACATAATTATGCATATGACAAACTGTTTGATTGTCAGATGCAAATCAGTTCAGGGGCTGTACTGAACTAAGGTGCACAATTACACTTTATTTGTGTAGTGCAATCATTTATTAGATTGTTCAAAATCCCCCAATTCCTTTCATGGCAAATTCCAGTCTGAGCCATGCCATCTTGTAAAAGTAACTCCCCAAACAAAATGGATGGAAAGGGAAGAGAGAAAAGATGACAGGAGTGTGCGAGTGGTACATTTTAAAGAAGCTCTCCTTCAAAAAGAAATTAAAATTGGATAAAAGGGCTTAATCTCCAAATCATTTCTCACTCACAATCTCCACCCATAGAATATGAGAATATTAAGAAATCTCCATATCATTATCATTAAAGCCTTCAGGGGACACCAGCACTAATCTGTGGTGCTGATTGAATCCCTGAATAAGGTCTCGGAAAAGAACCAACCGCTGAAGATGACACAGGGTATGGCAGATGGAGGTTTTGGATTAAAAAAAAAAAAAAAAAAGGGGGGGGGGGGGGGGGGGGGGGGGGGGGGTACAAAACCAGGCAGTAATTACAGCTTTAAAACTTGGATTTTATGCCATTTTACATTAAAAAATAAAGAAATATGTTTTAACCTGGTTCATTAAAAGAGGTCTAAAAGCTCCGACATAAGCCCCCTAAATATGAAAGAAGATCTGTACCCCAGAGGGCTGTGCAGGCAGAAGGTGCGCCCTCTTGGTTTTGTCACATGAGAAGCTTTGCCGCAGAATGGTAATGATAGTGCTGCAACACTGATGCTGCCTTCGGCTCCCATCACAGCCACAAAAACATGCCCTCGCAGAGGGAGGCCGAGCGCCGAGCTGCATTTTAATGAGTCTCTCATGGACTGCCGTTTTACGAGCTGATGCTATTTTCACCTCATGTCTGTTGTATCGTTACCAAGTTGCTAATGGCTGTTAGGAGGTCCCTGAGATGAAGGTTATTTCCTGATGCCTTTTTTTTTTGCATACGAACAAAGAGTCTGGATGGGGTTTGTTTTTATCTTGTTAAATCACAAATGGCCTTTGTCATCGTTGGCCCAACTTCAACACTATTTCGAGTGGCACTAGTGACTGCAAAGTGCACATTGTCACCAGCCCATTAATGAGGTCTGAATGTAAAAGTTTTTGCCATTGAGATACGCAGCAATGTGTGAATTGTGTACTCTGCATTTAACCCATAACCCTTGAAGTAAGCAGTGCACAGTCATGAAAGGCACCTGGGGAGCGGTGTGTGGGGACTGTAGCTTGATCAAGGGGACCCCAGTGGCACCTTGGCCGTTTGGGATTTCTGTTACGAGTGTGCTTCCTTAGCCGATAGGCCACCACTGACCCACGGTGGGGTGAGGAGTTATCTTGCTTTTGTTAAATAAGTGCATGCATGCTATTAAAATGTAGAAATTCTCGAGCAAGTAAAATAGTAAACAATAAATTACATGATAATGAACTGGCCGATAACAGGAACATTACTACATTCATATGTAAATCGCCTTGTCACACAGCCACTGTTTATTTTCTTTGTAGACAGTTCCCTCTAACTGGTCCTGATTTATTCAACACTTTAGAGGATGCACAAAAAAAAAACCTTCAGTATGTGGTATCAGGAACATGTCTCTGATTGGTCCAAAAGCTCTTATGCTGCTCCTATTAAAGGCATTTGAAAATCCAGGTCATTATCTTTCCTCCTCTCTCTCTCCATGGAAACCAGTACTTGTACAAAATAAAGGACTTGCAAAACACAGGGATAAATGTTGTTACACGCTGTATAAGAGGTGCTGAATGTTTATGAGACACACATGAAGTGTGGCTAGAGAGAGCACTGAAATAAAGAATGAAATGTGAAGCAATATCTGAGGATTCTGAGGACAGGGAGTATCAATAGAAAACATTTAAAATCTTTAACTAACAGAATTGTAGACAATTAATACATCTAAAAACCCAAAGATTCACAGTGTTACAGTGTGTGTGTGTTTGTGCACACACCAAAAGGATGCATCACAGCAAATGGTTGCAGTCATAAAAGAAAGATCTTATCAATCTGTCCTGTGGTATTATCTGATGCTGGTGTGCCACTTGTGGGTGCTTCTGGTGGTGGTCAGTGATTAATGCGGCCACTGCAGCTATGCCCTGCAGTGACCAAGCCCCATAGACACCAAACTACATGTTCTGACACCTTTCCACCGTGCATCGGCCACTTTTAATAGATATTAAGCATTGCCAACTGGAAAACTCTACAAGAGTTGTCCTTTGTCCATCACATCAGCTTAAAACTCACTGTTCATTTGCAGTGAAATACACCCCACCCCTTGATGGCCATCATTTACTTGATCTGTCTGTGGTTCAATGCTGTTGCAGACAGTTGATTTTACCTATATCATTCTGCTGAATGTAGACTGAATAGCATATAGAAAATGTGTGCACTGCAGAAACGTAGCATTGGCAAAGTTAACTACTCACAGCAAATTGAATCACTGCTGATTTCTGATGCAGTTGCTATGGCATGTTTGCCTGCACAGCTTCTCAGCAAAAGGTTTTAAATGGGAACAAGGCTAAAACACATCTGAAACATTAGGAAAACACTAGCTATGACTAGTTATCAAACATAAAGTTCAGAGGGGTGCATTTGGGAAATGCCACTCTGGTAGATGAACTCTAGAACCATAAAGGTGACCAATCGATATTAGAAAGACAACTGGGCACAGATGTGACAGGCAGATTGAAACCCATTTACAAAAACTGTAGTCTTGCCAGAATTGTTTCTACCCAACAATGTCAAGCTTGTGCATGTTTGAACATCTTAAACACTGTTTGAAATGGTGTATAGTTGTTAAACAAATATTTTGAAATTACACATTATAAAAGGATGAAGACACACAGCCATATTACATACAGGACTACTAAAAGGCTTACCTGTGTGTCCATGCAGTGGAGAGTGTGGTCTGGGTAGTGTAGGTGAGGTACTGGAGGTCACAATCAAACTCTTCCTGTTGCTTGTTCGGCAGCTGGAACACAGACCAAGAAAGACGTGGTCACACAAATGAAACTGTAGGTACACATAAGACTCTTATTGGCTTTGCAAAGAGGCAATAGGTCAAAAAGTCAGAGTTGACCAGAGTTACTGCTAAATGGCCTGTGCAGCAGAAAAATGCAGGATTAGGGAGGCTAGTGGTAATAGCAGGCCTGACTTTCCTCTCCTGTCATCTTAAGAAAAAAAAAAAAAAAAAAGTCAGACCCTTGCTGCCAGCACAGAGAGCCACCCACCATTCAGCCTCAAGCCAACATTAACAAAGACCTTGGTCTCTGCGCAGAGCTGAATTTTTGGTAATAGCCCCCTTTCAAAGCTGACAGATGATGTTTGTCCTTTCCCTCTCTTCTCACTTCCCAGTGGTGTGAGTGTATCATGCATGGGGCAGAGGCGGCCTAGAGGGTAAGGAAACAGACTCATAAACGGAAGGTTGTCAGGTTGAATCCCGAACCGCCAAGGTGCCACTGAGCAAAGCACCGTCCCCACACACTGCTCCCCGGGTGCCTTTTATGGCTGCCCTCTGCTCAGGGGATGGGTTAAATGTAGAGACCACATTTCACTGTGCGCACTGGGTGCTGTGCTCATCACTTTCGTAAGAAGAAAATGCTTTAAGCGCTCTCTCACACACTCACAAACACAGCAGATGTAGTCCATTGATCCATAAGTGACCTGGTTGTGCCCTTCAGAGTGCAGAAGCCATTAGAATAAGCAGAGATAACAGTGTGAACCACAAGCAAGCCTAAACCCCCCATTTACCTAAACCGAACATGAGGTAAATGTACATACGCTTTTATAATAACAAATAATATTAATAAAGATGTCAGCATGCAACATTTTTAATAACCAACAAATAAAAAAATAAAAATCAAGGGTGCAACAGCTTGAGTAAATAATAGTTAAATGGGCAATTTGTAATGAAGACAGGATACTCATATGCATTCATGCATGACAGAGGCTCAAGCTTGATGCCACTGGCTGATTACCATGTGATTACCACTGAGAGAAATTCTACACTTTAGTCAGGGGCCTAACTCTGTAATTTCCAGGGCTATAATCTAACTGCTTCCCTGGTGGAAGTGAAGCCCCAGTATGTCACTGCCTGCCTGGATACCAAACACTCATTCTGTATAACGGGGTCCCACAGACAAGATGCTTAAATTAAAACAGAAAATGGTGCACTCAAGGTTAGCTCCCTATATATACACCATATTTACCATTCATTGATATATGGCACAATGCAACTCTAAATATGTTATACTGAATATATTACATGTTCAGGTTTCATATCATGTACTTTGAGTAATTATTTATATAATAATATGTGTTTTGTACTTTTCCCTAGAAAGAAGTATCTCACCGTGACTCAATATAAAACAAGTCCAGATTATTATGGTTGTCTGAGCAATAACTCCGGTGTGTTATTGCTAACTGGAGAGCAGAATTATGAGCACAGCTGCATCTTTTAGTCCTGCAGCTCTATTCCTTTTGGGTATAACTGTTTTAAACGCATTATATAACTCTGGCCTGACTTTCACACTCAGATGGGAACAGATAAATCTCATGACTACAATTAATTCACAAATAATCCAAGGATCGCTTTGGGTTTCCAAGAGACTCTAATACGCTGCACAGAATAAAAGTATTCAAAAGAAACATCAGTCAAGATTATCCTTCGTCCTCATCAACACCATCATCACAACACAATCCTTCCACCAATCCAACAAAGTACAAAAAATGACATTCAACACATACTGATAAATGAAAAACTATTTACATATGATTTACTGTGGTAAACATTTGAAATAAAATCTTCAGTCTTAACAAAAGCAATCCTAGCAATAATGTAAAATAGACATCTCATGGTTTTTTTTTTATAAATCACACAAACAAATGACTAACATTATAAGGTTATGTTATTAAATATAAATAAATAAAAATATTACTTGAAGTTGGCACAACATTGTTCATTTCAGCATCACCATAACACTGGAATAAATGCACCAATAAATAAATGTGAAAAGCTCCATCACATTTACATACAAATAGTATGTGCAACTGTGTGGTTTGATCAGCATGAAATAAAAGCTATGCCTTAATTACTGTAATTGATGCAGGAATTGCTTTTCTTCACTTCAAATGCCAGGAAACTGGAGGATCAATTAACTGCATGAGTTCATTCCCAGCACAGATAACTTGACGGCTGCAGCACGCCTTTACTGGAGAGTTCTTGTGCTGTGCTCCAGCTGGTTTGCCTTGGTTCACTGGAGTTACACTGTGGCATCTGGTTTGTCTTTTTGTCACTTGATGTGTTTTATATGTTAATAGTACCTGATCTTGAAGTGTGCACACCATATGGTTCTATTTCTATTCTAAATTCTTAGACAGATAGACTGGTACACATAGTCTGCTCAGATAGCATTCTGAAATGGGGCAGTGGTTTCCATATACACACTTTGCTTGGGTAATTTTCAAATAGATTTTTATGCCAATTGACATTGTCAGACTGAAGACAGGCACCAGGGATAATAAACAGATTATTCATCTGTTCAGTTCAGTCGTGAATACTGTGTTTAGTCCAGTAACGAGTAGAACAAATGTATTTCAGATTTGTGATCTCCTGGCTATCCTGTAGTGGCCACACAATATGTTTTTATATGCATACATCACTCAAACCAGAAAAAAAGAAGCAGTAGAAACCAAAGAAGCACATAAAAATACACACACATTGAAAGGCGAACTAAGAAAAAAAAGCAGTGAACACATCACTGTATATATCGTTTCAGAAACACACACATTAACACCATGGATCTAAGAGCTACAGTGGAGCTCCAAACATGCCAACCAGCGCTACATCTCACTCATCCAGCACTTGAGTTGAAAGTAGAGGTGAGGTTTCATCTGCAGGGATTTTAAATTTATGGGAAGTGCCTCTGTTTTCCTTATGGGACGCAGAAACAAGACACTCAGAGTTCCCACATTGCTGCAATCCACACCAAGCTGTAAAGCAGACAGTCAACAGTGCAACTCCAGCCTTTGTTCCTTTTTCTGCTTTGTAGAAATCTGAGACTCATTAAGAGAGCCGGAGAGTTCTGACATTCAATCTAGTCTAACAGCTGTCCAGTCACCCCCGAAAAGTGCCTGTGATGGCAAACAGACATAGCGGGGATATATACAACAGTTTAGGTATGTAGGACTCTGGTGGGCAGAGTGCATTTTGCCATATGTGCAGAAAATCTGAGCGCTAACACATCCACGAACCAATGTATTTATCAGGTGTTTACATACACCCACAAACACTTCTAAACAGATGGCAAGCGATGCACCTTCACACATACATAAAATGTACACGGTCGACCAGCCAACAGGGAAATCATCCAAAAGAGTTTGTTAGAGGATACACTTTCCCCACAAGCACTTGTTGGATCCTTTTGCACAAACAAATGACTTTGCTAATTAGAGTTCTCCCATTACACCGCTCATCTTCCACAACTACAATTTAATTTCTAAACTAAGGCTGGAAGCCACCAGACGTCAAGAGTACAACAACATGATTGCTGCTAACAGAGGTGAGGAGCAAGTTAACATGCTGAGCATTGTAATTACACACACACACACACACACAAGAACCGATGCCTGGTTAACTTAAGTGAGGAACCTGTGAGATGTCGATGCAGTACGTCTGAAGCATATTGAGGTTTAGTTCAAATGCACCAATGTCACTGATTACCTGCATCAACCACAATTAACAGTTTTGCACCTAAGTACTTTACGCCTGTATGTACAAATGCATGATCTAATGTCAAACACTGCTTTATGTTTCATGCATCTTTTAGATGTATACATTAGGTTGGCTAATGTTAGGTTGAATGCAAATGTCTAAGATGTAATTCGTTTATAATGGTTTCTGCTAGTGGGGCTGCACAGAGGTATAGAGGTTTGTGTTATGAGCTTGAACCTTTATATTAGTCTAGATTGAATTTGCATACTGTTTCCTCATCACCCCCAAAGGCATGGACACTGGGTGGATCGGTGATTAAATCTGCTACAGCTGTAAGTGAACGGTGTGCATGGCCTGCAGCATGCTGGGTCCTGTACCAAAAAATGGGCTTCGGATGCTGGAATGCGGAACTGGATTCAGTCGTTACGGACAGTGGTGAGGGAGTGTTTTCATGTTGTATATTGTCTCACATTGCCTCTTCCCCAACAAGCCTGGCAAGCTGCCACAGACATCCTATGAGAAAAACTATATTGCTTGTAATATTGCCAAAGCCTATATAACCTGCTCGCCATAGCAAAGAGTGGTCAAAACACAGCGCAAGAAGGATTGAGTAAAAAAGATGGTTAACTCCACCCTCATGATCCCACCACCTTTTAACTATAAATAATTATTTCAGTTAACAATCTCAGTTAATGTAGGTCTGTAGGTAGCACATGATATTTCTTGAAAGGCAACTAGCAACATTCATGGTCAAAACACGCCTGGCAGGCCTACAGCACCCAATATTTTTCTCCAGCACTCCGCAATCCTGTTGCAGATTGTAAGATGATATGATTTAATTCAATCACTACAAATCAACCACAAAAGTTCAACAAAATGTCCAAGATTAAGACCTATTCCCTCCCAAGGCAGACATTTAACATTGGACAGTTCCAGCAAAGATGACAACTAGGATTGCTGTTTGGTTTTAGTTAGCCTGTTAGTTTTGATTATCTAGTGTGAGGATTAATTTTGGGAAATAAGAAAGTACAATATGGTTCAAAGGTACAGAAGTAGTAATAATTCAATAATATAATAATAAACCTTTAAGATCAATAACACATAAAAAGCAACTTTAGGCACTAATAAAAAAAGCCATGTTTTTAAGAAAAGTCATGTTTTGAGACATGACATAAAAGGCATTTTATCTGGAAATCACACTGATCACACTCCTAAAAAAATTTGGAATTGGCCCCCAAAGAAATTGCAATCCGTGCACTGATTTTTAAAATCAATACCCATCATACGACCCTGCATCTGAGCAGGTTTACATGGTAACATGCCTGGAGAACTCAAAACCATTAAGCCGCCTATATGTCAATTCAACTGGCCAATCAGTTCCCTCTATCAATAGCCTGCTTATTGCAGAGGAGGTTGTGGGTGCCGATTAGAGACACTTTCTGGGATGGAGTCAGAGGGTGAGATTGCTGTTCTTCTGAAGGCTTTGTCAGGAGCGGTAGGGTGACTGCCGCTGCAGGTGAATCGAGTGAAAGGGAAGTGCTGAGCCACCTGAGTAACTCTGCAAACAAATTCACCCCACGGTTCCCCAGTATCAATACACAAAGGCTTCACACAGACCAGAGGCATGATGGGCAAAAGGTAATGGCAATGAGAAGGATGTAAGATAAAAAAAAATATAGGGAAGGGAATCAATCCTTTTTTCTCCCCCTCCTTTTCATGGGAATAAAAACTGTGTAAATATCACACATGCAATCTGAAAACAATTTGCTGAATGTTTCATGAAGTGTTTGATCAGCATGAACATGACATGAACAAATACACCAAGGGACTGAGGCCCAGGTATGTTTAATAATTACAACTTGGTTTTCATGCATTAAAAACCTAGAAACACTCGTTTGCATATGAAGCATGCAATGCTACCTCTCCAGGTACACACACACACACACAGCTGCTCACCTGTGACAGGGCTTAACCACAAAGCCAGCATGACAGACAGGCTGCAGAGGCTAGGTGGTGGCGGTTTGATGTGTTTAAGTGCTAATGCTGAGGCTTAAGACTGGTGCAGACTACATCGATACGTGGATGACTTTTAATATGCTATCACAGCACTATCAAAGGGCTTCGATCTCTGGGGCACACACACATGAGAACCACGCAGAGATACTTACCGTAAGCCCTGTAAGACGGCTGACTCTGATGCCCACAGAAGATAGTA